>NC_073302.1:359004674-359324674 GCF_027595985.1 Sorex araneus | reverse complement strand
TCCTGGAGTGAGCAGATGCCATTGGGATACACTAGCATGCAACATGGACAAATAGAGACATTACTGGCACCCGCTCGAACAAATCAATGAACACACTGTGCATAACCTCTAAATTCAAACTATTTTAACTATCTCACCAACATCAGTATGAGCCCTCAGCAGAAGACTGCCTCACTCAGGTTTAAGTACCTGCACAGACTTTTTAGCTGTGTGACTGGAAAAATGAAAAATTAACCTTAGCTGAGACCTCAAATTTGCCTCATATTGAAGGCATGACACTCAGCAAATCAGTCTGCCATCCTAAGCCTGCATTTCTTCAGAAGTGTGTCCCATCGAGATGTTCTATGCAAAACAAAAAGGAAAGAAAAAGAGAGCAGGTGCTGTATGATCAAGACAAGTGGAAAACACTTAAAATGTTTCTGGATTCTGCTTCTGGAGTCACAATGCACATTTCTGGAAGAAAGTATCTGAGAAGTCCAGCAGTGAGGAAAACAGTTTAATGTCTTACCCGCAGTTCCCACACATATTTACCATGGAGTTTTTTTGTCTCATGGAGATAGTGGTTTTTGAAAACACTGAAGTATTAAGGCATTTAAAGTGCTTTTCTCTGCTGGTAAATTATAGTTTTGTCATGGAGTGACTCCACTGCATTTGAAAAGCACTCAAACTAATCACAGAAATGGAATCATAGGTTAAGATGATGAGCTCATAAGCTGCATTTGCCTTTTGAGGGTCATAAAAGAGAATCTTACATGTGCCTAATTGATCAATGCTGAGGGTTCTCACACATACTTTCCAAACCAAAGTCACCAGTGACTCATATCTTCCCTCTGACTCTGAGAGTTCACCTTCACTTTGCCCATGTTCTTCAATAAATGCATTAAATTCCCACCTTAGGTGCCAGCATACACGGGTTTCCCATCTACTTGTCCTGGGTTAGCTGGCATGAACTAGAACAAACTGTTGGTGAAAACCCTGTTTGGCCCCCAGACTAGCAGCCTCCAAAGGGAATAAGACTGTATCTGGTTGTGGAGGGTGATTCTTCCCATGTTCTTTTTCCCAAGAGTTGCTTTAGCTAATCGTGGGGGCTTATTGTTCCATATGAATTGCAGGAGGGTTTGCCCCATTTCTTTGAAGAATGTCATGGGTACCCTTATAGGGTTATTCATTGTACATTGAATATGAATATTGTACATTGAATATTCATTGTACATTGAATATGTACAATGCTTTGGGGAGTATTGCCATTTTGACAATGTTAATTCTCCAAATCCATGAGCAGGGGATATCTTCCCATTTGCTCATGTCTTCTATATTTCTTGAAGTAGTGTTTTGTAGTTTTCTTTATACAAGTCCTTTACCTCCTTAGTTAAGCTGATTCCGAGATACTTGATTTTCTGAGGCAGGATTGTGAACGGGATTGCTTTTTTCATGTCACTTTCTTCTCTCTTGTTATTTGTGTATAGGAAAGTCATGGACTTTTGGGTATTGATTTTGTAGCCTGCAACTTTACTATACAAGTCTATTGCTTCTAGGAGTTTCTTGGTAGAGATTTTAGGGTTTTCTAAGTATATTATCATATCATCATATCATCTGTAAATAGTGAGAGCTTGATTTCTTCCTTTTCTACCTGAATGCCCTTAATATCTTTTTCTTGCCTAACTGCTATTGCAAGTACTTCCAGTACTATATTGAACAGAAGGGGAGAGAGTGGGTATCCTTGTCTCGTCCCTGATCTTAGAGGGAAGTCTCTTAGTTTTTACCCCATTGAGGATGATGTTTGCTGTAGGCTTGTAGAAGATGGCTTTGACTACATTAAGAAAAGTCCCTTCTATACCCATTTTGACGAGAGTTTTCATCATAAACGGGTGCTGGATCTTGTCAAATGCTTTCTCTGCATCTATTAATATGATCACATGGTTCTTATCTTTTCTTTTGTTGATATGATGGATTATGTTTATTCATTTCTGAATGTTAAACCATCCTTGCATCCCCAGGGCGAATCCCACTTGGTTGTGGTGTATGATCTTTTTGATAAATTGTTGAATTCTATTTGCTAATATTTTGTTGAGAATTTTTGCATCTGTGTTCATCAGGGATATTGGACTGTAGTTTTCTTTCTTTTGTTTTTTTGTGGTGTCTTTGCTAGCTTTTGGTATTAGGGAGATATGAGCCTCATAGAAACTGTTTGGGAGGGTTTTTTTTTTTTGCTTTTTGGGTCACACCCAGCAATGCACAGGGGTCACTCCTGGCTCATGCACTCAGGAATCACTCCTGGCGGTGCTCAGGGGACCATATGGGATGCTGGGATTTGAACCCGGGTCAGCCGTGTGCAAGGCAAACACCCTACCTGCTGTGCTATCACTCCAGCCCCTGGGAGGGTTTCTGTTTCTTCAATTTCCTGGAAAAGCTTGAGAAGAGCTGGCAATAGGTCCTCTTTAAATGTTTGGAAGAATTCGCTAGAGAATCCATCTGGACCTGGGCTTTTGTTTCTGGGAAGAATTTTGATTACAGTTTCAATTTCCTTGATATTAGTAGGACTATTCAAGTATTCCAGATCTTCTTGATACAGCCTTGGGAGATTATAAGAATCAAGGAATTTATCCATTTCTTCTAGGTTCTTTTGTTTCGTAGCATACAGATTTTCAAAGTAGTCTCTGATGTTCTTTTGAATTTCTTTGGTTTCTGTTGTAATATCCCCCTTTTCATTTCTGACTCAGTTTATTAGGGTTCTCTCTCTCTTTATAAAATCTTGCTAGTGGTTTATCAATCTTGTTTATTTTCTCAAAGAACCAGCTTTTGGTTTCATTGATCTTTTGGATTGTCTTTTGGGTTTCCATGTCATTGATTTCTGCTCTAGAAGTTTTATTATTTAATTCCTTCTTCCTGGTTTAGGCTCATTTTGTTGGTCCTTTTCTAAAATCTTGAGCTGTGAAGTCAAGTTATTTATATGGGCCCTTTCCTCCTTCCTGAGAAATGCTTGCAGGGCTATAAATTTTCCCCTTAACACAGCTTTAGCTGCGTCCCACAGGTTCTGGTAGGTTGTGTCTTCATTCTCATTTGTTTCCAACTACCCTTTGATTTCTTCCTTGATTTCCTTCCTGACCCACTAATTGTTCAACATTGCGTTGTTTAATTTCCAGTTATTTGATTTGGTTTTCTGCATCTGTACATGATTAATTTCTATCTTCAGTGCATCATGGTCTCAAAAGATAGCTGGTAAAATGTCTATTTTCCTGATTCTGTGTTTCTGTTGAGGTATGTTGTGTGGCCCAGCACATGGTCTAATCTGGAAAATGTTCCATATGCACTGGAAAAGAATGTGTATTCTTTTGGGGGGATATAAAGCCTGGTGTAGATATATTAGCCCTCTCTCTTCTATTTCTTCCTTCAAAGCCATATTTCCTTGTTAAGTTTTGATCTTCTTGATCTATCCAGAGGTTATAGGGTGGTGTTGAAGTCTCCAACTACTATTGTGTTGCTCGCAATGTCCTTCTTACCTCAATCTCTACTACAAAGCAGTAATAATTAAAACAGCATGATACTGGAACAAAGGCCAATGGAACAGGGTTGAATATCCTGACATACACCCTCAAATATATTATCATCTAATCTTTGATAACGGAGCAAGAAATGTGAATTGGAGCAAGGAAAGCCTCTTTAACCAATGGTGCTGGCCAAACTGGAAAGCTACATGCAAAAAAATGGGCTCAGATCTCTACCTAACACCATGTACAAAAGTCAGGTCAAAGTGGATTACAGATCTCAACATCAGACCAGAATCCATAAAGTACATGGAAGACAAGGTTGGCAAAACCCTCCACGACATTTAAGCTAAAGGTCCTTTCAAAGATGACACGCCACTGGCCAAGCAAGTGAAAATAGAGATAAATAAATGGGACTATCTTAAACTAAGAAGCTTCTGCACCTCAAAGAAACAGTGACCAAAATACAAAGACAATGTACAGAATGGGAAAGGATATTCACCCAACACCCATCTGATAAGGGATTGATATCAAGGGTATACAAAGGTATATAAATTGAACTCTTCTCTTAGAAAAAAACATCCAACTCCATCAGAAAATGAGGGGTGGAAATGAACAGAAATTTTCTCAAAGAAGAAATCCGAATGGCTAAAAGACACATGAGAAAATGCTCTGCATCACTAATCATCAGGGATATGTAGATTAAAACAACAATGATATATCATTTCATACCACAGAGACTGGCCCACATCCAACAGAACAAAAGCAACCAGTGTTGGTGCGGATGTGGGGAGAAAGAGATCCTCCTACACTGCTGGTGGGAATGCCGACTGGTTCAGCCCTTTTGGAAAACAATATGGACGATTCTCAAAAAATTAGAAATTGAGCTCCCATTTGACCCAGCAATACCACTCCTGGGAATATATCCTGGAGAGGCAAAAAGATATAGTAGAAATGACATCTGCATTTGTATGTTTATTGCAGCACTGTTTACAATAGCCAAAATCTGGGGAAAAAAAACAGAGTGCCCAAAAACAGATGACTGGTTAAAGAACTTTGGTACATCTACACAATGGAATACTATGCAGCTGTTAGAAAAGATGAAGTAATAAAATTTGCATATAAGTGTATCAACATGGAAAGTATCATGTTAAGTGAAATGAGTCAGAAAGAGAGAGACAGACATAGAAAGATCACACTGATCTGCGGAATATAAAGTAACAGAGTGGGAGACTAACACCCAAGAGCAGTAGAGATAAGGACCAGGAGATCTGTCCCACAGCTTGGAAACTGGCCTCACATGCTGGAGAAAAAGGCAGCTGATATAGAAAAGGGAACACCAAGTAGAGGATGTTGGGAGGACCCATTCAGGTTGAAAGATTCGAGCTGAAAGTAGACTATAGACTGAACATGAAGGCCACTCAACACCTCTATTGCAAACTACAACACCCAAAAGGAGAGAGAACAAAAGGGCCACAGAGGCAGGGTGGGGTTGTGGGGGATCAGGTGGAGGTGGTGAGAGGGATACTGGGATAATTGATGTAGGAGAATGAGCATTGTTGGAGGGATGGGTAAACAATCGCTGTATGACTGAAATGCAAACACAAAAGTTCATAAGTTTGTAACTATACCTCACAGTGATTCACTAATAAAAAGTTAAAAAAATAATGATAAAATAAAAAATAATTTTTTTAAAAAGACTATCTGAACCAGTACAAATATTTTCAAATGCATTCCCTATATATGTATATTAAACTTATATACATATAACATACGCATATCCTGTTGTTCTATTACGGTCTTTATAAAACTCATAAGATCAAAAATGTATGGGTTAGGTGTGTGGCTAAAGGATATGCCTTGTATATATGAAACCTGGGTTTGATCTCCAACACCACACACACACACACACACACACAGAGTAAGATAAGAAAACAAAAGTATTTCTCATTTTCCATAGCTCCTAGCAGGTCACCCCGGGCTACTCCGGTGTTCAGACTCCTCATTCTTGAAACTCAACCCCTGAATGACTCTCATGTAGGTTACCAATCTAAAAGAAGCTGTAGAAAAAAGATCAGGTCCATCAAACTGAACAGACAGACAAGTTCTGCTCAAGTGGCCCTTCTTTTCTCAGAAGGGATTACTAGCTTTCATCAGAAGAGCTGTAGCAAGGCCAGGACGATGGTACAGCAGGTAGGTGCTAGCCTTAACATGCAGCTCCTGGCATCCTCTAGGTCCCTCAAGCACCACCAAGAATAATTATTTTTTTTTATTATTGAAAATCGTGAGAGCAGTTACAAAGTTTTCTGTTTAAGTCTCGGTCATACAATGATGAAACACCTGACCCTTCACCAGTGCACATTTTCCACCACCAAAAACTCCAGTATTCCCCCCATCCCACACTCTCCCTCTACCTGTGTGGCAGAGGATTTCCACGTTACTCTCTCTCTACTTTGATTATGTTCAATATTTCGACACCAAACCCACCATTATTATTTGGGATTTTACCCCAAGACTCAGATCTGCTGAAAAGGCAACATTAGACAATTTGTTTTCTATTGCTGATTATGAATTGCATATGATGATGCGTGGCTGCTATTGCGGCCGAGTGATTTTGGAATTCTGAAGTTTAAATAATTGAATCTGAAGGGATTTCTGCCAAAAGCTGCTGTGTTCTGAGCTTTGTTTCTGAGTCTCTGGGATCATGGACAATAAGCACCAAGAATAATTCTTGAGTGCAGATCTAGATTAACCTCTGAGAATTACTGGATGTTTCAAACAACAACAACAACAAACAAGAAAAGCTGAGCATTTCTACAGAGTATGGGAAAGCACTAACCTCACTAGCCCTCAAGTTTTGACCTAATCAACTTTACTTTGAGTACATGTCATTAAGTATTAGTAGTATATCTTATTTTGTTTGTTTGTGGTGTGTGTGTGTGCGCGCGGGTGTGCATGTGCATGTGCACACAGCACATGGTGATGCTCAGGGGTTACTCTGAAATTATTCCTGGCAGAGTTTGGGGGACCATATGAGATGCTGGAGATTAAACCTTGGATCAGACACCTGTACAGCAAATGCCCTCCCTGCTGTATTCTCTGGACCTAGGCATTTTACTTACAAGGGCATACAAGGGTGCCAGGGTATCTGTGAAGCACTTTAATACACACAATTTATCCTATGTTTTTCATGCAGTGAAGATGATGTTTTCCCCATTGAATAACACAAGTAGTTAAAGGCACGTGGACTGTGGAAATTGCCTGATGCTAACTCCATTTCTTTCTGCCTCCAGTTTCCTGACTCCTGACCACCCATTGCCTCCTGCATCCTCCTCTCACCATTGTGTGGTCTAGTAACTGGCAAGAATCGACACTTCCACAATATGGGCACAGCACATCAACAGGGATTGGTTAATCCTGTTAATTAACAAGGTTAATCCTGAAGAGGTGCAGAAGGTGAGCCATCAAGATAAAGTAGTAGAAGGTTATTCTATCTGACAAAAGAAGGTGCTGACAGAAAGGGGATACAGGGAACCAAAAAGAGGGAAAAGCTATGTTGGTTGTGTCCATCCCTCTCTACCCTTGATCCCTGACCATTCTGGCCTTGGAGGCAGGAATCTCTGTGCTACTGAGCATGCCTGTTTGAAATGCTGCTGTGAATCTGGAACCAGGTCAGCTTGTGTCCCCATTCTCCAACCCCTGCCCCAGCTTGAAGATCACCAACTACTTCTGTTCTGACTTCATGGTCACAATGCAGACTCCTGAGAGCATTTTAGTTCTTCATGGAGAGGAGATAATTCACTGAGCACTAATGTCCTCTCACAGGACAGCTAAACAAATGAACAAGTTTAAAGGTCATAACTTGGCAGAAAGAGCTCGGAACAAAGTGTCAGAGGGCCACCAACGGTAACAGATGTCTTTTATTCTCCATTTATTCTTTATAAATGTAAGGGTACATTGGTGGTGGGAAATGTACACAGGTGAAGTGATGGGTGTTGGAACACTGTATGACTGAAACTCAATCATGAACAACTTTGTAACTGTGTATTTCACAGTGATTCAATTAAAAAATTTAATAATTAAAAATAAATGAATGTAAAGGCATAAAGATGAAGGAAGGATAGTTACCCAAATAATAACTCACAACTTATCCATATTCCCATTCCCAACACAAAACCCACTGTTGCATCAAGCCTTCACGTGCTTTCCTGCCTATACACACATCAACCCAATGACAAACTCTGGGCTGTAGAGCGAGTGCTGGGGCCAAAGGCCTAGGTCCACAAGCTGATCTTAACCTTGAACAAGTCTGTGGGTTCCCCAGGATTCCCTTTTCTTATGGGTCAAATTGGAATTACACAAGTAGTCCCTATTTCACAGGGCTGTTTCAGGTACTCAAAGCATGAGAAAGTGCCTGCACCTAAAAAGTAGTAAATAAATGGGGGTGGGGGAGAGACTGTGACTGAGAACACCCACACTAGTGTTTCTCTTAGTTTTCAATAGCTGTGGTTTTTTCCCTCACTGGCACTGATGATTCTCTATGGCCTATGTGCTTCATAGCTGGGGCTGTGGATGCTTCTTGGGGCTCTTTGGTCTTTCTCAGCTGAGAGAAATACCCTATCGAGTCAAAACTCTGTAAGTGTGGGGAATATGGATGGAGAGAAAGAATAGTAGGGCTGGGTTTTCCATTCCAACAATTCCTTTACTGCTCTTGTAATATTGACCCTCCTGGCTTCATTCTAGCTACCAATAAGTGTCCTGTGCTTTGTTCTTTTTTTGTTGTGACTTGGTTTGTTTGGTGGCCACACCCAGAAGTGCTCAAGGCTTATTCCTGGCTCTGTGCTCAGGAATCACTCCTGGTCGGATTCGGGGGACCATATGTGGATATGTGGATCCAGTAATTAAACCTGGGTTGGTTGTGTGTAAGGCAAGCATCCTATCCACTGTACTACCCTCCCCGTACTACCCCATGCTTTGTTGTCATCTAATCCTATGCTGCCAATTTACAGAGAAGGGTATATATGAGAGTTAGCAATGAAAAGGGAAATTAAAACCAGAGCCATATTGCCTTAGAGATGAGTTCACACCATTTCATACATTTCATACATTTCTATCTTTTTTCTTATTTAAAATACCTCAGATGAAGACATTAAGTGTACAATATTTTATGGGTTGGAAAGGTAGTATAGGGGTTAAGGTGCTTGCCTTGCAATGGCTGACTTGAGTTTGGTCCCTGGAACCACATATGGTCCCTGAGCACCACCAAAAGTAATCCTGAGCACAGAGCAAGGCGTAAGCCCTGAGAACTTCTAGGTGTTGTCCCCACCAACCAAAACATCCAAAACAATAAAGTGTGTGATTTTCCTTGTTGTTATTTTGCACCATACCCCAGCAGCACTCAGCGTTTGCTCCTGGTTCTGCACTCAGGTTCACTCCTGGCAAGGCTCAAGGCACCATACAGGGGGCCAGGAATTGAACCTGGGTCAGCCATGTGCAAAGTAAGCACCTTACCTGCTATACTATCTCTCTCACCCAAGTATGTGATTTTAGGTAGATTCTTAATTTCCGGCAAGACTTTATCTATGGAAGCCCTGTGAAGCCTGGGCTAAGGATTCATCTCTAGCAAGAACCTCCTTTCCCTTTGCCTGGAACTCAGGGCACTACTTATCAAAGTTTACTCCATAGTGAACATCATAAGTATGTACATTCCTTCATGTTATACATATTCTACATTGTAAAGTGTATTTCTTAATAACCAAGATCATAAAAGTAGCCCCAGGTACCATGACTCTCTGTTTACACACATACCAACAAATATGCAGAGTTGCAAACTTAAAAGACAGGTCTTTTTCTCTACCTGAGTCCAAACTCAGATAAGTAGATAAATAGTTATTGTTCTTATTGCTGGTAGACAAAATTCCTTTAGCACACTCATTAGAAAGTTTTATGCTGGACCTTTCACTTCCCTCATTAGCCATAGTCTGAGGTCTCCTCCTGCAGGTAAAATCTGGCTTCTAAGTTACTTTCCTTCTAACTATTAGGAATAATTATGCCATGAAAAGGGCATAAATGCTGCATAAATCTCTCAGAAATAATGGGGTTTTTTTATGCAATAGGAAAACTGGAGAGCAAGGGATTGTTCCAGAATTTTCCGAGGAATCTGCATATTAATTCTCTAGGGGTAAAACCACTTTTCATACCCACCAACAGTGTATGTGGGTTTCCTTCTCTCCAAATCCTCCTCAACACTTCTTTCCTGTCTATTTGATAATGATAGATAAGTAGATAGATGTTGGTTTGTAATGCTATACACATGAAGTATATATAACTTTGTAAACAAGACCTTAATGATATTTTACTTTTGATTTTGGGGCCACGCTTATCGGTGCACAGGGTTTATTCAGGCATCACTTCTGTCAGGGCTTGGGGGACTATATGAGATGCAGAGGACTAAACCCAGGGTAGCCACATGCAAGGCAAGCACCCTACCCACTGTACTATTGTTCCAATCCCCAAATTTCTGTTTTCGCTTTTTTGGGGAGGAGTCACATCCGGTGATGAACAGGGGTTAATCCTGGCTTTGCACTCAGGAATTACTCCTGGTGCTCAGGGGACCATGTGGGATACTCAGAATAGAACCCGGGTTGAACCCGGGTTGGTCGCCTTACCTGCTGTACTGTTGCTCCAGCCCTGTCCCCAATTTTTTAAAGTTAGTTTTTAACATCTGCAGCCCCACTTCCCTTCCAAACAATCCCCATGAGGTTTCCATAATTTCTTTGCAAGCTCATCACTGCAATTAAAAATTGTTTGCTGTGCCTCATCAATTATTCCAAGACTTAAATAAGTGTTTTCAGGCTCTCTGTTCCACTGCAAAGAGCAGATGAAAGTCAGAAGCCTATTATTAAAGCGGTTTGTTCATTAGCTGTTCATAAACCCTGACCAGTGCACTTGTGTAACTCAGTATAGCTTTCAAATCCCATTTCATGTCCATTAAATCCTTTGATAAACTCACCAGCCCCATGAGATGGCCATTACAGGGGATTAGTATCTTCATTTTATATAAAAGGAATGAGAAGCAAACTCTACAGAGGTTAAAAATCAGAGCATAGGTAAAGCCATTGGAACCTTAATAACAGCCACAGTTTCTCCTGCACTTTTTTCTGGTCCCTCATATGAACTTTCCCACTTCAGTTCTCGAGTACCATGAACCAAGCCCTGGATAAAAAAAATCCTCAAATAAACATACTCAGGTACAAATGGCAGACAGATGAGTGAGGAAAAAACTGGATTTGTTCAGATGCCATTAATGTCTTCAATATCTAGTAGATAACAAATAATTTTTGAAAAGTGCTACTCAGAGTTGTCTGTAGATTTCCTCTTATTCAGCAAAATATATTGATCTTACAATAAAATGCTTCTATCAAGCAAAAACTGGAATCCATAAAATCCAATTGCATGAAATGCTGATGTTGCATTATTGCGGGGCTAATGAAAGGCAATATATTTCAGAAAGTTTCCGGTTCTTGTATAATGTGTATGCACATGGCACTCAGGAGATGTTCCTGAGAGATGTTTGATTTTTCTTGTCTGACACAGGAAGACAGAAAGATGCAGATCAAAGATGCTCACCAGGACTGAGAGAGTCCAACCTGTGTGGGAAGAAGTAGGGAAAAGGCAGGTTGCAGGTCCCAACTCTGGGGCTGCTTCTCTCGGTCCCAGGGCTCTGGACTGGGAGACAGAGTGTGCTAGTAAGAGTCAGGAATGCTTCACAGTCCTACACGATCACAAAAGAGTCTGCTCACCCACCACACTCCCCCACACCTACAATGACAGCAATTTAGTCAGAGCAGAGGGAGGGAAACATCAATTGTGTTTCACTGAATTTCATCATCCTGGCACACTTATTTCTGGGCTTTATTGTATCTCATTGTGAAAGGCAAATCTCAGAATATTAACCGGAGGAAGAGTAAGACTCTGTAAGAGAACTCGAAAACTCCCTATAATGGGTAAGAAGAATTTGGAGGAGTAGATGAAGATGATAGTAGACAGAAAAGAGAAGAAAGCAAACAGCAGAGAAAGTGCAAGAGAATATGTGAAAAGAACAGAGGCCTGGGCCAGGGAGAAAGCTGAGAGGGTTGGCATGGGGAGAGCCCTCCCTCTGGCCGCTGGCACTTGCAGGGCCTCTAAAGCACCATCAGATGTAGCATAAGGGAGGTGTATACACACAGAGAAAACTATTTGCTACATAATAATTTTAGGTTCAGTGCTGAGTTGAGTATAGTACTACCTTTCTCTTCTGTCTCTAAAACATGCAAATGGCCACCCCTGCCCTCCTGTGTCAAAGAGACCCTAGGGAAAATGATAGAATCACAATGGCCACTGTGGTTTCCAAGGGGGGACTTATGGGCAATGACAAAGGAAAGAAGAAGTGAACAGACAGCACAGGAGAATCTAGAAGTGGGAAACTTGAGGTAACTAGGAAGGTGTGCCCAGTCCACTAGTGGGAGGGAAATGTGAGCGCATCCTGATTCGACATGAAATAACATTAAAGGGGAAAGAGTTTAATGGCTGGAACACATGGTTTACATGCAGGAGACCCAGGTTAGATCCCCAGCACCATATGGTTTTCTAAGCACCACAGAAACAAGAATAAATAAATAATAAATAAACAATAAACAAATGACATTTGAGCACCACCAACTGTGCCCCCTTCCCCCAAAAAGAAAAATAACATATTAAAAAATGTGTTATGAAACCAGTCAATCTCAAATTAATAAATTGCTGGGTGAGGCAGTGGGATGAGAGACCTCCCAAGTGGTGCTCAGGAGACCCCAGATCCTCTGGTGATTCTTGGCCAACCAGGAGAAAGGGAGTTGGAGAAAGGGGGCCATAGGAATTAAGAGCAGGATTTTTGTTTTTGTTTTTGTTTTGTTTTGGGTGATGCTCAGGGCTTTCCCCTAGCTCTGCACTCAGAAAGTACTTACTCCTGGAAGTGCTCAGGAAGCCACATGGGATGCTGAGGATTAAGCCTGGGTCAGCCTCGTGCAACCAAACACCCTATCAGTTCTACTATTTCTCCAGCCCCAGGTTTTTCATTTTAAAGGATGAAAAGGGCTTCATGAGTGGATAGGGTGCTGCTTGCACAACACGAGTGTACTTGAAGCTAATGAACTAATGAATGTTGAATGATATAAATGCTAAGTTTTGTTCCGTTTATATTACCACAATTAAAAGCAAGTAAGCAAATAACACTAAAAGAAAGTTGATGATTTTCTTGTAACTTTCAATAAAGACCTTTATCTTGATAACCCTGATTAAAAATCCAGAGATTCTAAGATTCTGTTTATTACAGAATTTTTCACAATACAAACTGAAAACAACTTCAAATTCCATCAATTGGAAAGTGAAAGGCCAATTACACACAGAAGTGCACTCATTTAAAATAATGATATATTGATATAAATTATTTATATGGGTGTAAAATGCTGTCAAAATATCGCTGAATGAAAAGCATTACATTATTTAAAAGCATATAACTATGATTCAACTTTACGTGTAGGGCAGAGACTGTCCCCCAAACCAAATACTGGAAAAGAGTTCACCAAAATTTTAACAGAATGTTAATAGTTTGTTGGAACTTTTTTTTATTATTCTACAATGTTTGATATTTTTGCCACAACATTGCATTGCATTTATAAGATAACTAAACCATTTTCAATATGGTTTCCACTACTTCCAGTTATAAAAATCCACTGATACTGTATATGCCCAAACATTGAACAAGGATTGTGTGTGTCCTCACACATGTGTATGTGTGTGCAGACTTTTCTGGTAGAAATATAAACTCATTTATATTTGCATTTTCCTTTCTTTCATTTCCAGTGGATTAAACTCAGAGTTCACAAAAATGGTAAAGAGATAAATCTGAATGACTGGATGCTAAACCTCCAGCTATTCTTGCTATATAAAATTGTAATGACAGCTTCACAAATTCAAAAGGGCGCTGCATCAACATAGAAGCAAGTGGAGATTCTGTGGTCAGAAGAACTCAAGTAACGCAAAACTGACTCACAGTCATGAGACTGTCACATTAAAACAGTAAATTATGCTACGCATGAAATGAAGAGTGAAAAGGGTGATCTTCTAAAGTAGCGTATTTTCTGCAACTTAAGATTTTTTGTTTGTTTGGGATTTTGTTGCTCTGGGGTTACTCTTGGCTTTGTATTCAAGAATTATACCTGGCTGTGCTTGGGAAACATATGGGGATTGAGCTCGGGTCAGCCAAGTGCAAGGCAGATGCCCTACCTGCTACACTTTTGCTCCAACCCCTGAGATTTTTTTTTAATAGGTTCAAAGAAATGTAGCAGGTTTTCCTAGTCCCGCCAAAGTATATTCAAATTGTCCATTTGAAAAAATGGTTTTTGAGAAATCTTAAAGAGAGAAAAGGACTCGGATAATATTTGGAATTATTTTATTGCTAAATGGCTTAAAGAGAGGTGTGGGGTGCGGGCAGAGGTCCTGACACTCATAGGCTTTTCCCTTACTGGCTCAGTGGAACCGGCATCCCAGGTGTGACAATGGCGCATGTCTCCTTCTTGCCCCTAGGGAGTCCACAATTAGTGTGGCTGTGGAAAAAGTGACAGAGCGGAAAAAGCAGAAACTCTTCCTGGCTGACTTACAGGTTACTGGACTTTAAGGTCACCTGGTGAGTGAAAATCCCAGCGGAGCTCTTTCCCCTGAGGTAAGCAGGTTCTTAGTCAAAGGACCAGATAATTCTGAAGGAAGCATGTCAGAGACTCCAGTTGTGCCTGGCCCAGCTCTCACCACCTCCAGCCCCACCTAGAGGACTGGGCCATCCCAGTGGGTACCTTTAGATATGATGTGACCTGGGAATTCACCATGACACTCAGTGCTCCTTCACGGTGGCAAGGCTGATAAAGACAGGTGGGCCCAGGCTGTGCTGGCAGGACACAATGAATATATTGACTCTAAGATCAGCGAGTTCTCTCCAAACTCTCTTCTCTCCCTTTTTCCCATCTGAGATTCAGGAACTAAGAGCAAGCTTGGGATATTTTTATTCAGGGGTAGGTATGAGAAGGGTCTTGGGGCACACTTCCTATCTTGGTGTGTGGTCTGGAACAGAGAGAGAGAGGGGTGAGAGGGAGAGAAAAAGAAAGAGAGAGATCTCATGCTCTTCTAAGAAATTCAAAAAATAAGTTTGGAAGAATTTATCCAGGAGATTATGAAACACAACAAAATAGACAAAAAGCATGATTTTTTAAATTGGGGATGGGGGGTGACATGCCTCGTGGGGCTCAGGGCTTATTCCTGGTCTGCACTCAGGGATCACTCATGGAGGACTTGAAGGGTATCCAAGGATTCAACCTGGATTGGTCCTGTGTAAGACAAATGCCCTATCTGCTGTACTATCGCTCTGACTCCACTGTGTAACATTTTGATGGCCATTTTGACCAACATTTTGATGTCTTCATTTTGATACAAACAACTGTCTTTAAACTTAAATGTATTGTTCTGCAAACATCAAAAGTAGCTTCTAGACTTGATGAAAACTATGGTGATTACCAGAGAGAAGGGAGACAGGGTCAGGGATGGGAGGAAAGAGCAGAGAGCTCATTTTGGTGGTGGGCTGACATGAGAATTTTGGTGATGGAGTGGTGAGAGTGGCATACAGAGAAAGCAATAAAGCTAAGCCTTGGAACTTTTATGATATTGAACACCAATGATAAGTCAATGAGAAAAAAACTTTAAACTTGCTATTAAGCAATATGCACAGTTTAATTAGCCAGTCTCATTGATCCTGAGCCAACACCTAACCCTTAGACATCCCAGTTTCCATTCTCTCCCAGAGGTGGAAAGTGGGGAAGGTGGGACAACAGACAATCTCCAAAGCTTAGGGACACTATTAGAGATTGATAGAGCATCAGGAACAGGGAGAGAGAGAGAGATGGGGTGAAACTTATCTTCTTTGGAAAAACAATGGGTTCCGATCAAATCACAATATGATGTGCTCAGAACACCCTTCTCAAAACCATAATGAGTCTAAGGGCATGCAGGAGTAGATGAACAATGAAGAGTGAGTGTGTGAACTTGGGAGGCAATCACTGTCTGTGTGCATCTACAGAGCCCAGAGATGAATGCAAGCTTGAAACCCTACCCTTTGTCCAGGCTCAGGAGGATGAGAATGTTTTCAAATGCAGCCTGCCCTCTGGATCTGGCCTGACAGCTCCAGAGGATCAGTGGTCTGGACTTCTAACAAACTAGAAGCACAACCAGGAACAAAACACAGATTTATCTGTTCATTCACTCTCAGTACTTACACTGTAAGCTGAGTGGCTGCCAGCTGAAATAACTAGTTCTGGAGCACAGGCACCAGCACCAAGAATTAAAGGATAGAGGCATTCAGTGAACTTAGCATGAAAGGAGAACGAATGCTGATTCTGAATGATAGCCTTAAGAAAGAGGTTCAAAGAAGTCTAAACTTGCCCCACTGGGCAAGGAGAGGTAGTACAGCAGAGAGGGTACTTGCCTTGCATGCTGGGGATCGCTAGGTTCGATCCAGAGTACAGAGTACAGAGTACAGAGCCAGGAATAAGTGTTGAATATTCCCAGATGTGGCCCAAGATAAACAAAAAATAATAATAAATTGTCTCACTGGTTCTGATAAAATCAACATTGACAGAGATTCTTCTCTGGCACCTCCTCTCAACCAGGGTGCAACCTTAGTCTTCTCTGCTAATCCTGTGCTGGCCCACAAAGCCCAACTTTAGCAAGAATCCTCCTGAGTCCAATTAGCAAAAGTCCTGCCACCCTGGACATCTGAGGAAGCCTCATGCCTCACCTTGAGTGTCCAAGTTCTTCCCCAGCCTTGAGCAAAGCCCCTACTGGGTCAGCTTAACAAGAATCCTTACACTCCTTGACGCGTGCAGAATGTAGACTAGAGACTGAACACAATGGCCACTCAACACCTTTATTGCAAACCACAACACCTAATCAGAGAGAGAGAACGAAAGGGAATACCCTGCCATAGTGGCAGTTGGGGGTGGGGGGAGACGGGACTGGGGAAGGTGGGAGGGACGCTGGGTTTACTGGTGGTGGAGAATGGGCACTGGTGAAGGGATGGGTTATCGAACTTTGTATGGGGGAAACATGAGCACAATAATGTATAAATCTGTAACTGTACCCTCACGGTGATTCACTTATTAAAATAATTAATTAATTAATTTTAAAAAATCAAAAAAAAAGAATCCTTACACTCTTAATTACTCAATCCTATAATCCTAATTAAGGGGGTAAAAATCGCATCATGTACATAGACTCTAGAATGGGAAAGATACACAAATACCAACATACTGGTTCATCAATATTTCAGGTATCTGTTACTTCAAGCTTTTCTTCATATTTCAATTACCTTGTTTCACAATTCATATAATAATATAGTTGGAGAGATAGAGAAATGATTGTTAGATATTCTATTTCAACTTTAACCAAGAAGAAATATCTGATTCAGAAGAGTAAAACTATTATCTATGGTTAATATATCAGGGTTTATTTATGATTATATTTAGACTACTGTTTAAATAATAGAGGATAACTATAAAACATATTTCTGGAAACTTTAACGCCATAATATTTTTTCTTCATATACTATGAGTTCCCATGGCATCAGCGAATTGGACACATTTTTTAAAAAAATTATTAAAAACACTGTGATTTACAAAGTTGTTCATTATATAGTCATTTCAGGTATTTAGAGTTCCAACATCACCAGTGTGACATTTCCTCCACCAATGTCCACATTTTCTCTCCCATCCCCAACCTGCCCCCTTAGGAATTGGCCACATTTTTTTTCACCTATCTCAACCTCTGCTGCATCAGGCAGTTCAATAAAATGCTTAAGAACAGGTTTCAGGGGCTGGAGCACTTGCCTTGCACTCGGGCACTTGCCTTGCACTCGGGCAACCCAGATTCAAATCCAGCATCCCCTATAGTTCCCCAAGCACCGCCAGGAATAATTCCTGAGTGCAAAGCCAGGAATAACCCCTGTGCATCACCAGGTGTGACCCGAAAAGAAAAAAAAAAAGAACAGGTTTCAAATCCCACCCCCAGAACTTTCTCATATTCACTAGCTGTATGGCCTTGGATAATTCGGCAAGTTTCAGTGTCTCTAATATAAAAAGCATTAAAAATGACATTATCTCATATGTAAATAATATTTAGCTGTTTTTATCAGTTTTAACTACCATATAAGGAACTCAATAAATATTAGCTTTTATCAATCCTTTACGATATAGTGTATACATAGTGAATACAATATATTCACACTTTTCCAATCATCAAAAAAAATTCACTTCATGCATTCCAAACAACACCAGCACAAAATAATATTCATACATGGAAATATACCGCAACATGTATACATTTTAGGTCTAAGATTAATATTTTCTTCAGAACAGAAGCTTTATTCTAGAAAGATGCCCTCATATTGGTAACATTCTTGTCTCCTGAACTGAAATGCTACATATTAAGGGGTGAAAGTCCAGGAACTAATTTAATAGTCCCCAAACTGTATATAGTTTGGTGTCCCAAATACAGTCAAACTGGGCTAAAGAAAAAAAGAAGACTTTTTTTCCAAATACTCCTGCCATGTCATCTTCAAACAACATGGCCCTGAGCTCCACCCAACTCTTGGAGTATTTCACTGCAAGTAAAACTCATGACCATGCCAAAAAGTTTGAGCATATATATTAAATCTGGACTAACCTAATGACTCACTCTTTCCCATTGTGTCTTAGGTTTACTGAGGTTTGTTTGGAAGATCTAACATTAGTAAAAGAGGTCAGCACTCTAACTGGCAGAAAACAAAAACCTGATAAAATATTTGAAATCTGTAAACTGGGGAAAACAAAAGAATTAGGTAGCAAAACTTAAGGAAAAGACCTGCTATTGAAGGTGAACTTCTGCTGGAATTGATGGATTGTTGTATTTAACAACTTTCTAGTATGATTCAGAATATGCTTAGTAAGATTTGTTTTGCTACAAATCTACTCCCGAGCCTGGCTGTCTTCACCGGGGCCCCTCAGAGGGGGTTGGTTTCAGTTTCCCTCCCCCTGAGCAGAGCCCCCACAGCCGAAGACCTTCAGAACCCAGCCACAGCCATGCTCAAGGCCCCTCTCCACACATCCGGATGAACCTCAGGCATGAAGGAATCAGCAGAGGAACTTAGGTGTGCGGGACCCGGGGCTGAAATCTCCAAGCTGGCTCAGATTGGGACTGGGCCTCTTTCACCCAGGTCCCCCATTTTCCAGTAGCTAGGTGGTCACACCCAGAAACTGCCCCCGGCACCGTGTAACCCCATCAACAGCCAACATCCAGAGACTAAAAAACCAAGCTCCCGGAAGTGCACGCTACATCTTATAGCTTAGTTCTCCCTCTCAGGGAACCTGGCAAGCTACTGAGAGTTTCCTGCCCGCATGGGAGAGCCTGGAAAAATCTCCATGGCGTATTCATATGCCAAAACCAGTAACAATGATGGGTCTCATTCCTGTGACCCTGAAAGAGCCTCCAATGTGGCACTATTGGGAAGGATGAGTAAAGAGAGGCTTTTAAAACCTCAGGCTAAGATGAATGGAAACGTTACTGAGACCACTCAAGAAAATCAACGATCAACGAGATGATGAGGATGATGATGATGATGATGATGATGATGATGATGATGATGATGATGATGATGAAGAGCGCACTAAAAAATAGTAGGTATGAGGAGAGAAAGTGTGCATGTGTGTAAAAGAGAGAAAGTGTGTGAGTATGTGTGGAGTGTGTGTGACAATATGTATGAGATAGTGTGTGTGAGTGTGTTATATGTTAGGGAGTAAGCGGATGAGAGTGTATATGAAAGAATTTGTGTGTGAGAGAGAGGGTTGTACGTGAAAGACTGAGAGTGTATATGTGAGAGAGTTTGTGCATGACAGAGTGCATATGTGTAAGAGAGAGAGAAAGAGAGTGAGAAAGAGAGAGAGAGAGACTTTGAGCTCTCCATCTCTACTCAAATGGGTCCTTGCAGGGATAGAATTCCCTCAGCAGAAAGAACCTTTCGGGGCTGGGAGGGGGGCTGCCATCAATTGCTCTGTGTAGATTCTAGATCTATGGAGAAAACTTTCTGTGTCTTTCTGATAGTATGTAAAGAGCATGGCAGTTATCTCATCAGGTTAGCAAACACTCCCAACCTCCCTGTTCAGCAACCCACCAGTGGGCTTCATGGCCTTCTTATTGGGAAATGACAGTACCAAGTAATTTGGCCCTTTGATGTGAAGGTAAAACCTGAGCCATTACCACTGACATCAAAGACAAAAAGCATGCCTCTTACCCCTCTTACTCTGAGACTGTTCTGCTGTGACAACATACAGCTGATTTGAGAGCTGACCGACCTCAGTAGGGATTGTCACCACACTGAACCTCAGTTCCTATAGTGCCTGTCTCAGTTCCTATAGTTCAGTTCCTATAGTGCCTGTCTCAGTTCCTATAGTTCAGTTCCTATAGTGCCTGTCTCAGCTGTCTCAAATGTTTGTGGTAAACTTCAAGTAAGACTGTAGTTGCTCACATAATGTGAAAACTCTACAATGCAAAGTATCCTTTTGACTTTAAAAACAACTTGGCAGAGGTTGTACTATCCCCTAGTACAGAGGATAGGTCTCTTGTCTTTCACACTGCCGACCTAGGTTCAATCCCTCCATCCTAAAACCAAAAAAAAAAAATTTTAATAAAAAATATTGACAGGGGCAGGGGAGATAGCTCAAGAGAACTCAGGAGAGCATGAGTCCAGAAATCACAGGGCCCTGGGCTCCATGCCTGAAATTGCATGGACCCTGAGCACCACTGGATATAGCTCTGCTGGTCCCCAAGCACAGAAATTTCTAGGTCAGCATCTCTGAGAGAGAACTTCTAAGCTTTGCTGGGTTGAGAGCACCATGAAATAAAATAAGGTAAAATAAAATATAAATAACTCGACAGACTGAAGTCGATAATCAGATAAAGATTTTTCTCTTTAAAAAATTTCCTTGGCAACCACCACCATGTCCACTTACACACCAGCTGACTCCACCAAACTCTGACTAAATCTCCCTGGAGCAAGCAGCAAGCTTTATGGAATCACCAGTGCCCGAAGCTGAAAGCCTGAGAGCGCCCATGGGAGGCTGGGGGGCTGAATACCCACCTAGACGAAGCTCTGGAAACAGCCCCCTCACCCCACCACTACAACTACATCAAGGGCTCAGCTCCACTGTTTCATGATGTTCTTTGCAGAAAACCAGTCTACAGATAATTCCAGATGCCCAGTGCCTAGGCTGAGCACTCAGGTGTTTTTAGTCAGAGTTGGGGTGGGTAGCCTCCCAAAATTCCCCACACTTCCGAAAGTCCAGGCAGCCACACCCACTTCCCAGAACTGCTGCCCTGTAGATTTTTTGGCCCAGACCATAGATCCTGACGTCTCTGGACCTCAGGATTGAACAGTACTACTGTAGCAACAATCAGTTCAATAAATTCTTACACAAGGACTTAACAACCCTGTGATGAGATATAACAATGGTCACATAACCTAATTTTCTAGATCGATTTGTTTTAATATTGCAACTTTGTTACCAAGTCACTTTTAATTCTAGAATTTTATCAACAAGTGTAGCTGTTTTCTACACTGTTTTTTAACTTAATTTCCTTTTCTCAGGTACAGTAATTCTTTAGTTCGCTTTTGTTTTTTGTTTTTGTTTTTGGTTTTTGTTACTTTGAAGCTACACACCAGATGATGCTTGAGGGTTATTCCTGGCTCTGTGCTCAGGAATTATTTCTGGTGGGCTCCGGAACCATATGGGGTGCTGACCATTGAACTAAGGTCAGCTGTATACAAAGCAAGCCCCCTACTCGCTGTACTATCTCTCTAGACCCCGGCATAAGAATCCTGTGTGCATGCCGAAAGTAAATAATGAACCAAACATGATGACCACTCAGTGTCTGTGTTGCAAGCTATAATGCCCAACAGTAGAGAGAGAGTATGGGGAATATTGTCTGCCATAGAGGCAGGGGGAGGGTGGGAAAGGGGGAGTATACCCGGGATATTGGTGGTGGGGAATGTGTACTGGTGGAGGGATGGGTATTTGATCATTGTGAGATTGTAACCCAAACATGGAAGCTTGTAACTATCTCACGGTGATTCAATAAAATTTAAAATTTTTTTAAATAAATAAATAAAGAGAATCCTGTGTGTAATCCTTACACAGGGCCATGTTAATCTTCTATGTACAGTTCCAATCTTAGTATATGTGTTGCTGAAGTGAGCACTGTATAAGAATTCTTAAGTGAAGGTCACATCAGAAAAATACAAATCTGAAAATTTTTATATCATTTTCCTATTATACTTCCTTACTCACTTCTAATCACTGTTAAGACCAAATGTGAAAATGCACTTTCCTAGTCTGTCACTTCATTAAAATTAATCATCTGACTCTTTCAAAGTCCCTGAAAATCTGAGATCTCATTGATCTCAGTTGTGTTCCAGTCTATCTATGAACATCAACTACTTTAAACACTTGTTTTAAACACTTTAAACGCTTCTGGGGAGCAATTTCAAAGTTAAAAGGCCTCTCCTAGTATGTGTGCTACAATGTAGCTCTCTGGGCCTCATGATTAGGCACTGTGATTCAGTTAGCCTAGAAGGACACCCAGAGGAACACATCTTAACAGAACCCTGAGTAATTCTGAGGCAGAGAGTTTCCAAGTGCTTTGAGAAGTACCATGGTGGTGCTTAGCATGCAATTTAACTAGAGTCCACCTCACACCCTTCTTCGTTTAACTCAGATATACCATCTCCCCATTCAATTTCAAGTTTGAATCCTAGTTTTGCTACTTACTCTCTGTGACCTCAGGGGAACACTAAGTGTGTTAACCTAATTAGTTCTCATAGCATTTATTCTGCTCCTCTTCCTAGACACATGTTTCCAGTTCCAGGCATGTCAGGTTGGGGGACATATATTAGGAGGATCAGTCAGCAATGTGAGCAGGAGCAAGCCCCAAATCATCTGCTAAAGCTGAAATTAAGATCCAAATCAGAAAGCTGGGAATAGGGGAGATCAAGATCACTCACCAGTTTCTTTCATTTTCTCTTTTTGTATTGATTTGAGATTCTGTGGTTGACAATTCTGTATCATTGTATCACTGTCATCTCACTGATCATTGATTTGTTTGAGCAGGCTCAGCAACGTTTCCATTCATCCTAGCCCTGAGATTTTAGCAGCCTCTCTTTACTCATCCTTACCAATGGTGCCACATTAGAGGCTCTTCAGGGTCAGGGGAATGAGCCCCATCATTGTTACTGTAATTGGCATATGGCTCTCCCCCGTGGGGGCAGTAAACTCTTGGTAGCTTGCTAGATTATCCAAGAAGGAGAACTAGGCTATCAGATATCACGCGGCCACATGCTTAGGGCAGGGAGGGAAACTCAACTCCCCCGCCTTCGAGGGATCCAGGTGAAAACAGCCAGATGCAGGGGCAAGAGAGTCTGCATCACTCTCTTCCGGAAGCTTGGTTTTATAGTCTCTGGATGTTGGCCATTGATGGGATTAGACGGCACCAGGAGAAGTTTGTGGGTATGACTGCCTAGCTACTGGAAAATGGGGAATCCGGGTGGAAGAGGCCCAGTCTCAATCCGAGCAGCCTTGGAGATCTTGGCCCAGGTCCCGCACACCTGGGTTCCTCTGCCGGTTCCTTCATGCATGAGGCTCATCCAAACGTATGGAGAGTGGCCTTGAACATGGCTATGACTGGATTCCAGAGGTCAACTGCCAGGGCTCTGCTATTGATAATACTATTCTGTTTCTGTTTGTCACTGTCATCCCATTGCTCATTGATTTGTTCAAGTGGGCACCAGTAACGTCTCTCATTGAGAGATTTATTGTTACTGTTTTTGGCATATCCAATACGCACAGGTAGCTTGCCAGGCTCTGCCACGCGGGCTTGATACTCTCGGTGGCTTGCTGGGCTCTCTGAGAGAGGCAGAGGAATTGAACTCGGGTCGGCCACGTGAAAGGTGAATGCCCAACCACTAATTAATTATTAAATAATAAATAATAATGAATACTGTTAATAATAATTTCTCAGCACAGAATTCCAACACCACACTCATTACTGGTGT
Organism: Sorex araneus; assembly: GCF_027595985.1. NCBI lineage: Eukaryota > Metazoa > Chordata > Mammalia > Eulipotyphla > Soricidae > Sorex > Sorex araneus. Next base: position 359,300,992 of record NC_073302.1, on the reverse strand, counting down.
ACCCAAGGACACCAATATCCCTCCTTTTTACACACCCTACCTCCTCAGCAATATGGATCAGTTCTCCCATTTTGTTGGTTTTGGACCTTTGTTGCTACTTTGCTATCTTATCTTTAAGTCACACACATAAGGGAGATTATTCTGCATCTATTCCTTTCTGACTGTCTTCACCACATAACCTAACAATATACTTCTTGATATCTATCTCCAAAACACAAAAACATTTATTTGAAAGGATATATGTACACCTATTTTCATCACCACACAGTACAATGGCCAAGATATGGAAATACACAACTGTCTAGTAACAGATGAATGGATCAAGAAATTGTTGTATGTTGGGGCAGAAGTGATAGTAAAGTGGGTAGAGCAGAGCATTTGTCTTGCATGCAACTGACCTGAATTTGATGCCAGGCACCCCACATCGTCCCCCCAAACTCACCAGAAGTGATTCCTGAGTGCAGAGTTAGCAGTCATTCCTGGGTACCACCAGGTGTGGTCCAAAAAACAAACAAAAAGGCTGTGGTATACATACACAATGGAATACAATACCGCTCTAAGAAAGAACAAAACTATGAAACTTACAGCAATATGCATGGATTTAGAGAATATCAAGATGAGTGAAATCAGTAATTGAAATCAGTAACTCAGTTCACACAAAGACTAAAAGTGCCAGACAGAATTTCTGACAAGTTGACTTTCTTTAAATACTACTCATTTTTTTCTTTGTTTTGGGGCTGCACCCAGTAGGTGCTCAGGGGTAACTCCTGTGCTCATGAATTACTTTTGGCAGTGCTCAGGGGACCATATGGGTTGCCAAGATTAAACCAGAGTCATCCATGTACAAGGCAAATACCCTACCTACTACACTCTTGCTCCAGCCCCAGCACTACTCATTTGATCAAAGAAAAGTGTTTACAAATACCTTTATTTTGATTTTACAACACTTGAATGCAATTGTATATAACAGACTGAGTTAGAAAATGAGGGCCAGAGAGATAGGCCTCATTAATGATTTAAAATCATTAAAGCTTGTAACTATCTCACAGTGATTCAATAAAAAAATAAAATCATTAAAAGTTATTTTAATTAATTAATTAATTAATAAAGGACTGGAGCACATGCTTTGCATTCATGTGATCTGAATTTGGTCCTCAGCATGACTGAAAGTGGCCATCAAGCATCCCCAGGTGTGGTCCTCTTCCTCCAAAAGAATTAAAATGGTTGGGGCTGGAGCAATAGTACAGCAGGTAGGGCATTTGCCAAGCATGCAGCCGACCTGGGTTTGATCCCCAGCATCCCATATGGTCCCCCAAGCACAGCCAGGAGTGATTTCTGAGTGCATGAGCCAGGAGTAACCCCTGAGCATTGCTGGGTGTAACCCAAAAAGCTGAAAAAAAAGAATTAAAATTGTTGAAAAATGATAGATTTTTATTTAGTGCTTTTTATTACACTTATTGTTAATAATAGTCTATTATTGGATGTTAATCTTACCCATCTACCCCTAAAAGGTAGATAAAAAACAGCACACACACAAACACACGTCACATACACATATACCATTAGATAGATTAAATAACTTTATAAATTACAGACAATAGAACTCTAAGGATGACACATAATATGTTGTATCTATGTTCTTAACCCAATCTTTCACACCCAATAAACTGCTTTGTATTTTCTGGGGAACTTTCCCTTTGCCTTCAGCCTTTTATAGTTCTGCACCCTTCTCTTGCCTTCCTTCCTCACTCCACTTTTTCCACTAAATTAAAGATGATAATATCATTGTTAAAAGAGAACTGAGCTTCACATCAAGATCTCTATTCTAGTCTATTTGCTGGGGGACTCCAGAAGAGACTTCATTGGTGTGTTTGTTGTAAAAGGAGCCAATAATCATTAAATGATGATCATGTCCCAGTCATATGTCCAGTATTTTGCATAAATTACCATATTGAGATGAGGTACACCACTTCCATTTCCCCAGATAAGGAAATAAGATCTGAGAAGTGAACTCCTTCTAGCGGGGAAGCATCAGAGTCAAGAATTAATATTTCAAGGCCTCTTTCCTCAGAACCACACCTCCTGGAAGAATTAGTTACTGATCACCTGAAGATCTCACTAAATGCATTTCATCAATAATAAATAAAAAGCTGATTTAAATTTTTTTCTTTATCAAAGGGGGAAATGGAGACAATGGTGGAGTGAAGTTAACAGTCAAGGTGGAACTGGTGTTGGGAAGCTGAATTCCTGTAACAAATCATGAATATTTTTGTAAACCATGATTTTTAAATAAATTGTTTTTGTGTGGGTAACACCATACAAACAAATTAGAAAACTTGACCAAGTATGTCAGCAAGAGTATAAATCAGTTAATTCATATGTTAAGTAAGGATGTGACTTTCAAAGGATGTGTGACTGGGTTGTTGAGGTAATGTTCTGTATGTGTGGTTACGAAGCAGTAAATATACCTTAATACTACCCTTTTGAAAATATTACCCTTTTAAATACTCCTGTGTATATTCTCAATAATAAAAGCAACTAATTTCTTTGGTTTATTAAATGCAAATTTTAACTACTTGTGCTGTAATATTGTAATGTGAATTAATAAAATACTTTCAACTTTAAAAAAAATGGGGGGACAATAAAGTCATCTGTCCCTTCTATCCAGAAAACCATCCTAAAGATCAAAAGTTAAAAAGACACTCTTTGATCTTTGTAACATCCCAAGTGCTGTCTAGAGCTGAAGCTCTGCACGTTGCAGGAATAAATACAACCCTGATTACTGACTAAAGGTGCCCAGCTATGCCCTGAGCTGAAACTAACTTTGGAAGCAAAGACTCTAGTAACTGCCAAAGTGAATCCCAAGAAGTGGTTCAGAGGCTTTCCAGCCTTAATCAGACACTGAGACCCTGACGTGCCTCCTTAGGAGGAAGACAGTGTGGCAAGGAGGCAGCAGTTTCTGTAGAAAAGGCCAAAGCCAGTACTTCCTAGCCACTGTCATGCTGCTTCTCTCTCATCGGTTCTCCCTGTCACCAGCCTAAAGTTTTAGAAAGTTGCTTTTATCTGCTGGCTGAAGATTTGGCATAAGTGGCAAATCTTCCCAGTGCCTGTTCATCACTGAATGGCTCCCAAGCACCAATGTTTTGTTCCCCAATAACAACAACAACCACAAACATTAAAACCAATTAACAGGAAGTGGAGACATACTAGTTTGGGAATGCTATTAATGTTGAAAATTAACCCTCTAGAGTCATCACCCACCCACTCTGATCTTTATGATGAAAGAGTTTTGTTTCATTGTCACATAAGTCGGTCATTTTAATTTTCTAACATTTTCCTTAAAATTTAACCCCAAATTAAAAGTATTGCTGATAAAGAATCAAAATTATCCTGACAGTTTAGAAATTGGCAGAAGAAGGGTTGCTAACGGGTTAGAGATGTGAGGCAGAAAAAGATAATGAAAGCTGCCTAGAGTCCGGTCTCTCTTCTCCACTGTTTCTGTAGCACTGTAGCACTGTCCTCCTGTTGTTCACGGATTTGCTCGAGCGAGCACCAGTAACGTCTCCATTGTAAGACTTGTTGTTACTGGTTTTGGCACATTTAATATGCCATGGGTAGCTTGCCAGGCTCTGCCGTGTGGGCAGAATACTCTCGGTACCTTGCCGGGCTCTCAGAGAGGGATGGACGAATCGAACCCAGGTCAGCCTCGTGCAAGGCAAATGCCCTACACGCTGTGCTATCTGTTTCTGTAAGGATCTCAAATCAAATGAAACTGGTCCAAAGAAACACAGAGTTGAATTCAGTATTAGAAACCAGAAAACTGAGGACAGGAGACATAATACAGTGGGTAAAGTACCTTCTTTGTACACAGCTGACCTGGGTTCGATTTAGCATCCCATATAATATTCTGAGAACTTCCAGTAGTGACTCCTGAGTGCAGAGCCAGGAGTAACCCCTGAGCACCACAGGGCGTTGTCTCCCAAAACAAAACAAAACCAAAAAACCAAGAAACCAGAAAATTTGTTCAGGCAGGAGTAGGTTTTTTTTTAATTTATTTTTAAAATTTTTATTATTAAAAAAAGTTTTTTTAAGGCAGAAGTGGTTTTAACATACTAAAAGTGCCTCCCCTTGTCTTGTACTAAAGGGCAAAAGGACAGAAAACTCAATCAGAAATCTATTTTGAGAGTGCAAGGGTGAGGAGCAGGAGGGAAACAGGCACATTGGTGGTGGGAACCGTACACTGGTAAAGGTTAGAACACTGAATGACTGAAACCAAATCATGAACAGTTTTGTAACTGTGTATCTTACAGTGATTCAATTCCCCCAAAAATGTTTTAATTAATTTTTTAAATTTAAATAATTAATAACTCTTCTTTTGAAAAAATAAATCTTTATTTGTGGTTACAGGGAAAGTGTGCTTCAGGGGCCCAGCCAGGAGGGGATTTACTGATCACCCTGGCACTGCCAGTCAGCACCATCCTTCCTGAAAACGTGTTTCCCTAGTCTTTTTTCTTATAAAAACTGCTTCTTGTGCCCATGCAGGCAAGAGGGTTTTGGGGACATGAGTCACCATCTCAGGTGACTAACCTCTGAACAAACCTGTTTTGTTCACCTCACCTCTTTTCTCTTAAATATTGGTATTTGAGCACTGAGCACCTGAATGTAGGTTTCGTAACAAAATAACCAACAAAGAAAGTATTTCTTTTACATGGTTCCTATGCCTTGAGCAGTGGTTTTCAAAGTCTGCTTCTGTGATCAGCAACATCTAACAAACTTAGTAGAAATTCGGCTCCTCAGACCATTTGCCAGACTTCTCAACCAGAAATTCTTGGGAGGTGGAGTTCAGGGTTCTGCCACTGAGCAACCCTTCATATTGCTGCAATACACTTCACTGGTAACAAAAATTACCTGAAAATTCTGGCTAAAGCACTAAGGCCCCTTCTCAAACCCCTATCCATAAATCTAGATTTCTGAAATTCACTCTCCAGGAACACCAAGACTGCAGATCCCAGCACATGAGAGGACTAATACCCTCCAGATTAAAACAACAGCTTGATCAACAATCACAGAGAGAAACATTCTACATCCTGACCCTTGCATGAGGTTGTCCTGGGTTCAACTCCCAGCACAACATATGGTCCCCCGAGCCCTTCCAGGAGTGATCCTGTGCAAAGAGCCAGGAGAAAGTCCTGAGTGTAACCAGGTGTGGCCCCAAAATAAAAACAAACAAAAACTTTTCAAGATCATTACTAAATAAAAAATATTAACAACTGGGAAATAAGCACATAGCACTTAAAATAAGTAGCATAGAGAAGTGGACCAAAACAAGGTTCTAGAGCCAATCTACTTGGATTTGACTTCTGGCTGTCACTTGTTAACTGTGTTACATAACCCCTCTGTACCATAATAGCCTCATCTGTAAAATGACTATAAAAGTGTATATCCCACCATTCTATAAAATGGCATCTGATACGAATGTATATTCAGCTCGGCGTATAAGTACAAGTTTTAGTTTGCAGCAAAGCCACTTTGGCCCTGACGACCAGTCTTTCTCTCTTCTGCACAGTATCTAAAGAAATCCAGTCTAGGTCAATGGCCAGTTTTATAGGTAGGGACAATGTACCTTAGTTTTACATATCATAAAATTGAACTTCATTCAGCTATATACATCAACCACACTTCAAAGAGTTTAGCTCACATACCATTCTGAATTTTTTAAAGAGTAAATAATAGAAATTTAAAAACTGATCAAATAAAATGGGTATATACCTTATTAAATAAAATAGAAGCAACAAACAAAGTTAGCTTTTGTGTCAGGAAAAGATTTATGTGACAGAGAGATAGCACCGCGGGCAGGATGCTTGCCTTGTATTCAGTAGACCCAGGTTCAATCTCCCCCCTCCCCGGCATCCCCCAAACACCATCAGGTGTGATTCCTGTTCAGAGCCAGGAGATACCCCTAAACACCACTGGGTGTGGCCCAAAACAAATAAACAAACAAGTTAGATTTAGTATTTCTGAGGTGTATTCAATCTAGAACAAAATTTATTAAATAAAAATTTCTAAAAATATTTTAATAATTGTAATTTTTTTATTTCAGTACTTAAATTTTCTGTCCACATCTCAAAAATTAAGAACAATATAATAATAATCTTTAACAATCATGTGTTATTTTTAATTTAACTGATAATATAAGTACATACACATCCAAATCAATATTGAAGAGTTTGTGAGGGTTCAGACAAGAAAGCTTACAGGGCTGAACACAGACCTCAAGTTTAGTCCCAAGCTTCACATGATCCCCAAAATACTGCTGTGGATAGCCCTAGTGGCCCTTGAGAACCACCAGGTGTGGTCCTAGTGGCTCCTCCAAGTGCCCAAGTCCAAGCACTGAACCAACTGTCTGGACCAAGCAACCAGTACTTCTATGAGTGCCCCTCAGTGTCCTGAACCATCAAAAAAAATTTTCCAAACTTTGTGACTTTTTAAAATCTGTTTTGCTCAATATAACTCACTATAAGATTATATAAAAACTAAATTTGCACCCTATACATTAGAAATACTGTCTCCAGACAATTTAATAAAATGCTTACAACTCTGTTGTGTGCTGGAGATCAAACCAGAATCAGACACATGCAAAGCAATGCCACAAATCCTATAATACCTCTCCAACCCCCCAAAAGTAATTTATAATGATAAATCTCTGCATTGAAAGATGATATTCATGCACTTCTTATAATCTCAAGAGCTATTTGAATGAAATAAGAGTTCAAAAATTTTAAGAACATTCTCAAGGGAACAAGAGATATCTGACCTCAGTGTGTCAAAGTTTAAGTTAGCACTCCTTTTGTGGAAATCAACTTGTCTCACTGAATCTTCCTTGAAAGATCAATTGACAGAGTAATGAGCTCAGGATGAATGAGGATTTATGTACGAAACCAAAAGACTAGCTGATGTATGTAGAAAGTTTTCTAGTGTGAGTGGTGTGAGGTTTTTTTGGTTGTCATTTTGTTTGGGGGTGTTAGTGGTTTTCTTTTTTCTTTTTTTGTATTTGCATATATCAGCTAAGGACTTTTTCTTTCATGTACGCTTAAGAGTATTCTCTACTCTGATAAAATGCAGTCTCTGATTAGCTAGAAATAAACATTGACACGCTTTGTTGTTCCCTTGGAGGAGGTTCAGAGATGAGATTCAGAGATCTGACGCAGGAACAATTCTGGTTTCAGGCTTATTTGCATTGTGCTCTACAGTTTCCAAAATGTACATTTAACAAGTTCTATTCCTGGTCAGATTTTCCAGCTACCTAATGAGTAGGTATTGTTGTCATCCAGATGTCACAGGTAACAAAACCGAGGAACAAAGAGAATATCCCGCCAAACATAACAAAGAAAGCAGCAGATGTAGGTCAAACCCAACTCTGACTCCAATTTTCTTTTTTTACTGTTTGGATCACACCCGGAGATGCTTAGGGGTTACTCCCGGTCCTGCACTCAGGAATGACTCCTGGAGATGCTTTGGGGACCCTATGGGACGCCAAGTCTCGAACCCAGGTCAGCCGCGCGCAAGGCAAACGCCCTCCCGGGCGCTCTGATTCTAAATTTTATTCTCGTTTCACCTCTCCCTTGCTGCCTACCCGAAACATGTCACCCCGCAACCACACACCCCAAATCCCTTCAGAAGATACCAGTGCAAATACTTATTCCCTTCTTCACACGGGAAAGAAAGCCCGGGACAAGCAGGAATCTCCTGCTTTTTTTCCAACTCCCCTGGGAGAAGAGGGAGCGAGTTCTTAGGAAAACCAGGCAGATTGCCCACTTCGCAGAGCAAAGCCGAGGCAAGGGGTGTAAACTGCCCTGCCATCTGTTTCCTGTAAAACGATCCTTCTGAACTCAACGAGCCAGAAAGGAGTGTGAACTTAGCGAGGAAGTTCTGGGCGAGAGCAGGCGCCGAGCGAACTCCCTGCTGGGGCGCGGGGCTCGCGGAGACTCACCGGCCGCGCTGCGGCTCCGCGGCTTGTAGGGCCGGTCCATGGTCGGGGCGCGCTTCAGCACCGCGGACAGCTCCGGGCTCGAGTGCGGCTCGGGCCCCTGGCTCCTGGAGACTGCGCGCGAGTCCCGGGGCGCCGCGGGCGCGGCGGGCGGCGGCGGCGGCGGCGGAGAGCCAGACTGCACCACTGCGTTGCGCGAGCGCGCCAGCGCCGAGGAGACCGAGCCCATCTCAGCGGGCCGCCGAGGCTCCCGGGGGGACCCCCCGCCCCGGGTGGCCCAAGTGGCCCGGTCCTCGCTCCGGGACGCCCCCGGCCTCCAGCACGCTTCCGAGCCCCGTGGGTGGAGGCCAGCCCGGTCGTGCCCGCGCCTGGGTGACGGTGCGGGTTGGGGGCTCCGGCGCCCTTGGAAAGGTCCATGTCAGAGAATTTATTGGGGGTGGAGAGAAGAGAGGGTGGAGAAGGAGGGGTGTGGCATGAAGCGAAGGGCACTTTTTTCTCTGCTTTCTGCGCTTGGCTCACCTGGGGCCAAAGGGCCGCCTCGGCCTTCCTGTTTTGACACATATGGGCCACCTCTGTCCCTCGGCGAGGGGGGATGGAGAGTTAAGGAGCCTGTATGTATTTCCTTCTCAGAGATTTCTCTTGGAGCCTGTAAGACTGTTCTGGCTGTGCTTTCCCCCCAGAATGCCTATCCAAAGGCATATTTGGCCAAAACGTGCCTTCTCCAGTGCCCCCCAGCCCGGGGCTCCAACTCCCTTGCGTGCACAGAAACTTCCCGGTTCCTCCGTGGATTGAGGCAGGGAAGGATCAGGAGGCACCAGAGAGTTAGGTGGGCTCTGAGTTCTACGGTCAGGCTAGTTCTCTGCAGGAAATGGGGAAGCAGGTCACAGCCTGTCCTGGGGACTCCCAGGCTGTGAAGAAAGAGAAGGCGGCTTGGGACCCTTTGCATAGAACAGCCCAGCTGACCACCAAAAGCTGGACGGGCTGCATGGGATTGTGTTTCAGCTGAAATCCGGTGGCGTAGAGAGGTTTTAGGTCGTGCCCAGTGAGTTGTTAGTGGTGGATCTGGATTTTGTGCTGGATCTCCTTTTTCCAGATCCAGACTCCTTCCCTCTCTGAGGTTTCCCCGCACTGAATTGGTTCCACGACCACAAGAACGGTTGACACTGGAGTGTGTGAAAGGAGAATGACTTCGTTAGCCTTTCCTCCGGGGCCCGGGGACCAAACTCCTGGTTCAGGAAGGACTGCAGGCAGTGGAGTAACAGACAGATAATCACATAGAGTCGAGTCGTATGTCATGGAAGGGGCTTCAATCCCCAACTGAGAAGTGAAAATGGGTTTTAGGGTCCACAATTGGTATTTGGAGAAGAGACAAGTCAAAGGATTGTCTGTGGTGGAACAGCTGTGGATCCGGTCCAGCCCACTCTGCCTGTCACGGTTTCTGACAGACAGAAAGAAGCCAGAATAATAGGCCCTGTGCAGTGTTACACAGACACACCGCCACTATTTAGAGGAACACACACCATGATCCCCACAACTTTCCAAGACCCTGGGAAGGATCTTTCACTCTGCCAATATCAGGTATCTTATGTACTCAGGGAGGACAGACAAAAGGAGTATAAAAGGGACCACAGACCCAAGGGTTGATATAATTACACCAAATACTTAGTCTCTTCATTGCTCTTTTATGCTTTACTTGGTCCCCTCCTGGTCAAATAGCCTGGTATAAATGCTGAATCTGGACATTTTAGAAAGAGAACTTTCTGAATAGATATTTCCTATTCCTGCTTTTAGACAGGCCTTCCCTGGAAACCTGTCCTAGACATCATTAGCAATCACGAAAGTGGATATGGAAAGAGGTATATTCTGCACCAACGTGAAGTCACATATTCTATTTGGCTAAACCTATTTTGGAAATAACTAATATAATTGGGCTAATAATCAACCCCCCAGGACATATTATCTCTCTCCTCTGTCTTTCTGTCTCTGTCTCTCTGTCTTTCTCTCCTCTCTCTCTCTCTTCCCTCCCTCTCTCTCCTCTCTCTGTCTTTCTGACTCTCTCTGTATCTGTCTGTCTTTCTCTCCTTCTCTCTCTCCTACCAATGTTGGGTTGAGGGTTGTTAATGATGCTGCTAATAATCAGACATGCTCAGTGGGAATAAATGAGTTTAGGAAACCAAAATGATCTTCTTCATCTCTTTTTCACACTTGTATTTACATAGCTGCTGCATAGTCATCTTGAACTTGGTGAGAGAAGCTCTTAAAAATGTGCCTGCCATGGGTAACAGGTTATCACCTTTCTAGAATCAAGCCTTTCCTCTTCCAGCTTTTGACCTTATCCATCAAAGGCAGTGGATCTCCCTACAGATTTCAGCCAGTGGGTGCTCAGTAGAATGTTCTCTGGAAAGAAATGACTCACTTATCAACAACCTCAGGGATGTCACTGAGCAGGAAATTAGAACCCTAAAGGTTTTACAATTTACAGTATTGACTTTTACCTAAAACCTGTGCTCTAAGAAGACAGAAAAAGTGGCAAAGTCCCACATTCTTTTATGGTCTGGAAAACTACCCAAAAAATATCCCTCTTGTTCTTAGAGAGATGACTCAAAGGACCGGAGCTCATGCTTGCATGCTGACACACCACCCACCACCCACCCCACCCCCACCATCTTTAAAATTCCCAACACCTCCTGGTTCCCAAGAACCATCTGTTTAGTAAAATAAACATAACAATAATAATAAGACTCAAGGATACCTCTATGACAAGGTGAGACACTGCCTCTTTCTTTGTTTCATAAATTATCAGAACTATTTTCTCCCCAAAGATTAAATGGGCAAAATATTTATTATTTTGCTAATCTTCTTTTCATCCTCTAAGTTTCTGAATGTTGGTCTACTCATAGTCTGAGCAAACATAAAGCCCCTACTGAACAAAGAGGTTGTGTTGGGATAAAATATTCTCTGATCTAGGGGCTGGAGTAATAGCACAGTAGGCTTTGCCTTGCATGTGGCTGAACCTGGGTTCTATTCCCAGCATCCCATATGGTCCCCCCAGCACCGCCAGGAGTAATTCCTGAGTGCATAAGCCAGGAGTAACCCCTGTGCATCGCCAGGTGTAACCCAAAAAGAAAAATATATACATATTATCTGATCTACTATCTGTCATGGCACCCTTCATCCCACTCTTCATATTCTATTCTTCCTAACAATTGTCTACTCCTCTCTATACAAGGACATTCCTTTTTTTTGCAATGCTGGGTATTAAACCCAGAATCTCACACATGAAAAGCAAGTTCTCTAACCACTGGTCACATCTTTGGACCAAGAAAATTCCTTTTTGCCTAATTCATTAGATGCTTGCATAGCTCATCACTAGAGCATTCTCCCTATTGAAGTAATACTTTCCCCCACTGAAATAATCATTTCAAATAAAATTTCTTCTTACAAAGTCCATATTTGTTTTGACACCATATCTAAGCTTTTTATACAGAATCGCTTACCCCTCCTTGATTAAAGGAAAGAGGATAGGCAATGATATTTTCAAACCCCACAGGACCCTGGATACAGCCCTGAATGTTACATATCTTTTAATCTCATTTGATTTTTACTATAATCTTATGATTAAAATATGATCCCCATTTCAATGATAGAAAACTGAAGTTCAGAGACATAAAATGACTTCAAGTTTCCCCAAAGGCCACACCAGAACCTCAGTCATGAACTTGAATTCACAGACGCCACAAAGACAACTGCTTCCTGATGGAACATGAAAGACCCCATGGTCTGAGGTCTTCCTAGATTAGACTGGGAAACTAGAGTTAAACAATAAGTTAATAACAACAGCCCAGAGTCAAGTATGAATCTTCATCTCTAGTTTCATCCTATTTCCAGTACAATACAGACAATTGGATGTCATTAGCCGTATTCTATTTTGTTCTGGTTTGGGATTTTTGTTTTGTTTTGTTTTGTTTTGAGTCCCTCCTGGCTCTCAACTCAGGGATCACTCCTGGTGATGCTCAGGGTACTGCGATTGAACGTAGGTCCAATGAATTCAAGGTAAGCACCTTTACTGCTATACTAACTCTTCAGCCCCTGGCTGGTTTTTGATTTTTTTCTTTTTAATTGTAGTTTATGCAAGGTTGCAATGGTGTTCATAATTTTGATGTATAAAGTTACTGCATCTTTACCACCACCAAGAACCCAAGACTCTTCATCACTATTCTTGTGTCCTTCTGTCATTTCTAGTCCCTCTGTTCCTTTCCTGCTCCAAACACTCCCTGCTTGGTAATCTCAGTTTTGTTAGCCAAAGTCACGAGTTTGTCATTACTCAATATGGGTATACCCTTGTTTTATTTCTCTACATGCCTTTGGTTATTGTTTATTATGGTGCCTGGATGTGATACCTGGAACTGTGATAGCTAACTTATGAGGCTTTATTGGCCTTATTCTAACTACTCTCTGCTGAGGTAATTGAATAACTTCCAGGAAAGTTGAGCAGGCTCCAGAAAGCCCACGCCCACAAAATGAAATAGTCTCAAATCACAACATGTAAACTCAAGAAGCAACTCAATTCTTCAATGTTGATTGATCTCCAGTAGCTTTTCTTGATCAACCAAATGTAGAACCAAATGTAGCCCAGTGAAGACTAAGGTAATATGTTAATAATGCTGGGAACCTGGCTGTACCACAGGCATTGGTAAATAAAGGAAAAAGGTAAATAAAGGGAAAAAGCACACAATTCAATCTTGAAATATCAGAAAGTGACATGTTCCAGGGACATCTGGGAGTTGGAGAAAAGTTGGGATATAGAGCCCAAGCTCTGTGACGTCATTGCTAAGCCTCTGGATACAGTCCAGGAATAAACATTCTAAGTATTGTTCTTAAAAACAATGACACATGGATGTTTTTCTACTAGATGTTCCATTATTTCATTTGTCTTTGCAGTAACCTGGTAAATCACAAAGGTCAAAGATATGATTCACCCTCATTCTATATTCCAAAAAACATCATCATCATAACAACAAAGGTTTAAAGGCCAAAACGAACTATACAAGTGTAAGTGGTAAGTAAAAAAAATACAACTCTAACACTAGCTCTCAGGTCTCTGATTCCAGCCAATATTCTATCTACTGGAAATATCAAAAAGTGAGGTTGAGTTGGGTGGTGTATCCATCTGTCTATTCTAATTTGTAAGCTCATTTTAAGACTTCCTTCCAGAACAGTAGATACAAGGGCTGAGAGGATTGCCCCATAGCTGGAAGACAGCTTCATGAGTGGAGGGGGGAAGGCAGATGGAATAGAGAAGGGATCACTAAGAAAATGATGGCTAGAGAAACCAGTTGGGATGGGAGATGCATGCCTAAAGTAGATAATGGACCAAATGTGATGACCTCTCAGTATCTGTGTTGCAAGCCATAATGCCCCAAAGTAGAGAGAGAGTATGGGGAATATCATCTGCCATGGAAGCAGGGGGACGGTGGAAAAGAGGGGGTATACCTGGGATATAGATGGTGGGGAATATGTACTGGTGGAGGGATGGGTGTTTGATCATTGTGAGATTGTAACCCAAATATGAAAGCTTGTAAGTATCTCACAGTAATTCAATAAAAAAAATTTTTAAATTTTAAAAAGGCTTCCTTCCATTAAATTCTGATAGGAAAAGTAAATATAAACTTACAGCTCTTGATTAAGTTCTCATTAATGAAGAGTTCATTACATCTTATAATACACTCTCTCTTTTAAAGTGATATACAGGGGCTGGAGTGATAGCACAGCGGGTAGGGCATTTGCCTTGCACGCGGCCAACCCGGGTTCGAATCCCAGCATCCTATATGGTCCCCTGAGCACTGCCAGGGGTAATTCCTGAGTGCAGAGCCAGGAGTAACCCCTGTGCATCGCCAGGTGTGACCCAAAAAGCAAAAAAAATAAATAAATAAAGTGATATACATCCATGGAATAAAATTTGAAAATCATAAGAAGCATCACCCTTCCCAACCTTAAACTCTACTATAAAGCGGTAACAATTAAAACAGCATGGTACTGGAACAAAGGCAGAATGGAACAGGAAAGGGAACAATGGAGCAGGGTAGAATATCCCTACACACAACCCCAAATGTATGATCATCTAATCTTTGATAAGGGAGCAAGAAATGTGAAGTGGAGCAAGGAAAACCTCTTTAACAAAGGGTGCTGACAAACCTGGACAATCACATGCAAAAGAATGGGCTTAAACCTCGACCTAACACCATGCACAAAAGTCAGATCAAAATGGATTAAAGACCTCAACATCAGGCCCCAATCCATAAGGTACATTGAAGTCAAGGTTGGCAAAACCCTCCAAGAGATTGAAGCTAAGGGTATCTTCAAAGATGACACACAATTTTTTTTTATAATTTATTTATTTTTAATTAGAGAATCACCGTGAGGGTACAGTTACAGATTTATACACTTTTGTGCTTATACTTCCCTCATACAAAGTTCGGGAACCCATCCCTTCACCAGTGCCCATTCTCCACCACCCGTAAACCCGGCGTCCCTCCCACCCTCCCCACTCCCATCTCCCCCCCACCCCACCCTGCCACTGTGGCAGGGCATTCCCTTCTGTTCTCTCTCTCTAATTAGCTGTTGTGGTTTGCAATAAAGGTGTTGAGTGGCCGCTGTGCTCAGTCTCTAGCCCTCATTCAGCCCGCAACTCCCTTCCCCCACATGGCCTTCAACTACAATGTAGTTGGTGATCGCTTCTCTGAGTTGCCCTTTCCCCGGAACGTGAGGCCAGCCACGAAGCCATGGGGTCAACCTCCTGGTACTTATTTCTACGGTTCTTGGGTATTAGTCTCCCACTCTGATATTCTATATACCATAGATGAGTGCAGTCTTTCTATGTCTGTCTCTCTCTTTCTGACTCATTTCACTCAGCATGAAACTTTTCATGCCCATCCACTTAACTACAAAATTCTTGACTTCCTTTTTTCGAACAGCTGCATAGTATTCCATTGTATAGATGTACCAAAGTTTCCTCAACCAGTCATCCGTTTTGGGGCATTCGGGTTTTTTCCAGATTCTGGCTATTGTAAACAGTGCTGCGATGAACATACATGTGCAGATGTTGTTTCGATTGTACTTTTTTGCCTCTCTGGGATATATTCCCAGCAGTGGTATTGCTGGGTCAAATGGGAGCTCAACCTCTAGTTTTCTGAGAATCGTCCATACTGTTTTCCAAAAGGGCTGAACTAGCCGGCATTCCCACCAGCAGTGTAGAAGGGTCCCTTTCTCCCCACATCCTCTCCAACAGCGGTTGCTTTTGTTCTTTTGGATGTGTGCCAGTCTCTGTGGTGTGAGGTGGTATCTCATGGTTGTTTTGATCTGCATCTCTCTGATGATTAGTGATGCAGAGCACTTTTTCATGTGCCTTTTGGCCATTCGTATTTCTTCCTTGGTAAAGTTTCTGTTCATTTCTTCGCCCCATTTTTTGATGGGGTTGGATGTTTTCTTCTTGTAGAGTTCAACCAGTGCTTTATATACCATTGATATCAACCCCTTATCTGATGGGTATTGTGTAAATATCCTTTCCCATTCTGTGGATAGTCTTTGGATTCTGGTCACTGTATCTCTTGCGGTGCAGAAGCTTTTTAGTTTAATGTAGTCCCATTTGTTTATCTCTGTTTTTACTAGATTGCTTAGTTCCGTGTCACCTTTGAAGATACCTTTATCTTCAATATCGTGGAGGGTTTCGCCGACCTTGTCTTCAATGTACCTTATGGTTTGTGGTCTAATGTTGAGGTCTTTAATCCATTTTGATCTGACTTTTGTGCATGGTGTCAGGAGATGACACACAATTGATCAACCAAGTGGAAACAGATAAACAAATGGGACTATATTAAACTAAAAAGTTTCTGCACCACAAAAGATACAGTGACCAGAATACAAAGACAATCTACAGAATGGGAAAGGATATTCACCCAATACCCATCTGATAAGGGGTTGATATAAAGTGTATATAAGGCACTGGTTGAACTCTACAAGAAGGAAACATCCAACCCCATCAGAAAATGGGGGCGATGAAATGAACAGAAAATTTCTCAAGGAAGAAATATGAATGGCCAAAAGGCACATTAAAAATGCTTTTCATCACTAATCATCAGGGAGATGCAGATCAAAACAATTGTAAGATACCACCTCACATCACAGAGACTGGCACACATCCAAAAGAACAAAAGCAACCTGTGTTGGCATGGATGTGGGGAGAAAGGGGCCCTCCTACAATGCTGGTGGGAATGCTAACTGGTTCAGCCCTTTTGGAAAATAATATAGACGCTTCTCAAAAATTTAGTAGTTGAGCTCCCATTTGACCCAGCAATACCGCTCCTGGGACTATATCCCAGAGAGACAAAAAAGTATAGTCAAAATGACATCTGCACTTGTATGCTCATCGCAGCAGTTTACAATAGCCAGAATCTGGAAAAAACCTGGGTGCCTGAGAACAGATGACTGGTTAAAGAAATTTTGGTACATCTACACAATGGAATACTATGCAACTGTTAGAAAAGATGAAGTCATGAACTTTGCATATAAGTGGATCAACACGGAAAGTATTATGCTAAGTGAAATGAGTCAGAAAGAGAGAGACAGACATAGAAAGATTGCACTCATCTGTGGAATATAAAACAACAGAATGGGAGACTAACACCCAAGAAGAGTAGAAATAAGTACCAGGATGTTTGCTCCACAGCTTGGAAGCCGGCTTTACATGCTGAGGGGAAAGGCAGCTCAGATAGAGAAGGGAACACCAAGTAAAGTGTGGTTGGAGGACCCGCTTGGGATGGGAGTTGTGTACTGAAAGTAGACTATAGATTGAACATGATGGCCACCCAATACCTCTATTCAAACCACAACACCCAAAAGGAGAGAGAGAACAAAAGATAATGCCCTGCCACAGAGGCGGGATGGGGTGTGGGGGGTTGGGATGGGGGGTGGGAGGGATACTGGGATCATCGGTGATGGAGAATGGGCACTGCTGGAGGGATGGGTACTTGAGCATTGTACGACTGAAACACAAGCATGAAAATATGTAAAACTGCAACTGAACCTTCACAGTGATTCACTAATAAAAAATAATAATAAATTTTAAATAAATAAAAATTTTTTTTTGCTTTTTGGGTCACACCCAGCGATGCTCAGGGGTCACTCCTGGCTCTGCACTCAGGAATTACCTCTAGCCGTTCTCAGGGGACCATATGGATGTTGGGAATTGAACCTGGGTCGGCCGCGTGCAAGGCAAACGCCCTACCCGCTATGCTATCACTCCAGCCCCTAAATAAATAAAATTTAAAGTACAAATAATCCCACCACAGTGGCATGCCTTTAATTTTGCTCTTAAGTTATATTTATATACAGCTACTATATAAACTTTTTATTAAGCTTTGTGTTTAGTTGATATCTGGAGCCACTTCCAAGCAAAGCAGGAAAGAATGCTATGATAGATTAAAAGTGTTTGCCAAAGAAAGAAGTAAGGTTAGAGAGGCAAGTATGCCAGACCTCATGGGTTTTGTTGTTCTTGAATTTCTGTCAAAGGTCTAGTGACTGAAATCTAAAGGCTATTAGGAGTGTTTCAACTGCTCTTATCTCTACCCTATCATAGGAAATAAAGCTAGAAAAAGAAACCTAATGTCTATAATTCTCAGACTTCAAAGGACATCTGCATTCTAGGCTGATTATTCTGGTTCATCCTCATCCACTAGGTTTTGAGGAAGAATCTAAATCAGAAATAGAGAACATAAATCTAGGGAAAACAAATGAATACAAAAAATATTATGTATTTTTAATTAGACATGCTATAAGATACATACAAAAATGCTATACATTAGTATCAACTTTTCAGCAATAGTCACGGCTGAAAAGAGAAAAGTATAGTTACTGATGAAAAGGAAAAGCTTTATTTTTCATGTCAGAGATAAAGGTTCAGTGGTGAGAAGCTGCCTTAGGCAAGTGAGGCCTGGGCTGTCCAAGCACCACAATAGTGTTTGATTCGCAACAAACCTCTAGCTTTGAGTTTAAAAACTTTTTAATAAACAGTGACTGGGAAGGTGAAGCTCAGACTAGAGATTAAGAGATTAAGGACACTTGGATGTCCATGCATTATGCATATTAATACTACAAACTTAAACACTATTATAACCATATTACCTAAATATAATATAAAAAAGTCCCAGGTGTGCAGTTGGGCAGGAAGATAGTTCAAAGGGCTAAAGAGCGTGCTCTGCATGTTGGAGCTCAGAGTTTGATCCCTGACACCGCAAGGTCCCCAAGAATTGCCAGGAGCAACCCCCAAGCACGAAGCTGGGAGTAGCCAAAAAATACCGTGGGATGTGTGCCCCCGCCAAAAAAAAAAAAATAAGAAAAGAAAGTGCACAATCTCCAGCACTCTACAACCAAAGTACAACCACCAAGCATAGCAACCTAGTATGTGTGCAAGCTCTGGTCATTGTGACAACGCCAGCAATGGGAAAGGAAGGAGCGTGAGGATATGGGATCCAGACACAGAGAGCTCTGATCTACTACTTCCCACTGTCCCTGAAACAGGGCCCAACTTTTTTTTGTTTTTTGGAATATTTTCACTGATCTTTTATTTTTTTCTAAGGACAGCATGTTCTAAATGATAAGTTGTCAAAAGAACTTTCCGTGTTCTTATATACCTGACAACAATATCACAAAATAAGCACTTATGTAAAGTCTGGGCTGAAGTGGTACAGCGGGTAAAGTACAGCAGGTAGGGTGTTTACCTTGCATGCGGCTGACCCAGGTTTGATTCCTCTGCCCCTCCTGGAGAGCCCAGCAAGCTACCAAGAGCATCTCGCCTGCACGGCAGAGCCTGGCAAGCTACCCGTGGCGTACTTGATATACCAAAAACAGCAACAAGTCTCACAATGGAGATGCCACTAGTGCCCACTCCAGCAAATCGGTGAGCAATGAGATGACAGTGACAATGACTCTGATTTAAAGTCTTAGATTTGAAAGGAAGCAGGGAATTTTGGGCAGGAGTTTTCCAGTTTTGGAGGCTGTGAATGATTAGGGACAGTTTGCTCATATTTTCTCTGCCTTGGTCATTTCCTTTTTTTGGGGGGGGGCTAAATCCTCAGACTTGGCAAGTTCTGTCCACTTACTTGGATATTCGGCATTTGTCCTGAGGCATTGTGCCTTGATTCTGATTTTCTTCTTCAATGGCCTTCTCTTCTTTTGGTGGACTACTAAGGGTGGAATTCACCTGGGGATGACCCAGTACGTGGAAATCTGACTGCTCTATACCAGCTAGCTGGCCAAGCCTGAGGTGAGGAGGGAAGGCCAGGATTATTAGACACAGATGATGCTAAGCCATCTTAGATCTGATATTACAACAGTTAGGAAATGCTTTCAGAATATTTTCAACACTCTTCTGGAGGGGCTAGGATGGAAACCAGGTTTTAATCATGTGCAGTGTAACACTGCTGAAGTGCCTTCTCAAGTACGAAGCCGAATAGCCTCTGAAATCCCACGTCCCCTTAATTCTTAGCCCTGATTATTTTCCTCAGGGAGCCACATAAGACAGTGAAGGAGCTATATCTGGCTCTGTCTCCTCTCCCTGTTTATTTTTGGGCCACATTTTGTGATGCTCAGGGTACTCCTGGCTTTGTGCTCATATTTTATTTCTCGAGGGCTGGAGAGAACATCTGCCATATGTGGTGCCCAGGGTCAGAACTGGATTGTCTGTGTATAAGGCGGGCATCTTCCCTGCTGTCCTAACTTTCTGGCTCAGGCTCCGCAGGGCCCAACTTTCATACTATCCCATCAGGCCCACTTAAGTACAAAAGAAAAACTCATGTTAATGCAGTAAAGTGCTTGTTCTAGAAATGAAGTATATGGTCATTTGCTGACATTCCGTGCAAGAGAAACATACTGCTTGCACTCAGGGAATCAACATCTCTCTAGGCAGATGCAATCTATGTGTGAAATATAAAAGAACTAGGATACAAATTCTATCATAAAACAAGTATTTCCTAATATCAGTAGAACTATAATTTGAGGATGCCTGGGAGGACTTTGGTGTAATGATGGAAGGATCCGGGCACTCTGGTGGTGGGCCCCAGAACAGCCTCATGTTGTCCACAAATTAACTTCAAAAATTAACTTCAAAATTAACTCCAATTCCTTTGGATTGAACTGGGCCTCTTACATGTTGTCGATAACCCTACACTCCAGACACAGAGCAAAGAGTGCCAGGGGGCAGAATGAGTCTCCTTTGCATAAATGCTGCCTCTTATTTCCAATCCTCTCCTCTCCCTTCCCTTTCCTTTCCTTGCTGGAGGTTCTCAGCTTATCAGGCCAACCTGAATTTATCAGCATTAATGATGGATGTGGAGAATGACAAGGAAAAGAAATTCTTTCCCCTGCCCCCACACAAAGTCGGTAAAAGAAGCAGCCACATGTGGCCAGAGCAGATTGGGCTTTTGCCTTGCATACAGCTGACCTGAATTTGATAACCAGCACCCCATGTGGTCCCCCAGCCCTGCCAGGAGTGATCCCTGAGAAAAGAGCCAGCAGAAAACTCTGAGCACAGCCAGGAAGGAGGGAGGGAGAGAGAGAGAGACAGAGACAGAGAGACAGAGAGACAGAGACAGAGAGACAGAGAGAAGAAATCACCATTATTATTATTTTTTTTATTGAATCACCATGTGAAAAGTTACAAAGCTTTCAGGCTTAATTCTCAGTTACACAGTGCTCGAACACCCATCCCTTCACCAGTGCACATATTCCACCACCAAGAACCACAGTAAACCTCTCCCCACCCCCCAGTCCCCCACCCTACCTGTGTAGCTGATAAATTTCACTTTACTTTCTCTTTACTTTGATTACATTCAATAAGAAATCACCATTATGTTGGCCTTTCTGCCTGGACCAACATCCCACGTGTCAACTTGCAAACAGTTTTCCTAACCAAGCTCTCTAAGACACTTACATTTTCACTTTTCACCTCCTTAAGTTTGTGATTTTATTTGATCCCATTTCTTAATCATGTATTGTCCTGGTAAAGGTCTTTAAATGGGTATCTTTGTTTTCTGGAAGGAATCAATATTTTGTTTTAAATTTGGTAAAATATTAAAGCTTTTTCCTTTGTTCCCAGGTCCACAAGTTAAAATATAACTAAGACTCTCACTAGATTATTTAATCAGTGTTTGGAGATTAGAGTTAATAATAATTGTAAGTCAGGGAGATGGTTCAAAGGACTGGAGTACATTCTGTACATGAATGAACCCCAAACTCGATTCTCAGCATCACGTGGTTCCCCAACATGACTATAATTAATCCCTGAGCAAATGCTAGGAGTGGCTCCAAGCAATCCAGGTGTCACTGCACCACAGAAACCATAAATAAATAAAATAACAATAATAGTATCTGCCTCATTGTGGAAAATTTAGTGAATTCAAAATGTAATAAATAATTCATAAAAATTAATTTAAAGAATAAAATCTAGGGGCCAGAGCCATAGTACAGTGGGTAGGGCACTTGCTTACATGTACCTGACCCAGGTTCAATCCCCAGCACCCCATATGGTCCTTCAAGCCCCACCAGGAGTGATCCCTGAGCACAGAGCCAGGAGAAAGCCCTAGCACCGCCACGGTTGCCCCTTCCATCCCCCCACTCCTCCAAAAAGGGCATCTCTCTGAAGGTGAAAAACTTAAAAAGTAAATAAAATAAAATCTATAAGGACATAGAACACTGGATATTGGTGACAAAAATGAAATATTTTATATGTGATGAAATTTTAAAAATTAGCATTATCAGGGCTGGAGCAATAGCACAGAAGATAGGGTGTTTGTCTTGCACTCGGCCAACCCGGGTTCGATTCCCAGCATCCCATATGGTCCCCCAAGCACCGCCAGGAGTAATTCCTGAGTGCAGAGCCAGGAGTAACACCTGTGCAACGCTGGGTGTGACCCAAAAAACAAAAACAAAAACAAAAATAGCGTTATCAAAAAAACCCACAAACTAAGTGGACTAGTGTCTGGAAGTAATGAAAAATACACATAAAAAGCTATTTCTTGTGAGATATAGTGGTAAAGGTGCTTGCCTTGCACACGGCTGACCTGGATTTGATTCCCAACACCACATATAATTCCTTTAGTACCACCAGGATGATCCCTAAACATAGAGCCAGGAGTAACTCCTGAGCACTGCCATGTGTGGGCCAAAATTTTATCTTAAATCACAATTCTCTGCACTTTAGGAGTCAGAGAGAGAGAGAGAGAGAGTAGAGGGGCAAGGTTGTTGCCTTGCATGCTGTCAACTGAATTGGGTTTGACCCCCATCACTATATGTGGTCCCTGAGCACCAACAGGAATGATTCTTGAACACAAAGTCCAGGAGTGAGCCCTGAATATCACCAAGTGTAGCCACACTCCTTAAAAAGTTCACTTATCTCATTGATGACTCCTCACATTCCATTCACTACACTTAGTACAATAGCCAAGATATGGAAACAATCCAAATGCCCAATTACAGATTGTATGGATCAAGTAGTTGTGGTATATATACACAATGAAATATTATGCTATTATGCAGCTCTAAGAAAGAACAAAATCATGCAATCTGTAGCAAAATTAATGAGAATAGAGGATATCAAGCTAAGTGAAGTCAGTCAGAAAAAAAGGGGTAGATACAGAATAATACCTCCTCCATATGAAGCTTAGAGATATATGGCAAGGTAACAATGAAGGATCAAAGACAAAACAACAAGAAAATTGATCCACACAAGCGAGTTGCTGGGGGGGGCGGGGTTTGAAAGAAAAGGGCATTAGGGTTCTTGGGGGAAGGAGGTGGGTGTCCTGATGATGGGTGTGGTACTGGAATATGTATATGGGAAAACATCATTAACAGTATTGTAAACAACAGAAGAGAGAGAAAACTCACTTATCAAAATCTCAAACTAAGATTTATTTAAAATTAAGATTTATTTAAGATACGTGCACATGTGCAATAGAACAGAAACTCTAAGATCAGTCGAGGAGCAGGTGCCGTTTTCTGCATGCAGGAGGCCTGGGATCGACCCCAGCACTGCAGGCCACAGGCAGGAACCACCACTGAGCACCACCAGATGTGACCAAAAAGAAAGAAAAACAAAAACCAGAAATTCAGAAAATAAAAACTAGAAGGGGGCATGATACAGGCCCTGCAATAGTTTTGGAGTCTGCAAGCAATTTTTTGTTTGGACTATGTCCAGCAGTGCTCAGGGGTTACTCCTGGATCTGCACTCAGGAATTACTCCTGGTGGTGCTCAGAGGACCATATGGGATGCCAGGGATCAAACCTGGTCAACTGCATGCAGGCAAGCGCCCTTCCCATTTTTCTGTCACTCTGGCCCCCATGTAACTATTGTTCCTCAAATGAAACATCTAACTTTATCCTTCAATACTGTACATGGTGAGTAAGGTACAAAGTGGGCAGAGTAAAGTAATTGCTGATAGGAAATATGAGTAGGGAAGTGTTACTTGCTATATTGTGAAAAGGTAGCTGTTTGAATATGTTTTAGGTATCCAAGAGTTGTCTTTGTAGAATTGAGATTCCTGTCTCTATGAGATAAACAATGTGCCCAAAGGAAGAACAAGCAAAGTCACTTCAGTTTATTATACACCATTTACATTAGCTCTCATTTCTTATTCAAACTCTTTTATACATGTGTGTGGTGCAGATCAAGAAAAATTAGCCAAATTGAACCGACTCCCAACCCCCTCGAGAACTTGCTATAGCGAAACCAATTTCACAGACATCTGTCTCACATAGACAACCAATTACTGGGGTCCCTCTAGAATCCCCAATCAGCCAGAGGCCTTGCCAGTTTCCCTCTCCCCCACCCCTGTCACATCCACGACAAATGGGGGAATAAAGAAAGGCTAGGAGGCACTTATACCCCTGCTGACGGGAGCCTAGTCAGCTAACACAGGTAGTCGCACTGGTCTCTGCTACAACAGGAGCTGGCTAGGACAGAATTGCTGGAGTGACAGTGTTTCACTGCAAACTGGCACAGGGGGAGTCCCAGTCTTTGTTTCACCTCTGTTAATGGTTTCAAACTTCCATCCCTCTTTTCCCAAATACCTGGAGTCTCAGGTGACCATATTTGGGCATGGTCGTGGGTTGTCACAGTAACCTTAAACTGTCATGGTACCAGTGGGTATGATTATGGTATGTTGAAGTATGATGACGTAATGAATTAGTGTTTGCTATTGATCACCTGGACCTGACCAGGGCATAGAACTCCAGAGAAGCTTATTAGTACCATAAAGTAGGACTGGGGCTGGGGTTGCAGCCCAATATGGGCAATCTATGAACATTACTTGCCCTTCTCATCCTACCTCATGCCCTGCCCTCACTCATTCCATGTGCTAGCTACCTAACACTCCCTAGGCTGCTGTCATCTTGCTTCAGTTACCTATAGTTATATGAAACACACACACACACACACACACACACACACACACCAAAATTGGTACTTTCCAATCCTCATGAGGAGCTAGAGATAGTACCAAGATGAAAGTGTATGCCTTTCCAGCGCAGCACCCGAGAGCAATGCATTGGGACACCAAACTGGGCTACAACTCGGTGCTGCTGGGGGTGGATTTTTTTTTCCTCCCCACCCTGTCTTCCTGCATGGAAAGCGGCGGGCTGGCGGCACCATGTGGCAGGCGCCATCTTCTGATTCCAGACCCACAGGTATTCGGATTTTACTTTGGGGGCTCCCAGGAACTCATGGGAAGGGGGTGTAACCGGCACGCCCTCGGCCCAGATAAACCCGGAGCCGCTGAGCGCGAATCGGACCCTCTGCGCCTAAAGACTTTGAATTCAGAGACTTCTTACAGCAATGCACTGGGACTGTGAGCTGGGCTATGTAATTTCTGGCAGAATTCTCCCTGGACTTTATACAGAAATCCAAAACCGCGCGGACGCAGCAGCGTCCGCGCGACTTAACATTTATAATTGTTCAGCAATGTGAATTGGTTCCATTTGAACAGGTCTGACTTGGGGGGGAAACTCCAAATAATAACAGTAAGTTTTTGTTGAAAATATTGAAGGTTTTTAATGTAGCAGCCACCTCTGGACTGTGAACTAAGCAAAAGCCCCACGCTGGCCGACGTGGCGTGGCGTACACCATACTATGAGGCGCAGGAAGGGGGATGAGGGGGAAAAAGAAAAAAAAAAAGGGAAAAGGAAAAAGAGAAAAAAAGAGAGAGAGAGAGAGTTATGTCAACTATAGTGAGTTTTGTGTTGAATTATGGAATGTAATCAAGGTAAAGAAAAAATGAAGTGAAATTCATTAGTTATACAGTAGGGGGTAGGGGGTGGGGGCGGGGGGTATACTGGGGTTTCTGGTGGTGGAATATGGGCACTGGTGAAGGGATGGGTGTTTGAATATTGTATAACTGACATATAAACCTGAGAACTTTGTAACTTTCCACATGGTGATTTAATAAAAATTAAAAAAAGAAAGAAAGAAAGAAAGAAAGTGTATGCCTTGCATGTGGCTGACTCCAGTTCAATCCCCTTGCACCACATGGTCCCCCAAGTATCATTGTATCATCAGGCACAGCCTTGGAGGACCCCATGTGCTTCCTGGTATAGCCCTGCAAGCTCCTGAGCACTGCAGAGGTGACCTGAGTGACCCCCAGCACCACATGGCTGAAGCAGCCCCACATCCTCACACCCTCACATTGAACCATAGGCCTGGTTGCCTAAGAACTGTTGGGAGGGTCCCTGAGATCTATAGAACACCCCTTAGGAGACATTTCCCCCCTCCAAAAATTCCCCAGTGACTTATAATTTCTCTGACCTGTGTGGATGGGGTATCTCATGCAGTCTGCAGTCACCTGGAAGCTTAAATGGAGCTATAGTTCCTCACTGCGTCTTTTGTTCCACAGTCTCCAACTTCTGGGTCTCCCTTATGTGATCCTTCTTGAAACAGGACAGACTCCAACTTCATTTAAGCATGCGCGTTGGGTTCTAGAGTACTCTAGAAAATGAGTCTCAATCACAACCATGTATCCAGTCTCTACTTACTCCGGCTCTGTGCTCAGATTTTGATGGGCCTCGAGAAAATGTGTGTGGTGTGAGGGATCAAATCCAGGTTGACCATATGCAAGGCAAGTGTACTGACACTGTACCATCTCTCTGGCTACCTCTACAGTGAGGCCAGTTGCAAGACCAAGACCAAGTGAAGTAATGGCTCTGAGTCTATGGTAACGGCGCTGTAACCTAGGCACAGAATTAAGTAAAGAGATTCTAGAATGCAAGTCTTTAAGAACACCCACTTGATGTTATATTTAAAAAATCTTATTAGTAAGAGGAAGTCAAAAGATAAACCTAGGGAGATAGTTGGGGTTTTTTTCCCATGATTAAATAATAAAAATAGTTAGATTTCTTTTTTAACTTTATTTTATTTTTATAAAGTTGTTCACATTATTTGATTACATTTAATATTTTAACACCAATCCCATCACCATTATACCTTTCCACCATATTTTATTTCAGATGTTTTATCCTGAAACCCAACCCCTTCCCCAAAAGCAGACCCAAAATAATTTATTTTGTATTTCTTGTTGTTAATAATCCACTAAAAATGATCCAAAAAAAGTTTCTTAGAGGAAAGTGTGTGAAGATTGTTGTATTTCACCCAGGAGCCATTAAGCTTTACTGTATGAGATTAGTAACATGTTGTTAAAGGTTGAAACTTGTGTGCTTATATTTATATCTGTGTAAATATAGTTTCCCCTAAGATTTGCTGCCTTCTACCTTAAACCCCATCAAATGTGGTGTGCTACTCCTGGCATTTCAGTGGTATAAACTATGAGATGTCCAGGGAGAGATTCACTCATGGGTGAGGCTCATTCAAGCATGTGGAAAGCGACAATGAGCATGGTGGTGGTTGAGTTCTGGAGGGTTTCGACTGCTGGGGCTGGCTCCATTGGGGCAGAGAGGGGCCTAACCTGCCTTCGCTCCAGCTTGCCCCAGATGAAATAGCCTGGCTCGGGGTCTGGAGATATGGCTATGGCATATCATTCTGTGCTCTCTTCTAAAACGTTTATTATTGAGTATCTGGATCATGGCCATTACTGAGATTATATGGCTTCAGTGGAGGCTTGTGGGTGTGACTGCCAGGTTATTGTAAATAGGGGAAATGAGAGGGAGGTCACCCATTCCTGGTTCCCTTGAGCCTGGAGTTTTCAGTCATAAGTCATGCATACCTGGGTTTTCTGCACATTCACTCATGGGTGAGGCACATACAGCCATGTGGGGAGATAGTTGTTTTTTTTGTTTTGTTTTGTTTTTTTGCTTTTTGGGTCACACCCAGCAATGGCAATGCACAGGGGTTACTCCTGGCTCTGCACTCAGGAAATACTCCTGGAGGTGCTTGGGGGACCATATGGGATGCTGGAAGTTGAATCTGGGTTGTCCGCGTGCAAGGCAAATGCCCTACCCTCTGTGCCATCACTCCAGCCCCTGGGGAGATAGTTTTTAAAAGCTGGAGCACATGCTAAAAATCATTTGGGAGTTCACCGAACCAAGATTTGATCCCCAAACCATGTGGTCCCCTAAGCACCAAGCCAGGAATAGCCCTCTGAATGTGGTCAAGTGTGGCCCCAAAATAAAAACAAACAAAAAAATACTCAAAAAATTTAATCAGGGAGATTTCAATTCAACAGTCTGGAATATAGTAGGTACACCTATATAAAAACTCATCTTCAGAAATGTTTCTCTCATATGTCGCTTTTCTATACTTAGTACTTAATCCACCCATTTCTTTTCCTGAAGTGTCTATGAAGCATTGGTTGTCCCTCTGCCCACTAATACTTTATGCTCAGCCCTCTTTCATGTCTCTTCTCTCCTCCATGGCCTCTGGCTTTTGGCCTAAGCTCTGTCACTCCACCCTAAACATGTAGACTTTAGAGTGTTTTTCAAAACACAAGTCTAGAATCTTGTCATCGGCCACCATCCAGATCACAAGGCTGCTTCTCCTGAAAGGGAGCATAACATGAGGCCCCCATAGCCATGCCACTGGACTTCGTACCAGGCTATTTCACATGGGGCGCCCCAGGGGTGGGGGCAAGTGAGAGCCCTACCCGCCCCAAGGGACCCAGCCCAGCAGCCAAAAACCTCCACAACTCAACCACCACCACGCTTAAGGCTGCTCCTCACACGCTCAGGCCGAGCCTCACATATGAGAGAACATATTCCTGGACACATCATAAGACACTTTCTACCCAATCTCCATAATTACCACATCATATTTGATGGGGTTCAGATTTTAGGCAACAAATCATAGAGGGAAATATGTATATATTCATATATACATATTTTCAGATATATACATATATATGTGTATATATATAAATATATATATATATACCAAAGCTCACATCACCCAAACTTTAACATGTTAGTGAAATCCTATAGAATATCTTAATGGCTCCTGCCAAAATAGAACAATCTTCACACTGTTTTCTATATGAACACTTTTTTGTAAACATGTCCAGCAGTTCTTCATACTAGACAATATAAAATACATTATTTCGGTTGTGTTTTTGGGACAGGGCTTGGGGCTTGGGATGGAAACATCCCGAATTTGGTGGTAGGAAGGTGTAATGGTGGTGGGATTGGTGTTTGAATATTAAATGTAATCAAATATTGTGAACTAACTTATAAAATTTTTAAAAATTTAAAAAAACAAGTCTAGGGGCCAGAGAGATAGAACAGTGGCAGGTCACTTGCCTTGTACTTGACCAGTCTGGGTTTGATCCCTGGCACTACATACTCTTCCAGAGGTCATCAAAATGTGAGCCAAGAGCCAGGAGAAATCACTGCCAGGTGAGGCCCCCAAACTAAAACCAAACAAACAGAAAACCACAAGCCTAAATTTATTCTTTTTAAATTTGTGGATAATGAGACTAACTAGTGGCTACCAAAGAGGAAGTGAGAAGCAAGGCTGGTGGAGCAGGACAAAGGTGGCAATTGTCTGGTGAGAGAAAGAGGTTGGTCTTTGACAGGAAGCCTGTGGTAGATACTCATGCTTATTCTCGAAGGTCCACACCCAAAACATCAATGTTATAATGCACTGTTATTTCAGAAAAAACTTAAAATATATAAAGAGGGTCAAAGAGAGCTCAGAGGCTGGAATATATGCCTTGTATATGCTTTGTAGACACAAAGTTCAGATTCAATCCCAGATGCCATACCATCCTCCAGGTACTACCAGGAGTAACACGAGAAGCACCAAGCGAGGAACTGCCCCTGAGCATTGCCAAGTGTGGGTATCCTCTCTGTGTGTGTGTGTGTGTGTGTGTGTGTGTGTAACAAACTCACTTTGCTCCAGTTTTTAAATTCTCTCATTCTGTGTTAAGTCTGAACCCCCTGAAGCAGCTTTCAGGGCCTTCAGAATATAATTCCCTACTACATTCTGTTACAAAATAACTTACTTTAAAGGGTAAAATCATGACTCGCATACAAATATAAAATGAAGAGCTGACAAAGATGTCATTTCACCTCTTAATTCATGAGGAATTGGTAAAATGTCAAAGGACTACACATGTAGGCATTCAGGAATGTTGACATGACTTTATTAATAGAAGCAAAAGTGAATATTAACAGATGGAAAATTTGTAGGCTTTGAAGGTAGAGAATAAATTTTACCTCCACCGGAACTAAATTCATTTTCAAGCATCCCATATGGTCCCCTGAGCACTGCCAGGAGTAATTCCTGAGTGCAAATCCAGGAGTAACCCCTGTACATTGCCAGGTATGACCTAAAAAGAAAAAAAAAAGAATTATTTGCATGACCATCGGAGTTGTGATACCTATAGAGTTGTAAAAACAAAGCTCACAACAGGCTTCTCTGGAACCAGATTACACAGAAAGGTAAACCAGAGTTCAGCATGCTGTAAAATGCTCAGAAATCACTTATTTTTATTTTTCTAAACCAAGAAGTGAAGGTTCTCAAGTAAAAATGACTTCATTCTAAGCTGGGTCTTATAATTTGGATGGTGCTATTTATCTCAAATCCTTCAGACTTTGGAAAATGTCCAACAATTATATCATTGTCATGATGATGGGGTTTTCCTTGTAGAGCATAGATATTTCCACTGTTGATCATGCTAAGGGAAAATGGAAGCCTCAAAGGAGTTTGAAGTAGAACATTCCGAGAGGGAAAAGAGATCAAGACAAAACAAAGGGAAGAGAAGGGCAGAGCTGCAGTTACAACGCAACTGACTTCAAGAAGTCCAGTTAGAATATAAATTAATACACTGATAGGTTTTGGAAATCACTCTTGGTGGTATTTAAAAGGAAATAAGCAGGAAGGCATCCTACTGCTTTGAGCTATAAAACTGTAGTAGCTGTGTTTTATTTTGTTTGTAAAATTATAGTGACAGGGTCTGACTTTTTCTTTTTGAAAGAATATGTGTTTTATGTTGGAAGAACAAATAGGGGAAAGATAGGAGAAAAACATGTGGTTTAGCTGCTCCATCACTTCCAAAGGTATGTCAGCTATATTCCCCTACTCCAAGACAGCTAAAGGGATATAGGAAGAACACTAAAAAACTGTGTTCAAAAAAAGCTCAACAGGGGGCAAAGAAATATCTGAATCAGCTAAGCACATGCTATGCATGTAGGAGACACAGGTTTGGGCCTGGAACCGCATACTCCATGGAGCCCTGTTGGGGGTGACCCTAAAGCATAAAGCCAAGAGTGTTTCCCAACCACCATCAGGTCACTGTCACTGTCATCCCTTTGCTCACTGATTTGCTTGAGTGGGTACCAGTAACATCTCCATTGTGAGACTTGTTTGTTACTGTTTTTGGCATGGGGACACCACCAGGTATGGCCCCAAAATAAAAATCAAATACTAAAATCAAATGAAAGCAAATGATGGAATTAATGGCCATCAAGATGGCTCAGTGTGCCTTGCTTTTTATGCTAGAAGCCCAGGTTTGCTCCCTGGTGGCACATGACCCTGATTGCACCCCTAGAAATGGACTCTGAGCAACACCAGGTGTGGTCAAAAATAAAACAGGGAGTATGCAGGGTGCCCCAGAGGGGGCAAGTGAGATGCCTCCCTGCCCCAAGGGACCCAGCCCTGGCAGCTGAAAACCTCCAGAACTCAACCACCGCTCTGCTCATGGCCGCTCTCCACATCTCAGGCCAAGCCTCACCCACGAATGAACCTTACCCTGGACCGCATGATTGCAAACACAGACACAAGACACGTCATAGGACACACCCTACCCATACTCCAGGAATGCCGCACCATATTTAATGGGATTCAAAGTAGGAAGCAAAAAACCTTAGAGGGAAATATATTATTTTGTTTCTGCTTTGGTGCAGGAATTGGGGTTCAGGATGGAAACATGCGAAATATGGTGGTGGGAAGGTGTAATGGTGATGGGATTGGTGTTTGAATATTAAATGTAATCAAATATTGTCAACTACTTTATAAAATTTTAAATAAATAAGGAGTGCTACAGCTGTAGAATTTGTCTATCTGGTTTTCTGGTTGCTACCAGATAGCCCTCCCGACCAAAAAATAATAAATAAAACAGGGCCGGAAAGATAGTACAACGGGTAGGAAGGGCACTTGCCTTGCACATAGCTGATCCTGGTTCAATTCCCAGCAACTTATATCATACCCTATCATACCCCCAGCATCACCAGGGGTAATTCCTGAGCACAGATTCAGAAGTAACCCCTGTACATAGCCAGGTGTGATCCAAAAACAGAAACAAACAAACCAAAAAACCCAGAAAATAAATATAAATATAAATTCCACACATGTATTTCATATATGTATAGGAAACTATACCTTTTAAACTTGAGTTTTGCTAAGTGAAACAGGTAAGGATATAAAAGACAATAACCATATGGCTTCACTCACATGTGGGATATTAATTATTAAAGAAATTTAGTCAGCATAAACGACAAAGCTACCTCCTAGACTCAGTGAAAACTGTGGTGGTTGCCCAATGGAAAAGGGAGGAAGGGGGAGGAATGACGAGAGAGGTTTGTTCTTTCTTTGGATGGCTTGAAACTTTGGGGGAGAGAGTGATAGCAATTACACACCTACAGAGGTATGAAGAAAACCCTTGAAATTCTACAGTAGTACAAATCAATGGTAAGGCAACACAATTTTTTTTATAATTTATTTATTTTTAATTAGAGAATCACCGTGAGGGTACAGTTACAGATTTATACACTTTTGTGCTTATACTTCCCTCATACAAAGTTCGGGAACTCATCCCTTCACCAGTGCCCATTCTCCACCACCCGTAAACCCAGCGTCCCTCCCACCCTCCCCAATCCCATCTCCCCCCCACCCCACCCTGCCACTGTGGCAGGGCATTCCCTTCTGTTCTCTCTCTCTAATTAGCTGTTGTGGTTTGCAATAAAGGTGTTGAGTGGCTGCTGTGCTCAGTCTCTAGCCCTCATTCAGCCCGCAACTCCCTTCCCCCACATGGCCTTCGACTACAATGTAGTTGGTGATCGCTTCTCTGAGTTGCCCTTTCCCCGGAACGTGAGGCCAGCCTCGAAGCCATGGGGTCAACCTCCTGGTACTTATTTCTACAGTTCTTGGGTATTAGTCTCCCACTCTGATATTCTATATACCATAGATGAGTGCAGTCTTTCTATGTCTGTCTCTCTCTTTCTGACTCATTTCACTCAGCATGAAACTTTTCATGCCCATCCACTTAACTACAAAATTCTTGACTTCCTTTTTTCTAACAGCTGCATAGTATTCCATTGTATAGATGTACCAAAGTTTGCTCAACCAGTCATCCGTTCTGGGGCATTCGGGTTTTTTCCAGATTCTGGCTATTGTAAACAGTGCTGCGATGAACATACATGTGCAGATGTTGTTTCGATTGTACTTTTTTGCCTCTCTGGGATATATTCCCAGCAGAAGGCAACACAATTTTTAAGGGGCTTTGGGGAGGGCAGAATTCAAAGAAATAGCTCAAAAGATTACTTGCCAAGCCTGAGTTCAGTCCCCAACACACATGGCTCCCCTGAGTACCATCAGATTAGATTTGGTGACTGCTCAAGCAAGACTAGCATTTGGCTTAGTGGTAGAGCACTTGACTTGAATGTGGAAGCCCTGGGTTTGATCCCCTGCACTGTGTCGAATGAAGACAAACAAATCCTGCTTATGAGACTTGGGGGTTGTTAAGCAAAATCTTTGGACCTCTTTTTCCCCCTAGACGCTTATGATGGAGATGAGAAACTACAAATTTCTTTTTGCACCAAGAATACATAAGCAACAAAGAACTGAACAGTTGTTGTAGAACTGATATAATCCTAGGCCTCCTAAGACTTGTCATTCACCAACCTCCTTCTCCCTACTTATCACTCCTACCCTTAAAAGGAAGAATTAAATACTTGGGACAGACGGATCTAGGTTTCTCTTCTGTCCTACAGAGGGGAAAACAACTTCACTTTCTTTCCTCTAGATAGCATCCTAATTTGTCTCCACTTAGCCACATAGCTCAGGACAAGAGCTTCTGAAATTAATGATGCTTTTCCAGGAGGAATTGCTTCTGCTTTAATCACATGCTATTTCTTGCTACCCACAGGGCTTAACATTAAGATTGCCTAAAGGAACCAGCAAGTGCCCGAAATGCACTGCTCTCAAGCCTCTAGGCTGCTTGATAAATGATGATGAGTCATAATGATGGTGACTAAGCCAGGTAGTCACCTCACATCCCTTAAACATGAACTCGAATGTCATCATGCTCCCAAGGAAGCAAGTCAGCATGTGGTGTTTGGAGAGTTAGGGACTCTGTTTGTTTCCAAATTTTTCTTGCTTTTTTTTAATTGACATAAAGTTCACATTACATACAATTCACCATTTGAAGTGCTGAGAGCTATTTAGTGTTTTTAATATCCCACACACTTTCTCCAGTTGAAAACTTTCTCATCACCCCATAGAAACACCAGGTACCCGTGAAACAGTAGCATCTCTTACCTGTTTCCTGTCTCTGTGAATCTGCCTATTCTGATACACTGTATTAGAATCATACAATGGGACCGTCTGTGTCTGGATTTTTTCACTTAATATTTCAATAACAACCCAGTTTGTAGCTTGTATCAATACTTCTTTCCTTTTTATGATTGAATAATAAGTTTACTATATGAAGTCATGAAATTTAGCCTATAAATGGATGGACATGGACAGTTTCATGCGGAATGAAATGAGACAGAAAGAGAGGGAAAGATATAAATGACTGTGTTCATTTGTGGTATATATTAAATATATATGTATATATATGCATATATATGAAGACTAATATCCATGGATCCACAGCCAGGGCAAACAGGGGCTAGGAGGAGGACTGTTCAGAGGTTGGAATTAACCAAAAGTGTATGTGGGCAGAGGGTAGGAAATATAGAGAAGGGACCAGTATGACAATAATAGCTGGAAATGGTCATAGTGGACAAGAACTGAGTGGTAAAAGTTAAGTAAAGGGAGGTACCAGCAGCTAACCTTTCAGTATCTGTATTACAAACCACAATGCCCAAAAAGAGAGAGGAGGGGTGTCTTCCATAAAGGTGGACTGAGGAGGGTGGTGATAAGAGGGAAATTGGGGACACTGGTGCTTGGAAATGTGTTGGGGCTGGACTGAGCTACCAGGGCGAGCCCATGTATACTGTACCGTACTACGGACAGGAACATAGGGACCCATGAAAATGGGCGAGACTTCTCGTGTGTCCTGACTGGTTTGGATGAAGCTGAACATTTTCTCCCTTCAAGCTGCCTTCAGAAAAATAATTTCAGAATACTGAAAAGAGCAGTTTTTCCTTCTCTCACAGAAGCCTGGCTGGTCTTTGACATGCAGATGGCGTTAGCCAGGCCTGACCTTTGATATTGTAAATTGTAGATTTCAGGTGCAGGCCCAGCTTTGTCTTTGGGATGTAAATCCAGGTGCCTGTAGAAGGTTTCACTTTCGGTTTGTATCTTTTCCTTCTCAGTTCTGTATTCTTTTCCCGAGGCTATAGGCCTACCCATACAAGGAAACAATATGTTTCCATTGTCTCAATGTTCTCCCTGTAACATTTTTTGATGCCTTTGGTGACGTCACTATATTGCGCCCTTTAGAGGTACCTTGATCAATAAAAGGAGGTCCACGAGGCCCTCTGCCTTTGCTAAGAGCCAGAGCGAGCCTTAGTCCTCCAATCAGTGATTATTTCTTCCGCGTTCCTATCTCAGCGCCTCCGATTGCAGAACGTTCACGCAACAGAAATGTATACTGGTGGAGGGATAGGTGTTGGAATACTGTATTACTTAAACCTAATCATGAACAGCTATGTAAGGGTCTATCTCACAGTGATTAAATTTAAAAATCTAAAAAAATTAAATTAAAATTTTTTAAAAATTGTAGAGGCAAGACTACAGAGGTAAGGCACTTCAAGCCTACAGCCGATCTGGGTCTAATTCCTCCACCCCAATTGGTACCCCAAGCCCTGCCAGAAAGTAAGCCCTGAGCACTGCTAAGTATGGCCCAAAAGCAAAAAAAAATAAAATAAAATTGTGATTTAAATAATTATTTTCATGATAGGTGGTCATTTCCTATTTCATTATATAAAAAGTAAAAATACATCCAAGTTGAGTAAAATAAACAAAGAAATACATAATAAAATAAATAAAGGAGATATTGCTAAAAACCACATTTGTACACAGACACTCATAATAGATTTAATATAGTCATTATTTTGAGGGGAAATCCATAGCACAAAATTATTGATAAAAATAAGAGTAAAAACTAAAAATAAAATAAAAAAACAGAAAGGCATATCAGAACACATCTTAAAGAATTGGAAAATACTGTACATTCTAACTTCAATTTGCAATGCACCAAGCCGTTAGAATTTGTTCTCAATTTAGTTAGTTATGAACTTACAGATCGCAATTCTATTACTGGATTTTAAGAAGGAGAAGTTCTGAGTTGTAACCATGTGATTTTAGAAGTCATAGTTTAAAATTGATAGTGATGTCCCAACTGGATTATCAAGACATTATAAAAATGTATTTACTTACAATAATATTGTCCCTGTTTCTTTACATTTTGATTACTCCTAGACCCAGTCAACAACTATGGTGCTTAATGAGGGAAAGGAGAGTGGTGGAAGGAGTCAGCAGACAGATGACATCGGAAGTATGGTAGTGGATGAACAGAACTCATAGAGAGAGGAGTCAAGATGTACTTCTGAAAGTAAATTATAACCAAAGCAATTTTGAAAGGAAATTAAAACAGTTTATATTAGGTCAGTTCCCAGCAGTAGATCTAAAGACCCAACATCTACTGAGAACTTACTACATACCACATTTTGCATCTGTCTGGCAATGCATAGTTGTAGGGAGATATACTATCTCTTAGTAATGCTTGAGTACTATTATGAGCATCAAATCCCCACTCCTATAATCACATACACTGAATATATACATACAAGGACTATATTAAATGATAAAAATATACATACATATACCTATACATATAACATACATAAGGAAACTAGACATAAAAGGGGAGGAATTTATTCAATCTCAGATATGCCACACCAGTGCAACTGACCCTGAGACTTTGTACACAAAATTCATACACAAAAACTTTGCACCAGTGCCTCCTCACCTTCCAGGAAGTACATTCTTCCTTAAATTAAAGCCCTAACTTTAAAAACTTCTTAGGGGGGCTGGAGCCATAGTACAGCGGTAGGGATTTGCCTTGCATGTGGCTGACCCGGGTTCAATCCACGGCATCCCATGTAGTCCCCCAAGTACCGCCAGGAATAATTCCTGAGTGCAGAGCCAGGAGTAACCCCTGAGCATCGCTGGGTGTGACCCCAAAAGCAAATAAATAAATAAATAAATAAACACCAAAACATTTTACAAAATTATTAGGACCTTCAGAAAGTCCCAGAACTTCCAACAAGTAAGAGAAAATGAACCCGGTTATCAGCATATCTTCTCCTAATTTTGAGATAGTGTGCATGACCCACCCCTTTCGACACAAAGCTGACTGTTTTTGCAGGTTTGAGTTTGCAAGAATGAAGCTAGGTGCCGGACTGCAGGTGTCCAGAGGTTGGAAACAACTGGTCTACTGGCCTGTTTAAAACACTGCCAGTGAGTGGCTGGTGTGCAGGTGTGCAGCGGTTAAAGAATACTGGAATGAGCTGCATGCTGCTTCCCTCAGGGAGGATGGGGACATATTCTCCAGGGCTGGGGGAAATTGAGTGAATGTAATAACCAGTAACTAGAGAGAATTTGCCTAAAAGGAGTAGCAAAGACTTGTTGTTGTTGCTGGGTTTTTTTCCTAAAAATTTTATTTTATTAAATTTCCATGATTTACAAAGTTATTCATGGTTGGATTTTTACATACAATGTTCCATCACCAATCCCACTGCCAGTGTCAACATCGCTCCACCACTGTTTCTAGATTCCCTCAACTACCTTGTACCCTCACAGTATACTCACATTTTGCCCCAGCCCCAGCCTTTCATCATAACAGGCCCTTTTAAATATGGTTATTAAAGTTTGGGTCTCACAATTTCAGTGTCATTGACTCTTTGTTTTGGATATTTAGTTCTATCATTCCTATCATTAACACCACTGATGTACCTGAATCCCCTTGACCTCTGCCCCTGTGGCTTCTCATTTGTCTCTTATCCCCTTTCTCCTTCACGCTATTTCTTTCCTCCTTTTCTTCCCTATACTCTGGGGCCAAGGGTTATCTAAGCATCCCCCTTTAAACCTTGGCATTGCCTCAAGCACAAGCATCGAGTTTTAAAGAGTGTGAGTGGGGCTGGAGGGATAGCACAGCTGGGAGGGCTTTTGCCTTGCATGCAGCCAACCCAGATTCAATCCCCAGCATCCCATATGGTCCCCCAAGTATTGTCAGGAGTAATTCCTGAGTGCAGAGCCAGGAGTCACCCCTGAGCATCGCTGGGTGTGACCCAAAAAGCAAAAAAATAAAGGAAAGGATAAAATAAAATTTTTAAAAAAGAGTATGAGTGATGTCTGAGGTGTGTTTTCCAGCTGAGGGAGTTAGAAAAGGAGTGGATAATTTTAGCAAGTTCACCTGCAGATGATTTCCACAATGAGTCTCTGGAGAAGCTCCTCCTCTCCTCTCCAGGGCAACAGAAACTGGGATTAGTCTTTCATCTCCTGAAAGATGCTGAATTCCACATAAAACCTTTTGCCCCACCCACAAAGCTCCTAGCAACGGTCACCTAGGTTTCCTGTTACACCACACAGCAATAATGCCATTGATTAATAGGCATTTAATCAGCGTCTCCTCTACTCTCAGCCTGGTGAAAGCATCAGGATATGAAACTGAACAAGGTCTGAAATGCCCTCAAGGAACCTCAGTGTAGGAGGATTTTTGCATATGAGGTATTAAATTTGACAACATATGTACTGACATTGTGTCTGGCACATAGAGAAACACAGTCTCGGGTTTCCTTTTTCATTCTCTTCATATGTTTTTAGATGCTTTTGTGGGAATCATCATATTGATTTCTCAGATCCGCCTCAAATCCAATTTGGAACAGGAATTAAAGCACCTACATAAATCCTGGAATCCTGAGTGGCATTGTCAGTGTCATCTGTGTGGGAGGAAATTGCAATGAGTTCAGCACAGGGCAGCAGAGAAAGGAAGGCCAGAGTTTGAAGCCTGGGTTGAAATCTGATTCAGGTTAAGTTACCAGTCCACTGAACATGGTCTCTTGTTGGGTTTGTGCCAGCCTTGATACTGTGCTGTGCTGCCTCCCTTATGTTCAGACACAAACCCCTCCCCCATCTATCACAAGTCCCCTTCCCCAAGTAAAATTTTACCTGTGGGGTGGGAGGGGGGTAAGGAATAAAGCATTAGTACAGCAAGGATGGTCCTTGCACACAGAGGACCCAGATTCAATCCCCAGCACCTGGTATGGTCTCCCAGTCCTGGCAGGAGTGATCCCTGAGCATACAACCAGGAGTAAGCCATGAGCATCGCTGGGTTTGGGCCATAAACCAGAGAAACAAAAAATTGAATGTAATACTGAATATTCCTTAGGGCCCTTAAAAGGTCACTGGTGGAGCCAGAGTGATAGTACAGTGGGTAGGATGCTTATCTTGAATTTCAGCTGACCTCAATTCCATCCCCAGAAACCTGTATGACTACCCCCACCCCTTGTCCTTGCCAGGCAGGAGTGATCCCTTAGTGCAGAGATGGGGAAAAGACCTGAGCACTGCCTGGTGTATCCCCACCTCTGTGAGTTTTCAAAGCAGTGTGTGGGTGCTGTGACAACACGTGTGTGTTCGGTGGCCAGGAACTGCCTCCCAGCCTCCCCAGGCCTCCCCAGCAGAGAGAGAGAGAGAGAGAGAGAGAGAGAGAGAGAGAGAGAGAGAGAGAGAGAGAGAGAGCACAGCCTGATAGTGAAAATGGCCCACTTATTTCAGAGCTGTAGGGGGCAAAGGCATAGGATTGCATGTCCGCTTGATTTACAGAAGTAAAACATTTCAGCAGAGGTAGTTCTCTAGGGGAGATAAACTCAAGGAGATGCTCTGTCTCCCAGGGGCATCTATATAGCTTTTCTCTTTTCTTCTAATCATATATATCAAACAATTGAGTCAAATAGTTAGTCAAACAATTAATTCTACTTCTTACCAATACTTGCAGTTGTTTGGATAAACAGTAAGAGAAAAAGATCCTAAAACTTAGTTCTCTGGGCTCTGAGAGCAAGCAAAGCTTTTACCGTAAATCCCAGACTAAAGTCCTCAGGCCAGTTCAACTTGTTCTTCCCCATGAGAGTCCTGTCTCTTAAGTCATAACAGCTTGCATCAAGATCATGCATTTATGCTTCCTAGAATGTCCCATTTTGATGCTGGGGTAGCTTTGCCACTCACCACAGGTCCATCCTAGTCCCAGGCGAATCCTCCCTTTTGGAGTGTTAGGAACTATAGTAACTGAAGCCTAAGTAAAGTAATTATGACCAACTAATTATGCCCTGGAGTAGATATATTTCAGAGTCAATCAACTCCCAAATATTCAGAGCATAGCATTAAGATCTTTCTGTGTTTAAGCAAAGAACATTGCTCTATAGTAAAATATGAAATGGCTATAGGGGAAATAGAAAAAGAAAGTAATTCACTACAAATACAAAATCCAGAATTAACAGAAAGTTTTAGCTTATAAGTAACAAAGACTGACTTGAGGAACTGTGACAATGAGGTGTAAAACACATAGGAAAGATTAAAGATAAACTTAGAGGACTAGGGATGCTCAAAGGGGCACTGTAAGATTAGCTGAGCTCACAAGGTGGGCTCTGGAGCCTTAAACTACTAGTTTTATTACACCCTAGGAATTCCATTGCCATTTACTTGCCTATACCATATTAATCCACAGACAGCATTACAGAATATTATAGAGTTGTTTCTAATTTGACTAGGTGTAAATTGTGGTATTTTTGTTCTGTTAGAAAATAAGTTTTTTGGAAAAATATGCACAGAAGTATTTAGAAATGCAACAAAATATTGACAGGTTATTTTATGAATAAAGCAAAAATAATGCCAGAGCATTTGGCTTTCATGAGACCAACCAGGGTTTGATCCCCAGCATCCCATATGGTCCTCCATGCACTGCTGAAAGTAATTCCTGAGCACAGAGCTAGGAGCAATTCCTAAGCATCACAGGATGTGGCTCCCTCAGGTCCCCCAAAAAAAGTTGGCAAAAAAAAGGAGAGGAAAAAGACAAAGAAAGATGGAGGAAAGGAGAGAGAGGAAGGAAGGAAGGAAGGAAGGAAGGAAGGAAGGAAGGAAGGAAGGAAGGAAGGAAGGAAGGAAGGAAGGAAGGAAGGAAGGAAGGAAGGAAGGAAGGAAGGAAGGAAATAAAGCCAAATATGAATAGCATTCCCTCCCAAATCTCAGGGAGTTGTGAAGTGAAGGGTTTTTTTACACCCAATGTGGGATTTAGCTCCTCAAAAACTTGGGTCCTTCCAGAAATCCTCTACTTGGACCTAATCTAGAAGGGAGAAGGAATTCATAAGAAAGATGAAATCATGCAGTTCACTGCTATGTGGATATAACTAGAAGCTATGTAATGCTGAGCAAAGTGAGTCAGCAGGAGAGTGACAAATACTTCACTCACATTCCATTGATGTGAATCTTGGGTACAGTTCTTGCATGAAAGGAAGGCTTAAATGTGTGCTCTCAGGTGAGGTAATACTGTGTAAGGACCAAGTGAAACAGTAGCTTCTTCTTTGATGCCCAAGCAACAGAAGATTCTTCTTTTCATCTGCACATATTTCTCCTGGAGACCACTTAGACAGAAGTCATTGGTCAAAGACAAAAGTAGGTTTCCCAGTCACCTACAAAAATATTATCTAAAATCACTCTACTTGCTCTTTTATGCTGACATAAGAAAAGATGAAATCATACAATTTGCTGCTACATGGATGGTTCTGAATGCAGTCATGCAATTTGGTGCTACATGAATGGATCAAGTTTAATGAGGTTAGCCAGAAGGAGAGGGACAGACACATATTGATCTCTCAGGGATGAGATAGACAGAAACCTAGTAGGGATCACAGATGCACTAAAATAAAGAGACAGAACTGTTTCCAGTAGGAATCTCACCATAGGGGAGAATATGTGTGTGAGGGGGTAGACTTTCTTCCCACTTTCTCCCAATCCATCTCTGCCACCCCGAGAACTACTGGGTTCTTGTCTCACCTCACAGAAAAGAATTTCAGGAGTAGATGTTATTTGGAGGTTTTTTATGAAGGGGAAGGAAGAAGAGAAAGTGAGAGAGAGTAACACGCTCTGGAGAGAACACAGGCTTCTTCAGTGATGGAGAGAGACCCTACACATATCCCAGCATTAGGTATGAAAGCATGAAAGTACACATCTCAAGAGGGAAGATGTGGGTCACATATGTGCTGGGCCAGGTGGGCACAAAGCAGCACTTGAGTTCGGGCAGCATACCCACGCACTTTCTTTGTTCAAGGTGGCTTTTACAGGGCTTCTCCAACCTGCCCCACATAGGACTTCTACCTAGGTAAAGGTCCATTGCTAGGGAGGTTGCCAAGAGGGCTGGAAGTGGTCAATGGTCCTCTTTGAAATTCCTTTTATTCCTGCTGGAGCTTCTCTCTGAGGAGGTCCAGACTTCACTGGATCTGCTGCCAGGTGAGGATCTTATCAGGCCTCAGTTCCTGTGCTCACAAGGGCCCATAAAACTGCTAGGCAGTTTTATTACATCTTTGCTATGGGCCTGTCCCCATCTAGTTGCCTCCATCAAAACCAGGCTAGAGACAAAGCCCAAAGGGTCTCAGT
This sequence comes from Sorex araneus, assembly GCF_027595985.1. Taxonomy (NCBI): domain Eukaryota; kingdom Metazoa; phylum Chordata; class Mammalia; order Eulipotyphla; family Soricidae; genus Sorex; species Sorex araneus. The sequence goes on along the minus strand of NC_073302.1, from coordinate 359,258,642 downwards.
CTGCCCTTTCCTTCAAAGCCTGCCTCTTGCTTTCTTTGGGTTTGTAGATGAGACTGTGCCCCAGGTCAGTCACTGTCCACCCTGCATGGCCTCCACACTGGTCATTGAGTGGTAGCAGAACCTGAGCTTTGCAATAATGGGAGAATTTAATGAGAACTGAGGACAACAGGACAGAGGACAGTACTGCAGAGAAATAGGGGCTGTATAAGGAGGTTAAAATTATGTGGAACAATAAGCATTTCCTACTTTTTCCTTGGAGGGAGCAACAAGGGCCAGGGAGGGAGTTCAGCCAGCTGGAAAACTTTGCATGCAGGAGCCCCAGCCCATGGTCCACCAAACACTGCCAGGAGTGACACCAAAGCACTGGGCCACGAGTACCACTCCTCTCCCTACCAGCACCATAGAGATGGCGCCCGCATCTCCCCTCTTGAGATGTGAACTTTCATGCTTTCATATCTAATGCAGCGGTGTGTGTAGGGGTTCTCTCTATCCTTGGAGAACCCAGATTCTCCCTTGAAGCCTAGTCTCTCACTTTCTCTCCCTCCTCTCCTTCAAAATCTCCAAATAACGTCTGTTTTACTTCACTGCTTGGCTACTCCTGAAATTCTTTTCTGTGAGGCGAAACAAGAACCCAAAGCCCCTGGATCCCTGGTGGCAGAGGCAGATGAGGAGCAGTGACTGTCTTTCTCCTCCCTGCTTCACATAAGCCACCCACGGGGCCTACTGAAATCATGACAATAACTACCAAGCACTGCTTTGATCTTTGTCTTCACTGGAGGAGAGTGTGGTGCTCCAGACATGTGACAATTTGAAAGAGGAAACATGACCTACTGAGGTACTTTATGTACAGCAGAGCAGGGTACTATGGGGTGTTTCCACAGTCAATGTTTTGACACATTTTACTTCACATATTTCATACATGTGTCATACATAGTCTCATTTAATTTTTATATAACCCTGAATTACACCTTATCCTTCCCATTTTGCAGATAAGGACAGAACCTAGCTAAGAAACATCTCCACGGTCAACCTTTTTCAAGTTGCCTGTGGTACAAAAGCAAATAAAGCATCTCTCCTGATGTTTTGCTTTGGTTAGATTTTTGGTTTGAGGGTTTTTCCGGGGGGGAGGGCGGGGATTGGGGGGCAGACACCTGGCACTCCATGACTGGTAACATTGCCCGGACTCACCTGCCCCTTGGCAGGGCCTGCTCTCTGCTGTCAGCTTGTTTGAAATCTGGGCAGGCGCACTATTTCCTCGTCACTGGAAGGGTCCCAGTTTCCCACACCCTGGATTCTGATCTGCGAGGCCACAGAGCTCAGTGCAACTTTGTGTCACCTTCAGTCACCAGCCTCCAAGCCAGCTCGAGGCTAGCTTTGTTGGGAGAGCCTCCTACCTCTCAAAACTTCACTGATTTTCCCATATCAGGTGTAAGAGAAGAAATTAAGTGCCGAGGGGGCTCACTGAAGGTTTCTGTTACTCTGGAAAGTGCCTTAAGGTTATGCCCCCTTGACCTCCAGTGAGGCAAATAGCCAGCTTGGATGCAGGAGAAAACCTGGGCCTAATTGCCTGCCTGGGCCTGTCACTTCTTCCTCAGCCTGCCCTCATAGACTGCCTCTGACCTAACTCCACTCTCTCCACTAATTAAATGTGACACTTTCAGCTGTGATCATGGAGATGATCTCCAGGCAATTCAGTCGAGAGGAAAATAAGGTCTTTTCTTCACTGTACCCCCATGAGATGTTGACCATGAAGTTGGCCAAAATCAATGACAAATAACAGGCTTGTTATGAGGAAGTGTTAATGGGCCCCATGACTCAAGAAGCGGCAATTATGAGAGAAAGGGAAATACTTAAAAGGAAGTAAACAGATTCTTTCTCAAAGAGCAAGGGACAGCCCCGTGAGCATATCATGCCCCTTACCTATTAGTCAACACTCCATAGTCATGATCAACTAGTATGGAGAATTTCTCTGTTTTATAGGGAACATAATGATTCATTGTGTGAGCATGCTTGTAGGCTAGCAGAGTTCTTCTGGGGTAATGGTGGAGCAAAGATGCAAAAGTCACCTGGGGTAGCAGGAAGATGGTTGAGTGGCTAAAGCACTGGGCCAAGCATGAAACCATGTGCCAGCACCTCTAGGCTGAGTATTTCTAGGAGTGACCCAGGACCTCCAACTCCACTGGGTGCCACCACCATCAATTTTTTTTTTAAAGAGGCCTGAGCAATTGTACAGCAGGTAGCGCATTTATCTTGCAAGCAGTTATCCCAGGTTTTATCCCTAACACCCCATAGGGTTCCCTGAGCTTTGCCAGGTCTGATCCCTGAGCTTAGAGCCAGAAGTAAACCTTGAGCCCTGCTGGGGGTGGCTCCAATGCTCCCCCTACCAAAAAAAACAGAAAAAGAACAACAAGAAATTAAAAAATAGGAACCGAAGCAAAAGTACAGAGGATCGGGCATTTGCCTTACATAAGGTTAACCCAGGATCAATCCCCAGGAACACATCTGGCCCCCAACCCTGCCAAGAGTGATTCCTGAGTGCAGAGCCAGGGTAAGCTGTGTGCACCATCATATGTGACTCAAGCATTCCCCCCACCCATGCCAAGTAAATAAAAAGAGGAATGGAAGGCTGCGATGTAGCTCAGAGGTAGAGCATGTGCTTTGCATTTATGAGGTCCTGGGTTTGATCCTTGGTACCAAAACCCTTCTTCCCAGCACTTCTGGGAGATGACCCCACACCAACAGTGACAAAAATGAAAAGACAGAGATGGAAAGATGGAAAGGTACTGAAGGCATCTAGGTGCTGCCCTCGGCTGTATAAATATGGGCGAGACACTTTTTTTTTCTCAAAGGATTTCTCTTCTCTTTTGTGAAGCAAGAGTTGAATAAGGTTATTTCCCTCCTAGCAGCCAACTCACTGCTTTATGTTTCTGAGTTTCAACAGAATCAGCCCAATGAGGTTTAATTGGAGGGAAGGACACAGCAGCAATTTTGGAAGCCCCGGGTGATAGGGAACTGCCCTCAGAGCTGCTGACTGCCTGCAATAGAGAGAATCTTGTGCTAATCTCTTTGTTGGCTTGTTGGTTTGTTCATTTTGGGCCATACCCAGTACTCAGGGCTTTCTGCTGCCTCTGCATTCATAGATTACTCCTGGTGGGCTGGGGGAACTGCATGGGATGCCAGGGATCAAACAGGGTCAGCTCTGTGCAAGGCAAACTCCCTCCCTGCTGTATCATGGCTCTTGAGGATGGTCTCTTAAAGCAGCGGTACTCCCTGTTCCTCTGTTCTAAGTCTTCCTTTTCTATGGTTTCAGTGAGGTGAACTTGAAACTGTCAGGGTGGAAGCCACATCAAAAAGTGTCAGTATGCAGTATGGAAGGCCAAATCATTCACAGATGATCCTCTGTGGGTCTTTTTTTTTTAGAGAGAACCATGTTGTTTTATTTAATTTATTTTTTTAAATTTATTTATTGTTCAATTAGTGAGTCACAGTGAGGGTGCAGTTACAGATTCACACATTTTCGTGCTTGTTTTTCCCTCATGCAATGTTTGAGAGCCCATCCCTCCACCAGTGTCCATTCTCCACCACCAATGAACCCAGTATCCCTCCCACCCCCCTAATCCCATCCCCCCCACCCCACCCCGCCTCTGTGACAGGGCATTCCAATTTGAAATCTCTCTTTCCTTTTGGGTGTTGTGGTTTGCAATAGGGGTATTGAGTGGTCATCCTGTTCAGTCTCTAATCTACTTTCAGCACGCATCTGCCTTCCCGCGCAGGATCTCCAATCACATATTACTTGGTGTTCCCTTCTCTATCTGGGATGACTTTCCCCCAGCGTGTGAGGCCAGCTTTCAAGCTATGGAGCCAAACTCCTGGTATTATATACTACTACTCTTGGGTATTAGTCTCTTACTCTGTTGTTCTATATTCCACAGATGAGTGCAATCTTTCTATGTCTGTCCCTCTCTTTCTGGCTCATTTCACTTAGCATGATACTTTCTATGTCGATCCACTTATATGCAAAGATCATGACTTCATCTTTTCTAACAGCTGCATAGTATTCCATTGTATAGATGTACCAAAGTTTCTTTAACCAGTCATCTGTTCTCAGGCACTCGGGTTTTTTCCAGATTCTGGCTATTGTAAACAGTGCTGCAATGAACATATAAGTGCAGATGTCATTTCGACTATACTTTTTTGTTTCTCCAGGATATATTCCCAGAAGTGGTATTGCTGGGTCAAATGGAAACTCAATTTCTAATTTTTTGAGAAGCATCCATATTGTTTTCCAAAGGGGCTGGACCAGTCGGCATTCCCACCAGCAGTGCAGAAGGGTCCCTTTCTCCCCACATCCTCTCCAACAGCAGTTGCTTTTGTTCTTTTGGATTTGTGCCATTCTCTGTGGTGTGAGGTGGTATCTCATGGTTGTTTTGATTTGCATCTCCCTGATGATTAGTGATGAAGAGCATTTTTTCATGTGCCTTTTGGCCATTCGTATCTCTTCCTTGGAAAACTTTCTGTTCATTTCTTTGCCCCATTTTCTGATGGGGTTGGATGTTTTCTTCTTGTAGAGTTCAACCAGTGCTTTATATACCCTTGATATCAACCCTTTATCGGTATTGGGTGAATATCCTTTCCCATTCTGTAGATTGCCTTTGTATTCTGGTCACTGTGTCTTTTGCGGTACAGAAGCTCTTTAGTTTAATATAGTCCCATTTGTGTATCTCTGTTTCTACTTGATTGCTTAGTTCCGTGTCCTCTTTGAAGATACCTTTAGCTTCAATATCGTGAAGGGTTTTGCTGACCTTGTCTTCAATGTACCTTATGGATTGTGGTCTGATGTTGAGGTCTTAATCCATTTTGATCTGATTTTTGTGCATGGTGTCAGGTCAAGGTCTAAGTCCATTCTTTTGCATGTGGTTGTCCAGTTATGCCAGCACCATTTGTTGAAGAGGCTTTCCTTGCTCCACTTCACATTTCTTGACCCCTTATCAAAGATTAGATGAACATACATTTGGGGTTGTGTGTAGGGATATTCTGCTCTGTTCCACTGGTCTGCGGCTCTGCCTTTGTTCCAGTACCATGCTGTTCCTCTGTGGGTCTTGATTCCTCATCTTCTACACTAAGGCAAGAAGTTATGTAGAGATATTAATAATTCAGCCAATTTTCTGAATAAAGCCCCATTTTCAGTCTCATCTTAGGGCTGGAGCAATAGTACAGGACTAAGGTACTTATCTTGCACACAGCTGACCCAGGTTGATCCTCAATAACTCATTTGGTTCCCTGAAGCCTGCCAGGAGGCTCTGAGCACAGAGTCAGGAGTGAGCCCTGAGCACTGCCAGGTATAACCACCTCACCAAATATAAGTAAATAAATAAGAGAGAGAGAGAGAGAGAGAGAGAGAGAGAGAGAGAGAGAGAGAGAGAGAGAGAGAGAGAGAGTGTCCTTCTCTTATTACCACTTAATTCAACAAATGTCATTTGAAGCCTCATGCCCAGACACTGGACTTTGTGATAGGAGAGTGCCAGGAAGATGGCACTCCTCCTTAGCATCTCCTTGGCACTACTCAGTGCCAGGGAGAAGGCTCAAAGGGCTGGAGAGTAGACTTTGTTGCAGAAGGCCTGGATTCAATCCCTTGCATTACATGGTTCTTTAAGCACTACCAGGAGTGAGCCCCAACCACTGAGCCAAAGGAAAGCCCCCAATCACACACACCATCAGGTGTGGCCCCAAAGCCCACACCCCACCAAAAATAAAAGATATTATACAGTAGCCTAACTCAGGAGTTCTTAACCTTTTTTTCACTTATGATTCCTTATATATATATACACACACACACATCCATACAATCCCAGGCATATTGTTGCAACTAACAGTTTAAGAACTAGGAGATTCATACAACAGATGATTGACTAAGATTACAAATCTGATTCTAGAATCCACATTAAATTTTTTTAATTGAATACAGTGAGTTACAAAGCTTTCAGGATCGCGTATCAATCATACAATATTCCAACACCCATCCTTCCACCAGCATTATATTTCACACCACCAATATTCCACTAGAATCAACATTTTTATCCAGTGTAATTAATACTTAAAGTTTTTTGCAGTAGGAAAGGTATCGCATAGGGGGCTGGAGCAATAGCACAGCGGGTAGGGCGTTTGCCTTGCACGTGGCCAACCCAGGTTCGATTCCCAGCATCCCATATGGTCCCCTGAGCACCGCCAGTAGTAATTCCTGAGTGCAGAGCCAGGAGTAACCTCTGTGCATCACCAGGTGTGACCCAAAAAAACAAAAAAACAAAAGAAAAGGTATCACATAAAGAAGCTATGGATGAAAATGGTTCCTCTTTTTCAAAAAGGAGTAAAAAATAGCATAGACAATAGCCTGTCCTTGCAGTGTGATCAAGTAAAAAAAGACAGCAGAAAAAAATGAAAAATCTGAGTCCCAACCGGGAAAGCAAAAGGCCTCAGAAACTAGACTAACTCCACAATGCCCTCTGGTGGTCAAAAGTGTCACATGATTTTGCTTATTAAATTTCAGAAGAAAATGTCTAATAATCAGATTCAATCAATGACCACCTTAAATAAAAAAAAAAATAAGCAAGTTTTTCCCCCAGCCATTTTCTATTCTAGTCTCATGTCCACTGACTTCACACTCATTGTGACTGGAGTAGACAGCATGGATTTGGGTGCTAGCTGACCCAGGAAATGGCTCTCACTGGGGAGTTCTTTGGTCTTTATCTCTGATCTTTCCTGGGTAATTTAGAGCCCAATTTTATTACTGCATGAGAGTCAATCAACTAAGCTCTTAATAAACAAATGAATTTGGTGTTAGTGGTGGTCCAGAATGTATTTTTCTCAAAAATACAGCATGTATTTTTCTCCAAAATCAACCGTTTGGAGCCAGGATGTGACTCAGAGGTACAGCACATGCCCTGTACATGAGGTCCTGAGTTTTATCAATAATCTGACATTATTCCTGTCATAAAGTATATATTTAGGCCCAGAGAAATAGAAAATAGCATAGTCCATATGCCTTACAAGTATAAGGCCATGAGTTCAAATCCCTGGTGTTCTACATGTCAAATGTTATGCTGGCAGGTTTGCTGCAATTCCTGGTGCTGCAAGCAATGCCCGGTGGCACTTCAGCCAGGTATGTGCAAGCACCACAAAACAGAGGTGCAAATCTCGGAGAGCACCTCCACTGAAAAGATGGGTGAGCACTGCAGGGATTCCTGGAAATCTGTGTGCCTCAGAGTGTGGGCCCAGCAAGCCCCTGGGCAAGCAATGCACTAAAGGAGTACAAGCTGCAGGGAGCGTGTGCACACACAACTAAAGGAGTGCAAGCTGCAGGGAGCATGTGCACACACAACTAAAGGAATGTAAACCTCAGAGAGTGTGTGCACACACAACTAAAGGAGTGTAAGCCACAGAGAGCGTGTAGACATACAACTAAAGAGTACAAACCACAGGGAGCGTGTGCACACACACAACTAAAGAAGTACAAGCCTCAGGGAGCATAGTCACACACATCTAAAAGAGTGCACACACAACTCAAGGAGTGTAAGCCTCAGGGAGCATGTGCGCACACAACTAAAGGAATGCAAGCCACAGGGAGTATGTGCACACACAACTAAAGGTGTACAAGCAACAGGGAGCATGTGCACACACATCTAAAGAAATGTAAGCCTCAGAGAGTGTGTGCACACACAACTAAAGGAGTGTGAGCCTCAGGGAGCATGTGCACACACAACTAAAGGAGCGTGAGCCTTAGGGAATGCTGTGGCTGAGCATAAAGCCCCTGGAGACCACAGCTGGCACATGTGCAACTCCAGAAGTTGTCACTCAATGACAATGAAGAGAGGAAAGGAAAAACATGTTAAATAACTATATCAAAAACAGTTCTTTGCTGCTCTCTGCCCAGACGTGACCCTGAGCGGCTACACACAAACGGCTCTTCCATTCCTGAACGCCCATGATCCCAGAGACCAACTAACTACTTTCAGCACCCAGCGGCTTCTTGCAGAAATGCCTCTAGACTGTGAACTAAGCTACGGCCCCATGCTGGCCCAGGAGGGAAAAGGTTTTTCTCTCTCAGCTTTTCATTTCCCCAGTGGCGGCATGGCGACTGCCATCTTATAAGGCCCAATAAACAGAGGTATGAGCTTGCAATGATGCGACTTCTGGCAGAAATTTCTCTGAACTTAATTACTAAAATACCAGAAATCCAAAACTGTGTGGCTGCAAGAGCAGCTGCGCAACCTCATATGCTCTTGCAATGGAAAACAAATTATGAAATGATGCCTTTTCAGTAGGTCTGATTGTTGGGGGGAAATTCCAAATAATATCAGTGAGTTTTCTGTTGAAATATTGTATGTAATCAAAGAGAAAGTAAAGTGAAAATCATCAGCCACCGGCGGGGGTGGGTGGGTGGGATGGGGGTATACTGAGGTTCTTGATGGTGGAACATGGGCGCTGGTGAAGGGATGGGTGTTTGATCATTGTATGACTGAGACTTAAGCCTGAAAACTTTGTAACTTTTCACATGGTGATTCAATTAAAAACAAACAAACAAACAAAAAAAAACACAGTGCTTTGCAAGGCGCAAAAGGCTTGAGGGTTTCTTTATGGTTCCTTTTTTCAGGGGAAGGAATTGGGGTGGGATAGGGGCACCAGCTGTGCTCGGAGTCATTCCTGGCAGTGATCTACTCAGGCTGCAATGCCAGGGATTGGAGAATTGTTGGCCACATGCAAAAGGAAATGCTCTGATCTCTGTACTGTTTTTCTAAGGAGAGAACTGTTCAAGACAATATAATGGACATTTTCTTGAAGTTTCTATGATATGTGATGTATTTAAGTATAGAGAAGCGGTAGAAGGGCAGGAGATCTTGTAGAACTTTCCATGGGAAATGACACTTGTGTCGACTCTAAAGGTTGAGTAGAAGTAAATCAAAGTTAGAAACTTTTAATACAGGGGTATCCACACAGGGACCCAACATGATGAAAGGCCAAAGTCCAAAGTGGTGGAAATGTCATTATAAATTATGTCACTAAAACAAAACTTAGATGATTGATAAGGTTAACAGATATTCTCAGTATCTATCAAGGAAATCAGTTTTAGACATGGAAGCACCACATTACCATATTCTTTACTGTAAACGAATCACACAATAGTAGTAATAGCTATGCAGGATAATGGTAAGGTGAGGCACACAGGGAAACAGAGGATGATGGTGTATTGGAACAGATTTGGAGGCTCTTGGAGTGTTTGAGGGGACCAATAATCAGTAGTCTTTTCTATACTGAGTTCTGAGTCACTTTGAAAATAATGGCAAAATGGAAAACAGATAGGGGTCAAAACATTTTTTATTTTTTAGTATTCTGAGCCTGGACTGGAGCACAGTGTACAGGGCGTTTGCCTTGCACGTGGCCAACCCAGGTTCGATTCCTCATTCCCTCTTAGACAGCCCAGCAAGCTATGGAGTATCCTGCCTGCACGGCAGAGCCTGGCAAGTTACCCATAGCGTATTCAATATGCCAAAAACAGTAACAAGTCTCACAATGGAGACATTACTGGTGCCCGTTCGAGCAAATCGATGAACAATGGGATGGGGATGACAGTGCTACAGTATTCTGAGCCATACCCAGCAGTGCTCAGGGCTTACTCATAGCTCTGCGCTCAGGATCACTCCTGGTAGGTTTAGGGGACAGTATATGATGCCAAGAATCCAACTCAGACCCACTGCATACAAGACAAGCATTCTACCCACTGTACTATCTCTTCGGCCCTCAAAATATTGTTTTTGTTTGGGAGCCATACCTGTCAGTGCTCAGGGATCACTCCTGGCAGGCTTGGGGGACTACTTTGATGCCAGAGATCAAATCTGAGTCATCCATGTACAAGGCAAGCACCTTACCCATTGTACTGTCTCTCTGGCCCCTGAAATATATTTTTAACACTGGCACAATAATAAAGTATAATAGTGATACAGATTCTATCTGGAACTCTAGTTAATTATGTTGTATAGAACTGAATTATTCAGATTTATCCACCAAGCCACAGGCATTACTGGATCACCCCACACGTTTTCATACAGACTGTTAAAAAAAAAAAGGAAAAAAAAAGAAATTATCCCAAAATAACAGGCTATTCTTCCTCCTGAAAGCTCCCAAGCAAAAGGGGGGCTCCCTCCCCAAACTTGCACCAAAGATCAAGCATGGGGGGACCACTGCAGGCAGACTTCCCAGGAGCCCCGGCTGCCTCAGGCTCATCTCTGCTCTCAATATGCTGCCCTTGTCCTGAGAGTCAAGAGAGAAAAAAGAACTGAGGTAAACAGACTTCAATTGCAAAACCACACCCCCAGATTCAAGTAAAGACCCCCTCACCACCCGAAGCTAGGTTCAGGCCTCAGACAGGACCGATGAGGACCCAAAACCATTAGGAGCCCGTAGGTCACACTTTTCCTCAGTTTGATGTCGGCAGCCAGGGCAGCCTTTATGCTGCTCCATCTTTTTCTTCTGTAATGAGCTAAGACCATTCTGCTTCATTTCTCAGTTTGGTCTTCTATTCCTTTCAAGACTGTGGCAAATGCTGGAGAGAAAGTACAGAAGGTGCATGACTTGCATGCGGCCAATTGTTTCAATCCCTGAGACCGTATATGGTCCCCCAAATGACCATCAAGAATGATGCCTGAGCACAGAACCAGAAGAAAGCCCAAAACATAGCTGGGTGTGGCCCATGCACCCACAACAATCTACCACCCAAAAAGAAATCAGATCAACTATCTTGCCCATTGTGTCACATTCTGGCTTTGCCTGTTTCTTTGTGGTGTCATTTAGATTGTTTTTCTGACTTTTATAGTAACTAGAGATTAAATCTTCAGCTTGAAGTTGAAGTTCAACAGAATATTTTGAGTTTAACAGAAATATTTTTCCCAAGAATATGTCATAGGTGGTACTGTGTGCTTCATTTACATCACACCAGGCTGAAGAGATAGTACAGTGGGTAGGACACTGGCTTTACACAAAGCTGTCCAGGGTTTGATGTCTGGCAGCACCATAAGGTCCCTGAATATAGCCAGTTTACTTTTATTAGTCTCTGAAAGATAATATCTTATTTCTAATTACTCATCAATTTAATTTCAAAATAGATAGGTTGAAGTGAGATGAGGAACAAGGTATTTACATTTACATGGTCCTACACAGTGCCTTCCCACACTCACACCCCAAATTTAGTAAAAAGAAGAGTGAAAAATGTATCTTCACAGCAGACAACTCTGGCAAGCATCATCAGAACACAGTTCCTACCATTAGACATGGAGTTGGCTGAAAGACTGCCCTGTGGCGAGCAGTAGATATGATTACTACTTCTGTGAAAGCAGCCAGAAAAGTGAGGACAATTCTATGAGAGCTTTCTGCAATCTCCAGAAAGTCAGGGTCACGAAGGACTGAAGAACGTTCCAGATTTAAGAAGACTGATGACACAAAAGAGTGATATAACTGGATAAACAGCCAGCCCAATTTCTCAATGCTGTTGTTTAAGAAGATCTGTGTTCCTTGATCAAGGTAACTCTGAACAAAGACAGCCTGGAGTGATTCACATAACTTCTCTCTGTTGCACACATACCACTGGTAGCTCTGCTTCCTGCCGCTCGCCCGCCGGGTCCGCTCGTCATGTTCACATACAGGAAACGGCTGAGCGGGCTCCGAAGCGTCCACATCTTCCGCGCCAGCCACATGGACTCCAGGCTCAGGCACAGCCAGCCCACCCACAGTCTCATAAGGGGCCGCTGCGGCCGCTCGCTGCGATCACTGCTGGTGCCGGGCTTGAGCCCTCGCGCCCAACTCGCCCATCCAGCCCCTCCACTTTTTTCTTTTTTAATAAAACATTTTCATGGATGAAAATGTGACCCAGAAAGGAGCCTGACAGATAGTAAAGCAAATACAGCACTTGCTTTGCAAGTAGCCAACCCAGGTTAAATCTCCAGGAACCAATATGGTACCCAAAGCCCCACCAGGAGTGAGTCCTGGAGAAAGCCTTGAGCACACCTGGTGTGACCCCCTCCCACACACACTCCCCGGCTTTGAAAAAAGAGAGAGAAGAAAACGAGGCCAGAGACACAGTACAGCAGGTAGGGCACTTGCCTGGCATGTGGCTGACCCAGGTTGGATCTCTGGCATCCCATAGGGTTCCTTGAGCCCCACCAGAAGTAATGCCTAAGCACAGATTCAGAAGCAAGCCCTGAATATCACTGGGTGTAGCCCAAAAAACAAAACCAGAAAGGTACACTTGGCTGAGAAGATAGGTCAAAGGCCTAGTGAGTATGCTTTGCATAAGGGCAAGTGCGGGTTCCATCCCTAACACAGCCTGGTCCCTGAGGTGTGGCCCCAAACCAAAAATACATGTTTAAAAAATCAAAAGCTACCTCTGCAGTTCCTACACATTCAGAATGCAGGTCTTGGACCCTGGTGATGCACAGAACTACCAAGAGAACTTGGATACTTGGCTAAAATATAAAGTCAAAGACCCTTTCCTGCTTCAGCAACCCTTGACTTTCATGTTCTCCAAGTGATGCTGGTCGTTTTCAAATCAAAGCTTGAGAAAAACGTGCCTAAGAACTAACGTGGGGACAGCTCCTGCCTATCCTGCTCTGGCGTGGGCACACACAGCCCAGGCACCTCGCAGGACAGCTCTCAAATCCTCACCAGCTACTTGCCAAAGTGAAAGTGCATTGTGGTCTACAGCCCTAACAGCCTTTTTTTGCTTACACCTATTACCTTTTACCTTCTGCACTCTGCTTGGATTCTCATTTTATTCCCCGCAATTTTACTCATCTGCATCAATGTTCCTCCTTCATGCACAAAATATTAAAGGAATTTGGAGACATAACTAGCACCCCTTTTATAACTGCAGAACTTACCTGGCAGTGCTCCGAGGCTGTTTTTGGCTCTGAGCATAGGCGCAATCCCTGGCAGTGATAGAGAGACCATAAGTGGTGATGGGGATTCGAATTGGCGGCAGCCACATACATGTAAGGAGCTTATACCTCTTGCCCATCTCTCCAGCTTGTGCCTCTGTTACTTAGAACAATCATTTTCAGCTACACGATCATTTTGTCCTCAGTGGACATCTGGCAAAAGTTGGAGTCATTTCTGTCCCAATTAGGGGACAAATAGGATGTTACCTAGTAGGCAGAGGCCAGAAATGCTGTTAAACATTCTACAATACTCAGGATAGTCCCCACTAGGAAGAATTACCCAGACAACAAAACTGTCCACAGTGCCAAGGTGAAGATATCCTTCTTTAGGCTCAGGATACAACAGTGCTAGAAAGCATCAGGACTCCCACGTGGGAGGCCTAGGTAGAAGCAGGCACCCAGCCAAAAGCACAAAAGCACCGTCAGACTTGTACTCACTCCAAGCAAATGCAACTGAAAACAAAAGCATAACAGATGGAGCTGTACCATTATCTTCATTAAGAGACATAGTGGAGAACCTAGCTTCTTCAACTGTCACTTGGAATGTGGAGGCTGAAAAAAAAAAAAAAACCTAGTAGACATAAAAGGTTTCTGAACACAAAACAACCAGAAATTAATTCCAAATCAAATGCAAACTCAATCAAGTTATTTGTGGCAATACTTACCCATGTTGTGTTAGAGAAAAGGGGGTCAGGAGTGAAAAAAAAAAAGCTCAAGCAGCACTGGTTTCAAGACTGGGAAGATGACTCTAAGGGATAAAGCAGGCAGGGCATAAACCCAGGAGTAACTCCATGCCAAGAGTAACCCCAACACCACAAAAATAATTGTAAGCAAGTGAGTGTCTCAAGACTGAAAACCAGTGGACTCATGCACTCAACCATAGACTAGATCAGAGGTTTCTAACCGCCAGGTGGAAGAGTGTACAAAGGCTGAAAACCCTTGGCAAGATTGGAAGAGTCTGAAGGGTTTCAAAGTTGATTGCACAATGGAATCACCTGAACAGAATTCAAAACTACTGAAGCTGGGTCCCACCCGCAGGGCTGATGCTGGCACCACTGTCGTGACTGTGGTCTGGCCCTCAATCATGTCGCTGTAATATCAAAGTCATTAAGCATTCTTTTTTTTTTTTTTTTGGTAGTGCTCAGAATTGGTCCCTGGGCCTCACACATGTAAGACAAATGGTCTATCATTGAGGCCCCAAATTAGGTGACGAAAATATGCAGTTCTTTTATTACAATTATTTCCCACTAACCAAACTTTTGGGTGTTTCATGAAAAAGGTCCTACCCCCAAATAAAAGCTCTCCCAGTGACTCAAATACTGGGAGTCTGAGAGACTCTATCACGGAGCCTCAAACTTTTCCCTCTCCCATCCCTTTCCCCCTGTCCATACCATCTCCAGTTCTTTATGAATACTGATCCTGAATTTAGTTTTGGCGTTTGCTTATTCAGAAACCTTTTACTGGTCCCAAAATTTTGGCAATCCCCAATTCAGTTATGTGGTCCTACTTGAACTGATGCCCTACAGTCTAAGAAGCTAGAAACTGGAACTGTCTGTCCAGGAAAAGCCAGGCTCCTCTCAAATTCCTAGTGAGCTAATCCTAGGAGCTGTATGTGCTTCCTACAGGCAACAGATCCTGGGGGAAAAACAAAGCAGAAGTCAACACTAGTGTATCCACAACACCCAAACTATAACATGTAGAATCTTTTCATTTTTAGGCCACACGTAGCTGTGCTAAGGACTTATTTCTGGCTCTGTGCCCAGGGATCACTCCTGGAAGTGCTTAGGGAACCACATGGAGTACCAGAAATCGAACCCCAGTCAGCTATATACAAGGCAGCGACGACATACTCTCTGTACTATCAGTCTGGACCTAATAGGTACATTTTTTTTAAAAAAAATGAGTTTGACAAGAAAGCACGCAGTGGGTGGAGGCTTGGCTCACTGGTGGTGAATTTGAATTTGGTGCCAGAAACTGGTATGACCAGCTTTGTAAATCACAGTGCCTAAATTTTAAAATGAAAGAAAATGCAACAGGCAGTAACTATACATCAAAACTAAAAATATTAACACCAGTGTAACCATGTTACCTAGACTAAAAGAATATTTAAAAAATCTAAAAAACAGAAACTAAACATGACATCTTATACCCATATGATAGGGAATAAAAGAATGACAAATGAGGACAACTATGTCGTTTCACATCCCTCCAAAGGGAAAGAAGCCAAAGAAAGCAATCAAAACGAGCCAGGGTCAGAAACAGTGATGTGGGGTAAGAGGCTCTTTTGGGTTCCTGACATCTTTTTAAAAAAATCTTATTGAATCACTGTGAAATAGTTACAAGCTTTCATGTTTGGATTACAATCACACAATAATCAAACATCCATCCTTCCACCAGTACACATTCACCACCACCAATATCACCGGTATAACCCCCCACCTTTCCCAATCTCCCCCTGCCTCCATGGCAGACAATATTGCCCATACTCTCTACTTTTGGGCATTATGGCTTGCAACACAGACACTGAGAGGTCATCATGTTTGGTCCATTATCTACTTTCAGCACAATCTCCCATCCTGACTGATTCCTCCCGCCATCATTTTCTTAGTGATCCCTTCTCTATTCCATCTGCCTTCTCTCCTCCACTCATGAAGCAGTCTTCCAGCTATGGGGCAATCTTCCTGGCCCTTATATCTACTGTCCTTGGGTGTCAGCCTCATGTGATGATACTCTATACTCCACAGATGAGTGCAGTCCTTCTATGTCTGTCCCTCTCTTTCTGATTCATTTCACTTAGTATGATACTCTCCATGTCTATCCATTTATAAGCAAATTTTATGACTTCATCTCTCCTAACAGCTGCACAGTATTCCATTGTGTAGATGTACCAAAGTTTCTTTAACTAGTCATGTTTTAGGGCACTAAGGTTGTTTCCAGATTTTGGCTATTGTGAACAGTGCTGCAATGAATATACAGGTACAGATGTCATTTCTACTGTGCTTTTTTGCATCCTCAGGATATATTCCCAGAAGTGGTATTACAGGGTCATATGGAAGCTCAATTTCTAGTTTGAAGGACTGTCCATAGTTTTCCAAAAAGGCTGGACCAATCAGCATTCCCACCAACAGTGAAACAGTGTCCCTTTTTACCCACATCCACGCCAGCATTGGTTGCTTTTGTTCTTTTGAATGTGTGCCAGTCTCTGTGGTATAAGATGATATCTCATTGTTGTTTTGATTTGCATCTCCCTGATGACTAGCGATGTGGAGCATTTTTCATGTGCTTTTTGGCCATTTGTATTTCTTTTTTGAGGAAACTTCTGTTCATTTCTTCTCCCTATTTTTTGATGGGATTGGTGGGTTTCTGACATCTAAATGTTAAAACTTTGGCAAGTCTGCAAGTTAACTATAGATGTTATTTACACCACAAAAAAAAAAAAAGCAACAGAAGTCAGTTGCTATTTTCTGGAAAATAAAGTTAGATGTATTTTGATATAGAAAGACTAAAATTGAAGATGATTCAAGATCACAATGAAATCAAGGTAAAGTACTATCAAAAATAAAAATGGACCAGAGTGATAGAACCACAGGTAGGGTGTTTACCTCTCACACAGCTGACGTGGGTTAAAACCCGACACAACATATGGTCCCCCAAGCCCTGCCAAGAGTGATCCTGAGCACAGAGCCAGGAGTAAGCCCTGAGCATTGTTGAGTGTGACTCCCAAAAGAACAAAAAAATTTTTTTAATTAAGAAAAAATTATAAAAACAATTTAAGTTCAAATTCACATGTACCATACACAAAAAACTATAAAGGATGAAACACATACACAGAGCTACAATGAAATACAAACTCAATTAGAGAAATCACCCATAAAATACAAGACTAAAGAGTAATCAACTGCTCAGATGAGACTCACCCAAAACGGGATGAACCTCACCAGAGAGCTGACCAATAGGAAAACCCAGATATGCAGGAACTGTGACTGAGATCTCCAAGGCCGCTTGGATCAGGACTAGGCTTCCTCCCTCCAGGTCCCCAGTTTTCCAGAAGTTTGGCAGTCACACCCACAAACTGCTGCCCATGGCACCTTGTAATCTCATCAATCTCATCAATGGCCAAGACCCAGGCTATATAAACTAAAGCTCCCAGAAGAGAATTACACAGAATTTCCTGGACATTATATTCTGTTCATAACAAGCAATACAAAATAAATCATCTAGTACTGCCTTTTCGGCCTGTTTGAGCGGTGGTGAGACTGGTGTTGAAATATTAAATGTAACAAAGTAGAGAGAGAGTATAGGGGAAATTGTCTGTAGGGGAAGTACGGGAAGGGCTGGAAGGGTGGAGGGGAAATACTGGGGATTTGGGTGGTGAAAAGTGTGCACTGGTGAAGGGATGGGTATTTGATGATTATATGACCGAAGCTCAAATATGAAAGCTTTGTAGCTGTATCTCACGGTGAATCAAAAAAAGGGGGGGGGGGGAAATAATAAAAATAATAAAAAAATAAAGTTAGCATTCAGAATAGAATAAAAAAAAAGTAATGTGGAGTTCATGCCCAATTCAATCAGCTTAATCAATGGCTGAATAAATAGCAGTACTCCTATATTATTAAAAAAAAAAAGAAAGAAAATAAAAAGAGTAACCAACTAAGAATTCTTACAAATTAAGGGATCAGAGGGATAGGTCAGGAGGTAAAGCACTTGTCTTGCACCATCAGCTGCATCAGCCACAACCTTGGTTCAAATCACAACACCAGGTATGGTCACCTGAGCATGACTTGGGGTGCGGTCCAAGTACCCCAGCCTCCCAAAAAGAACTCTCACAAATTAGGAAAAGCAAGCATTAAAGAAGCAAAAGCCCGAATTTACTAAATAGAAGTGATATCAAAATAAATAAATAAAAATCTAAAGGGACCAGGATTTCGGTTTTTGTTTTAGTTTGGGGGCCACTAAACATTAGTTTAGTATGGAGACATACTCTAGTATGTCTCCAACCCTAAGATACCAAATTTTGAAAAGGTAGAACCAAGTCAGTATTAGGAAGTATGTAAAGGATACTATGAAAAACTGCTGGCAAAAGTTAAAATCTTCTTTGAAAAAAGACAACACATATACCCTTGAACTCACATATTTATGAACTAACCAAAGAAAAATTAAAAACATTTATGTAGAATAGCACCGTAACACTGTCGTCCCGTCGTTCATCGATTTGCTCGAGCGGGCACCAGTAACGTTTCCATTGTGAGACTTGTTACTGTTTTTGGCATATCGAATATGCCACGGGTCGCTTGCCAGGCTCTGCCATGCAGGCAGGATACTCTTGGTAGCTTCCAGGCTGTCTGAGAGGGATGGAGGAATCTAACCCGGGTCGGCCTTGTACAAGGCAAATGCCCTACCTGCTGTGCTATCGCTAATTGCTTTTAACAATTTTTGTTTGGATTGGGGGTCACAATCGGTGTAAAATAGTGTAACAAAGAAGCTAAATACGCTATAGATATTCCATTTAATAAAATAGACACACTAATACATAAAAAATGTTCATTAACATTTTTTTCCCAGTTTTGGGGCCATACCTGGCTCTGCGCTCTGGGATCACTCTGGCAGGATGTGGGGGATCCTACAGGGTGCTGGAGTTACAACCTAGGTGAGTTGTACGCAAGCAAGCATTCTGCCTGGTGTGCTCTCTTCAGCCCTGCATTTAAATTTTAACAGTCTTAAAAGCTGCAAAACAGCATATTTGGGATAAGCAAGTTTTTACAAAATATGTAATGAAGACGTACTGAAAACGTTTAATATAAAGAAAAATATATTTAATTCTCTGGTTCTATAATATGCATGTATTACCTGTACATCTTCTGAAGTTTTTAATATATTAAACAATTCAGTAGAAAACTTCTCATGACAAAGCATCTTTGAATTGAATTTTACAATTTTGTAATTTCAAGTTTAATATAATTTCACATTAAAAATTGAACTTGGTATCATTTTGTTTGAAAATAATCATGTAAATGAGGAAGCAAAAAAGCATGACAGTTAAGCAAATGACCAAAAAAAATCACAATTTTGGGGCTAGAGTGATAGCACAGCGTGTGGGCATTTGCCTTGCCTACAGCCAACCCAGGTTCAATTCCCAGCATCCCATATGGTCCCCAGAGCACCGCCAGGGGTAATTCCTGAGTGCATGAGCCAGGAGTGACCCCTGTGCATCCCCAGCTGTGACCCAAAAAGAAAAAAAAAAATCACAATTTTGTTCCACTGATTATTATAGTATAAAAAGGAAGATGACATTTAACCAAAAACACCTTTATTTTAGTCTACAAAGAACAAACAATTCCTTCTTTCTAATACAATCATGATCAACTTACAAAATAGGCATTTACATTTTTAAAGCATTTCCCTTCAACGGGAAGCCTACCTTCAATTAAATCCAAACAGTGAAAATTTTTTGTCTTTTATTTTTTTAAAAAAGCATGTTTTATTGAATTATAACAAAACAGAATCTAACATATGATAAGAACATCCATTCATACTTCAGGTCCCTCTCCTCCAGGAACCAGCTGCAGGAGGAAAAGGAACTCATTACAACCAATACTAGCAAGACCCAGCCAGCAACCTTCATGCTAATAGCCCCACTGAAAGAGCTCCTCATAAGGTCTTTCACCTTTTTGCTCCTCCCTCACATTCCTATTTTCTTCAAGTCACTGCTGTTTACAATTCCTAACATTTATAGTCTGAACAATGATTCATAACAAAATAGAAGATTAGAGAGCCTTAAACACAAACTGATCTTTAAACCTAACACATCATCCTCATAGCTATAGAATCTTAACCAGCACAGAATCCCCTTTTTCAATCTTTTTTCCTTCTTTTCATGGTGCCAGGGATGAAACTCAGGGCTCCACAAAGACAGGGCATGTGCACTACCACTGAGCTACATTACATCCCTGCTCACACTAGTTCTTACACTGAGTCATAAACATTTAAGTCAAGTTCTGCAATACCTACCCTCAAAAATGGATTCTGGGGCTAGAGTGACAGCACAGCGGGTAGGGCGTTTGCCTTGCATGCGGCTGACCCAGGTTCAATTCCCAGCATCCCATATGGTCCCCTGAGCACCACCAGGGGAGATTCCTGAGTGCAGAGCCAGGAGTAACCCCTGTGCATCGCCAGGTGTGACCCAAAAAGAAAAAAAAAAAGTTCCCATCTAAATTAAATTACTTTCCCGGTCTTACCATTGTTATGTTATTTCCGTTTAGCAAAATCTGATCTAATTTAGTAATTCTTCTTCCTTCCGGTGTAATTTCACTGAAATAAAGTATCGAAAGAGTTAGGATATAACAAACAGTATTACTCAAAGCCAGTATTTTATTTTCTAAAAAGAGCACGATTATATATAAATGAATGTTCAATTAAGCCGTGATAGCAGATTTTCAGAGGTACACAGCACACAACATCTGATAGAATCCTCCCCAAAGCAACAGAGTAAACCTGACTGGTCTCAAATACATATCCACAAGGACTGATCTTCACTGAGACCTGCTAAGGAGACCAAAGGTAAAATGAAATGGTTTACCAGTACTTGGTGCTAATCCCACCAATAGGCACTGTAGCACTGTCGTCCCATTGTTCATTGATTTGCTTGAGCAGGCACCAGTGACGTCTCCATTGTGAGACTTTGTTACTATTTTTGCCACATCAATACACCAGGGGTAGCTTGCCAGGCTCTGCCATGCAGGCGAGATACTCTCAGTAGCTTGCCAGGCTCTCCACCAATATAACTAACCAATTTGACTTTGAAAAAAGAGATGCCAACTATGTATCACTTGTGATCCCGTTGTTCATCGATTAGCATGAGCGGGAGCCAGTAACATCTCCATCCATGCCTGTCACATGCTAGTGTAGCCCAATGGCAACTGCTCGCTCCAGGAACACGAAGAGCCTCAAACCGTTCATTCAGGGTCTTAACGAAGAAGTCTGACCATCTCATAGGTGGGTGGCCATGCGTGATCTTTATAATTTATATGACTGGGCCACCATTTATACTATGTCACATAGTTAAATGCACTTAATGTTAGTTTCTTGATTTGACCTGAGCCCTAAGATTCCTGGCTAGTGTATGTAAATATCTTTAAAATCTGTTTTTAAACTAGCAATTGGTACTCTCAAGAGTAATAACCCTCTAATCCCTTTACTAGCACCAGTTGATAAAACTTTACTGAGTTGATACTAATAAAATTGCATCAAGTTTTTAAAAAAGATTCTAGTTCTTTAATTTTTAACACTACTCACAATTCAGTGACATCTTCCAGTACCATATCTGAAATTCTGTGTTAAGAAAATAAACATAAACATACGAAGTTGAATTTATCTTAGCTTCTACCTTTTTTAGTTTTCAATTACTAAGTTTAATACAGGGCTCAAATTCAAAGTAATTCACAGAAAACGTTATCTTCTTTCAGTACACCTCTTAGAAGACCATCAGCAAATTTCCTTTGGGAGCCGGGATAATAGCAGACCGGGTAAGGAAGGTACTTGAAAGGCACTTGCCTTGCACGAGCATGGAACCTGGGTATCATTCCCCATCACCCCCATGTGGTCACCTGAATTAAGATTCCAGGACTAATTCTTGAACACTGCTGGTTGTGGCCCCAAATCCAAAACAACAACAAAACCCCCATGATCAGCAAGTTTTCGGAGGGAAAAAATTCCTCAACATTAATCAGTACCACTACGGACTGCTATTGTTGTTGCTGAGGTAGAAGGGATGTGTATCTGGCACGAGGGTGAAACCCAGGACCTTACACACAGGAACAATCTATGATGCTGAGCAACTTCCCCTCCCAGCACCACCACCCCACCACAATTTTCATTTCTGTTCTTAAATAAGAAAAACCAGCACTTTGGAAAGGATACTGACGAAGTCATCAAATCCTAAAAGCGTGCCAACAATTTCCTTATCACTCTTCATCACAATGTGAATTCTTGATCCTATACATTTGTCCACAAGCTCTGTGGATACATATTTTTATGAGGGAGGAAAAAAATCAATTTTACCCATTCTTTCACCCAACATTTGGGCGCTGGCTCACAGCATACAACTGACCACTTCAGGTTTTTAAACCCAGTTCTCTGCTCAAACACTTAACCAGAGACCGTTTCCCCTGTTCGGCACTAGCCTCCTTAGCAATGGGGGTGGCGTGATGGTATTTTTGGCGGCTGATTAACTTAGGCGCCCCTCTCAACTCTCAGTGCGTGAGGACAGAGACGGGGGTTGCTCGTTCACCCTACGACCGCTTGCAGCGTCCGCTCCACAACGGGCCTGTGCCACCCGCGTGTCGGGCAGAGAAGAGAGCGTTTCCATTCGGGCCCGCAGCACACCCCCGGCGGGGCGTCTGGGGGCCAGCCCGGGCAGGCGGGGGGTGAGCCCTGGCCAGCTCCGCCCCGCAGCGCGGCCCCCGCCGCCGAATGCGTGAACCAACACAGAACTCGGGCTTCCTCTCTCACGGGGCATTCCAGAATGCGGGGCTTCTCTCAGACACCGGCGCGGGTGAGGGCCCCGAGGCGTCGGCCGGGCGAGGCATCGCCCACGAAAGCCGGCTTCGGGGGAAGCCGCTGCCCGGCGCCACAGAGAACGGCGCGTCCTGACCGCGGGCCGCACCTGAGACGTCGGGCTCCACGGCGGCCTCGCGCCCGAACGCTACACTTCCCTCCCCCGGCCACCAACCCGAAACGCCAGCTCCCCGCCCCGCCTCCACGGGAGACAACGGTTACCTAGGGGAAGCAGCTGCGACGGGTTAGTGGTAGCGTTAGCCGCCATGGCCACGCCGGAAGTGACCTGCGCTCCACGACGCCGAGACGGCGGGTTTGAAAGAGCGCGCTTCCGCCTTTGTCTCCGCCCCTCCGCGGCAGGCTCGACCAATCTGAGGCCGAGCGGACGATTGGGCCAGTCCTGTGGGATCGCTCAGTCGACTCCTTTTCTTGCACTGAGAGTGGGGAAGTATTTTTCAGGCATACAATAGACTGCGATTTCCACAGATACCATCTCTCTTCTCCAGGTTTCCAAGACATTACAGATATCCTGTTGTGTGAATAACTTATTCCTCTAATCCGGAAGGCTTTGCAAAATGTAAAAATCTGTAAATCGCTTTTGTTTCCATCTAAATTTGCATCTCCTCTCAATTCTAGATCTTTCAGCCTGCATAAATTATTTAGGCTTTCCCAATCGACCCATTCCTTTGCCATTTCGTAACATTTAATTAAGGAATTTACTGCTTCTTTGAAAGTTCCACAGAATTGGAAATTCACAATCAGCATTTAAACAGTCTTTCCATGATATAAAACATTTCTTTTAAATTTTTATTTAAGTCGCAGTTCTTATATCTGACAGTCTGTTAATTATAGACATTTTGTATTCATTCTTTCATCAACTTACTATCTAACATGCTTATTACTTAACAACCTATTATTTGACAGGCAACCACCAGATGTCACTCTGAGGTAGTCATCACGCATATGGAATCCTTAAAGCCTTTATATGGTTTGAAAGAGAAAAAAAGCCTGTTTTGTCTCCTTTTCATTCTATCCCAGAAACTTAGGCAAATGTCTAAACAGGAAGTGCCATACAGAACATCATTCATTCATACAACCAAAGAATAGTTGTAAAGCACACATCATTCATTTATTGAACAAATATGTATGAGTAGCGCCAAGTTTACAGGCATCTTGCCAAATATAACAGTATTTACACAATCTGTAAACATCACTGTATAGCAGTGTTTACACGATCTTTTGCATTACAGGAACTTAAAAAATGAATAAGTCAATTGGCACGTATTATGTACAAGTGCATGAGATATAAAGCAAAGAAACCTTTAAAGTTTCAGGAACCCTGGAGATTTAGGTCTGAGTCAAGGCAAATATCAGTGAAAAGGTTCAGAAACTTTTAGTTCAAAAGGCTTCAAAGTAAGTCCTTTAGCTCAAGGTCCCCTAGAGCTCAGTGACTCCTAAATAAGAGTTGGGCTATTTTTTAAAATAACAATGTGACTTTTGTTCTAAATATTGAGCATGAGCATCTACTCTATACCAGGAAACTTAGAAATACATTCACTCTTTTATATAGGAATATATATGGGATTAGCCAGCAGTTTAGTTGATCTTAACTTTGTTGTCAATACCCAAGAAGCTAGCCAAACATCAGGCTAGTCTTCTTCCCTCCTGAGTCTAATCAGGTTGTTGACCTTGGCTCAATCAATGTCATAAGGCTTCTTCAAGGCTGCTTAACCTGGTGCTTGTTGACCTTGAAATCCACAATTAACACAAGTTTGTTATCTTCTGTCTTCTTCATAGCTGACGAAGTGGTCAGAGGGAACTTGATGATGGCATAAGGGTCAAGCCTGTTTCTCCTGGGGGTACTCTTCTGAGGATACCTGTACTGTCTTCTCAGTTGTGGTGTTTTGTATCTTCGGAAAGAGAGTGATGTGCAGATCTTCTTTTTGTGGCTGTGGACACTTTTCGGTGCTGTTTTCTTGGCCTCCAAAGCTTTGACTTTGGCTTCAGCTTTCAGTGGGGCTGGGGCTTCTTTTTTGGCTTTCAGCACCATCTTCCTACATTCACTACTTATGATCCTTTGAGATAGGTGCTATGATAAAATTCCTCATGCTTGGATAGGATAAGTAACATGTCTAACCACTGGCCACATAACTTGGGAAATTTTTAAAAAAGGATTTACAGGAATTCTAGTTTTGGAAAATGAATAAGGATTGACTAGGAAGGAACTGCATTCTAAGTAGAAGGAACACTGTACAATTGGCATGTGTCCACCTCCAAACTTCTCTTGCTGCACTTTAACTTAATCTTATTTACTTTCTCTGTTTGACATAGAACACTAAAGTCTTGGCAAAACCTAAAGAAACAAGACTATCTAATATGGTCCTAAAAAGACAAAGTGACCTCTCATTGATAATTGGGTTAGACAAAACTCTCTCACATTGTTTTCATAACTGCTTTGCTAAGGCAGTAAATGCATTGCTACTGTTTTTGTGGAAAAGAACAGCAAGAAGAAACACATTTCTCATACCTATTCGTTCTTGACATTTGCCTTCAGGATCAGCAGCAGAGCATAAGACCTGTTACAAGAGGGGGCCAGTGAGGTAGTACAGCAGGTAAGGCAAGCACCTTACACTAGTAAGGCTGATCCAGGTTCAGTCTCTAAAACCCCATGTGGTCCCCTGAGCCCACTTGGAGTGATCCCTGATTCCTTCCTTCCTTCCTTCCTTCCTTCCTTCCTTCCTTCCTTCCTTCCTTCCTTCCTTCCTTCCTTCCTTCCTTCCTTCCTTCCTTCCTTCCTTCCTTCCTTCCTTCCTTCCTTCCTTCCTTCCTTCCTTCCTTCCTTCCTCACCTGGCAGGGTTTATTCCTGGCTCTGCACTCAGAGATCTCTCCTGGAAGGGCTCAGGAGACCACATGAGGTGCTGGGGATAGACCCCTGACTGGCCACGTGCAAGGCAAGCACTACTGGTTATACTATCCCCTTGGGCCCAGAATTTGCCTTTCTGATGTACAATGCAGCAGACCAACATTCAGCTTCAATGCTTCACTTCCCAATTTTTTTCCTTAAAAAATAAACCCATACTATAGTGACTTTAATGTATTTAGGATGATTTACTCCTGAGTTCTGATAAAATTCCACTCATTCCACTCATTCTACTCATCTTTCAAGACCTTATTCAAATATGACTTCCTATATGAAGCTTCTCTTACTTGTAAACACTCATTGCCCTCCAATAATATGAATGGCTCTCATATTGGTGTGTATTCTTTTACAATTATCTTGGAGGGTGTTACCTATCAAAAAAAAACTGAAATCATTTAAAGTCAAGCATTTTGGTGGTTCTTTTTTTTTTTTTTTTTTTGAGGGGAGGAGGTAAGGTAAGAGAGTGTTGGGGCACTCCTGATTGTCTGCTCTGGGACTGCTTTTGGTAATGATAGGATCAAACACAGATAAGTCACATGGAAGAAAATCACCTTACCTGCTGTACTATCTCTTTGACACCCCAAATCAAAAGTTTTAGTGGCCGGAGCGATAGCACAGTGGGTAGGACACTTGCCTTGCATGCAGCCAACTTTGGTTCAGTCCCAAATGGTATTGCAAATGGTCCCCCAAGCACTGCCAGGAGTGATTCCTGAGCAGAGCCAGGAGTAATCCCTGAGCATCACAAGGTGTGGCCCCCAAACCAAAACAAAACAACAACAAAAAAAGTTTTAAGAAGTTGAAGAATACAGAGCTCAACTCCTTTGATTTCAGCTTTGTTTCTTAGCCAATCAGGATTTTCCCCCTTTCTTCTCCCTTCCTTTATTTTGTGTTGATATCTAGAGTTTGCACATGGTTGTGGTGTTCACACACTGAATTGCAGTGCTCATTGGAGATTTTGTACTTGCTAGGGGACTGGGGTTCCTATTTTGTGATGTGGAATGGTGCTGGGGATTGAATTTAAAGCCACCCTTATGGCTTTATTCCTGCAATTGGCTTTATTTCTGCAAGGCAGGCCTCTATCACTGAACCACAGTCCTAGGCCTGAAACCATGAGTTCTGAAGTTACATGACTTTAGTTCAAATTCCATCTCTACCACAATTTTTCTAGTTATTTGGTGTTGGACAAAATTGCCTATAAACATTCGTAAATATTGATTTGCCCAGTAAAATAAGTAAGAATAATCATATCAACTCAAAAATTTAGTTGATGATTAAATGAGATTATCCATGAAAAGCAGTCAGCAGGCACACAGATTCCTATTTAAATGTGAAGTTTTTTATTAGTTATCTTTGTATCTTAATACCTGAAGTGATGGGTGGCTTAAAGTAGGTGCTACAAAAGCTAGCTAGTTAAACATTTATCCTATTTTAGTAGCCAGACATAAACTGCTTTAAGGCAATATTATCTTTAGTTTAAGGCATTGTGCGTATTGTAGTTCCAGCTGTACTGAACAGTCTCGTAAATATATTCTTAACACCTGCCCATAAGCATTTTTAATTGACTCTCACTATTTCATTCCTATCCATTAATGTTCTCCTTAATCTTCATAAAATTCTGAAGACAGAGCAATGCCAAATTTGTCGTGAGCTTTTTCATCTCCTTTTTCTCTCATCTCTTGTTTTGTTTTCACTTCAGTAAGGACCAATTCAAATAATTGTCATAACTTGATTTAAATTCAGCAACATTTTTTTTTGCTTTTTTGGTCGCACCCGGCAATGCACAGGGGTTACTCCTGGCTCTGCACTCAAGAATTACCCTTGGCAGTGCTCAGGGGACCATATGGGATGCTAGGATTCGACCCGGGTTGGCCGCGTGCAAGGCAAACGCCCTACCCGCTGTGCTATCGCTCCAGCCCCTAGCAACATTTTCTTTAAGAAAGAAAGAAACCTACCTAACTTTTCCATTAGACCATCGAAATAAACATTAGCAAGCTTCAATGCTATTAATAAGGAATAAAGAAAATTTTTATCCTCTGTCAGAGGAGCTATCTTTCATTTGCACAGTTGCATTAATTGGGATTGCTGGGAGTAGTTTGATTCGAGTATGTTCTTTTCTGAGACAAGAAACAAAAAAGAAACCACAGGCCAATTCCAGATGGAGAATTCATTTTTAATCAACTTGAAAATATGCCGTAGCTCTTTGTCTCCAGGGTTTTCCTCCCTTTCGGAGACATAAAGAATAATTATAAATTAGGTGTAAGTGGCAGACTCTTCAGTATATCGTGTGTTCAGAGAAGCACTTCCAATTTTTCCCTCGAGATAAATGTCTAAATACAAGCAAGTGGAAGCAACTCCCCCGGAGCATGAGGCAGGTGAACCTGATCGCGCCCAGAGGCCGGGCAATCAACGCGGAGACAAGCATCCCTCCTGCGTCCCGCCCCTCTCCCCACCCTTAACCCCGTCCGTCCATAGGACTCCTCCCCTCCAGGCCCCACCCCGTTCCTCAGACTCCGCTCTATCCCTTACCATCACTCGCCTCCGGGACCCGCCCCCTAGGCAGGCCCCGCCCACCAAGGCCCCGCCCCGTCAGGGCCCTCCGGTGCAGCCCGCCCCGCCTCGCGCCCGCGGCCACCGCGTCAGGTGACAGCCCGGAAGCCGGGGGACGCGGCGCAGAGCGGGGCGGCCGCGGGGGGCGGCAAGGAGCGGTGGGTGCGCGGCCCTAGTGCAGCGCCCGAGCTGACACCTCAGGTCCGCTGCCCGCCGTCCTCCTGGGGCTCGCCGGCCTGTCCGCCCTGCCGGCCGCGGCGGTTGAAGACACCGTCTGGCCGGCCCTCAGCGGCCGCCCATGGAGAAGGCCGGGCGAGGCGGCGACGGCGCCCCCCGGGGCCCCGTCCTGCACATCGTGGTGGTGGGCTTTCACCACAAGAAGGGCTGCCAGGTGAGGAAGGGGCCGCGCGCCGCTCCCGGGGCCGGGCTGCGCCCCTCGCCAGTCGGCGCGTCACGCCCGTCCCCGCCGCGCCTCAGCCTTCCTGCTGTCCCCAAGCACGGGGCTTCCAGGCGGAGGAGTTCCGCGTGGACAGGCGGGAGCGGGAGGGAGGATCGGGGTGTCGGCTCTGCCCCTTCCACACCCTTCCCGTCTGCGCGGACTTTCTGAGCCCCCCGAATCCCCAGCGCAGCCGAAGTGCGTGATCCAGGGGATGGATTCCGTGGGCTTCCCCACGGACGCCCGCCGGGCTTGCCCGCGGCACACGCGGTTCGTGGGAAAATCCACTTTCTTTGTTTTTGCGGGGACGCCCGGGATCCGGGGTGCGGGGCTGCGCGTGGGCTCCGCCCCCTACCCCTGGCCCGGGTTTTGTTACTCTATCCGGCCCCGACCTCCCCGGATCCGTTGACGTTCGGGATAGATAATGCATTTACCTGGAAAGCGCGGTGTAAAGCGTCCGGGGGTGAGTTTCCTCTCCCCGCTGCGCGAGCCCGGGCGCTCTGCTGCTCCGAGCGAGGCAACAGAATAGAAACCGGATTATTTAATGGAGAGCCAAGCCTGGAAGGCAATGATGTCATGCTGTACTGGTGAACAATACATTGAAGGACTTTGCTAAAATATACATATATTTTTAAGTACTGATTTCTTCCACTAGGTTATGTAGTATTCGGTGCCTCGTATTTCACGGAAAACGTCGTATCTTAGTAGATGGGCCAAAGTTAAGTTCGTTAGTGGATAACTAGGGAAAAGTATAACGGGAATGAATGGAAAAGTGACTGCTTCATATTCTTGACTCTCAGGCTAAAAAATAAAAAAATGTTTATGTTTGAAAGGCATAGACACCAAAGAGAAATTGGCATTATTCAGTGCATTTTTTAATTCTCGCAAATAGCTGCAGTAAAATGTAAGTTGGTTTTATGGTTGGTTGGTTTGTTTTTGTTTCGGGGCCACACGAGGCTCTGTGCCTAGAGATCATTCCTGGCCTCTCAGGAACGTTATGGGATGCGGGGTATCAAACCCAGGACCGATCCTGTGCACCCTACCAGCTGCACTATCACGCAGGTCGTTGTCAGTTTTTTGTTTGTGTGATTTTGGCTTTTTGGGTCACACCCAGTGATGCTCAGGGGTTACTCCTGGCTCTGCACTAATTCCTGGTGGTGTGCAGGGGACCATATGGGATACCCAGGGATCGAACTGGATCAGCCATGTGCGAGAAAAAACCCTACCGGCAGTGCTATCACTCCAGCCCCTGTAAATTGTTTACATTGGCAACATTAGGGAAAAGACTGTAGATATTTGATACTGTGCCATGTGCCATGGTATGCTAACACTGCACCATAGATTTTTAGTACTTTAAAAACTGAACATCTTTGATTTTTTTTTTTTTTTTGGCTTTTTGGGTCACACTTGAGGACGCTCAAGGATTACTTCTGGCTCTACACTCAGAAATTACTCCTGGGGGTGCTTGGGGGACTGTATGGCATGCTGGAAATTGACCTGGGTAGGCCCTTGCAAGGCAAATGCCCTTACCTACCATACTCTCATTCAGGCCCTTGAATATCTTTGATCTCAACAGCCTTGTTCTTTGTAACTTACTTTTGGATAGGACTGAAGAAACAGACTTGGAGGGAGTAAAATAATCTTTCTGAGGTCATGCTGTAAAACAGTTTTTTTAAATAGTTACTTAGACTTCAAATTGCTTTTGGCACCATATGTATTCATTCTGCTGGCCCTGTGGCATTCAAGTCTTTTGTGGAAAAGAAAGAAATGGGAGCCTGGGTCCCACCAATTGAATGTATTTTTTGAATACAAAAAAGAATACTGGTAGAAGACAAAATCTCATACGTTTTCCTCTCATCAAGGGTCAGGATTATTTTTTCTGTTATTGTTTTTATGATATATATTTTGGGTCACTTCTGGTAGGCAGGGGAATAAAACCTGGGGCTTTCACATACATGCAAAGTGCAGTTCCTCTCCTCTAGAGCCAACTCCCTTACCCAGTTTTCTCAAACGTTTTTATTGGCAAAAGTGATGTAATTTTTATTTCCAAAGAGGAAGAAGTACTCATTTTACATTGTATATGGTACAGGGCTGGAGTGATTGTACAAGGCAAGTGCCCTGCATACATTTGGAGCCAGCCGCACTAGGCCTGATCCCTGAAAGCAAAGCTGTGAGTAAGCCCTGAGCACAGTTAGGTGTGGCCCCACACCAAAAACAAAAAGTACATAATATTGCTTAGAGTTGTAAAAAACCTCGAGAGATGGTAAGATGGAAGAACTTTGGACTCAAGATACTATGCTATTTCTTGGTGTTTCTCTGGCTTTTGATTTCAGAACAGAGATAAAGGTAAACTGCTTTTGTAAAATGAATACCACATTAGGAGTAAGGAGTCTGTTTCACACGGTTCCCATGACCTGTAGCAAGTCTAAATTGCTGAATTGTTTCTGTATATCATTTTCCTGTACCGGATACTTTGGTTTTGGGTTTTGTTTTGTTTGTTTTTTGACTACACCCAGGAGTACTTGAGGGGGGACCACACACTACTCCAGCTCCTGCTTATCGATCATTCCTGACTGAGCTCAGGTCACCATGCAGTGCTTTGTACAAAACTCAGGTTTCTTGCCTGCAAAGCAGGCACTCAGCCTGTTCCTCTTATCTCTCTAGCTCCTATTGTAGAATTCTGTATGAAAGTTTCACACCTAGAAGGGATCTTTAGAGATCACCTACTCCAGCTTTTCTAGTTCAGTAAACTGAAGTCCAGAAAGGCTAAGTGACTTAAGCATATTTACCTTCCTAGTTTAGAACCACCAGAGACAAACCAGAGCTGGATAATAAAACAGTAAAAACATTTCATTCATAAGAGCTATTGCAGTACTGAGAAAGAGACCTCTATGTAGAACTGAACATAATCCCAAATTCAATTAGGAAAAGTGAGAATTTATAGCCAAGAAAAGGGTAGGAGAGAGCTTGGGGTATCTGTTAGCAAATGGAAAATTACAACTGCATTTCAGGGTAAAGAGGGTTTCTCGCTAAACCTACTTCACAGGATACTTAGAAAAATTGGAGAATTTTAGAGCCCCAAGATTAGGTGAGTTGAAGAGAATTCAGAGAAACTGAGTCAAGTTTGGTTTGGGAGCAACCCTTGGTTATCACTACTAACTTGGAACCCCAGATGTACCTCATTTTTATTACTCCATCCCTCTTAATAGAACTTTTAGGTTGTCGGGCTCTTATTGACAGGAAGTTATATGCCTTTCATTTTTTTAAAAATCCTTGTATTTTTGTAATGGTGCTTTACAGAGAGGAGGGAATTTTTTTTTTCCATGTGGGGATTAATCCGGGGCCTCATCACACAAGTTCATTGAGTGTCTGCTTACCTGGGCTGCCAATGGAAGAGAATGCAACAAAAGATGAAAACCCTGTAATAGTTGGCTCCGTGGCATATTGGATATGCCAAAAACAGAAACGATAAGTCTCACATTGAGAGACGTTACTGGTGCCCGCTCGAACAAATCTATGAACAACGGGATGACAGTGACAGTGACAGTTGGCTCCAGAGCTTGTAGTGACTTATTTTCTTGTTGGGTTTTGGAGACAAATTTTGGTTTTGATTTGGGGGTCATATCCAGCAGTGTAGTGATGGTGGCTTTTTCTGGGAGTGGGGCTTCTTCTCTTTCTGCACTCAGGGGTCACTCCCTGCACTTAGGGAACCATATAGTGCTCAAGATGGAACAGGAAAAAAAAAACCCGAAAAAAATTAAAAAAGAAGAAAAAGAAAAAAAATAAGGATGGAACAGGAGCCTCCCACATGCAGAGCACATACTTAGTCCATTAAACTGTTTCTCCAGCCCTAGGGCTTTGTTTTCTTACTGCTCACCTCAAAAAAAGGAGCTCTTAAGAATTGCACTTTGCGTTCGATCCCCAGCATCCCATATGGTCCCCCAAGTACTGCCAGGAGTAATTCCTGAGTGCAAAGCCAGGAGTAACCCCTAAGCTTCGCTGGGTGTGACCCAAAAAGCAAAAAAAAAAAAAAAAAAGAATTGCACTTTGCTTTTGTCTGTATTGTGGCAGAAAATAGAAAAGTCTTAATTTTGCAAATCAAACTTGGAAAATGTTTTAGCTAGCCAGAATGCACAGCAAAAATTAAAAGGTAATTTTTAGATTAGCTTATGGGCATTCCATAGCTTTTACAAGAGCCAAATATTTATATTTTAACTATATAACATTAGTAGAGGTCTTACTATTTCTTAGACTGTATGTGACTTAATCTGATAATTTATTGTTCTGTAAACAGAGATTGGTTGAAAAGATAACATGTTTCTAGATTCTGTTTTAATTTTTAAAATTTGTTTTTCCTTTTTTGTGGACCACACCAGCTGTGCTTCTTTGCTCAGGGATCTCTTTTGGCAAGCTGGGGTTGGGTAGGTGGGGCATATGGGTGCCAGGGATTGAACCTGGGCTGTAGTACCTCCTGTATTATCTCTGGCTCCTGATTTCTGAATTCTAAAAAGATTTACAGCTGAGATCTGTGAAACTTTTATCAGAAACCCTCTATAGTAATTAGGTTATATTTGGTGGTTGCTCTTATAGTCCCTCTACCCAGACAGCAGAGCACATGAATGAAAATATCTCCCCCAGAGTTGGATGGTATTAACAGGCTAGTCTGGTTAAAAAAATGAAGTTGCTGGAGACATACTTGTACGCATCATGGTGGTTCATTCAGCTAAAACATATGTTCAGCAGTTGTATAAGAGTATAGAAAAATACGGGAAAGTCATTCATTCAGCTGCATTTTGTTTTCATTTTTGGTTGTCTCTTTTTACTTTTTTCTCAGTTTTCAAAATGTAATCAAGAAGTGTGTCGATTTTGCTAGGTAAAGGGGTGTATGAAAATTCCCAGTACATATTAGTTTTAATTTTTGGAGTAGGCAGAACTGGGGAGCAGAGGTAGGGGCTACTGATGGCTGTGTGGGTCTGGGCATGTGGTGCCTTGGCTTGGACTTGGGACCTCTGCAGGCAAAACATGTACTCTAGCCATCTAGCTCTACCCTTTGAGCTATCTCACTGGCTCCTCTATTAGTTCTTAAAGGATATTTTGCCCCTTTGCAAATGATTATCTTTTGTAGGTATGCACAGATCTGTTTTTTTTTTTAACTTTTTAAAATCTAAACTTCATGTTTTAGAGTTTATGCTCTCTACCACTATTGCAGGCATTTCAGAATCATGTTAAGATTTCCCCTCAGAATGGCTTAGGTCCTTCATTCTTCATTTTAAGATTTCCAAGTATAATAGATTAAAAGTTCAGGTTATGGGGACAGAAAGATAGAAAGTTATTGAGGACATATTTGTGGGTAGGGCACTTGCTTTGCATTTGGTTGACCTGGATTCAGCCAGGTGTTGCCTAAAATTAAAGTGCAGGACATGTGGACTGTGTCTCTAACTTCAGATGGGGTTCAGTTATCAGCGGGACCTGCTTACATTGTTCTTCTGAGTGTTGAGAGTGCTGTGGGTCATGTTGGTTACCAGTTCTTTCCGTGTACGGAGGTTATTCATAGTGAAACTCCCCGAACTTGGTTGGAGTTTGTAAATTTCAGATTTTTGTGTGCCTTATTAATAGTAATGCCCTGCAGCTGCCTGCCCAGTTAGAAATGATCAGGTAGGGGAACGTGTTAAATCCCCATAGACTCCTCAGTTAGAAAGGTGCTCTGTGTGTTGTGATAAGGGGGTCCTGTTATTCACTCAGTTCGTAGGGTGAAATCTGTCAATTGTTCAGCTGTGTGAACCCCAACCTTCTATGTGGGGCATGTTCCTTCATTTCATTTCCTACGTTTTTGTTTTTACCTTTGAGACCTGTATATGAATTTTATTTATTTTGGGGTCACATATGGCTGTGCTCAGGGGTTATTCCTAGCTCTGTGCTCAGGAATCACTCCTGATGGGGCTAGGGGATAGTGTAGGGTGCCAGAGGTTTAACCTGTGTCAGCCATATATACAAGTCAAATGCCCTGCCTATTGTATTATCTTTCCAACCCCCTGCAGATAAATTTTAAATGACATGTTGCTTCATTGAAATTAAAATAAACTTTATTTTAAAAAATCTGGTGATCATTTTTTTTACTTTCATTTTGAGTATTATGTGGGAATGATTACCTCTATAGAAATAGATTAGTTTTCATTCTAGTTCATTTATATCCTTAACATTTAGAACATCAATTTGCTCGAGCGGGCGCCAGTAACATCTCCATTTGTTCCTGTCTTGTGCCAGTGTAGCCCAATGGTACTTGCTCGCTCCAGGGACAGGAAGTGCCTCAAACCATTCATTCAGGGTTTTGACGAACAAGTCTGACCATCTCGTTGGTGGGCAGCCATGCGGTCTTTTGACGTCGCGTGAAATTCAGTTGGCAACAGCTCTAGTCCAGTGGTCGTCTCTGAATCGCATTACATGTCCGGCCCGTGTCATTTTTGACGTCTTGGCAAACGAGACAGCATCCCTGATTCTTGACCATCAACGGAGGTCAGAACTCCAGATTCCTTCTCTCACTTGAGTGAGATGTGATACTCCTAGCATAGCTCTTTCGATTCCTCTTTGGGATACCCGAATAGCGTTCTCATCCTGTTTGCGTAGGGCCCAGGTCTCTGAGGCATATGTTAGTGCGAGAAGAATGGTGAAATCGAAAAGATGTTCCTGGAGCTGGAGATCCTTCGTCCTCTTAACCACTTCTTTGACACTCTTGAAGGCTTTCCACGCTGCTCTCTTCCTCCTGTGCAGTTCTGGCACCAAGTCGTTCCTCATGTTGAGTTCTCGATCCAGGTACACATAGCTGCTGCATTTGGAGATGTTTGTTCCATTGAGAGCAAATGGAGCATCAGGGACTATTTCATTTTTCATGAGCATCATCTTGTTGAGGTTCAGCTGCAGTCCGACCTTTCCACACTTGCAGTTGAAGTCAGCCTTTGTGCCGCTTGGCTAATGTTTGCCGTTATGAGAACGATATCATCAGGAAAGCAGAGGTGGTGTAGTTGCTGACATCTATCTTCACTCCCATTTCTTCCCATTCCAGTTGTAGCATGATGTTCTCGAGGGTGGCACTGAAGAGTTTTGGTGAAATGGTATTGCCCTGCCTAACCCCTCCCTTTATGTCAGTGATCACTTCCTTGTAGAATGGTGAGATCTTGGTGGTGATTCCGCAATATAGCTCGAGGAGGATCTTGATGTATTGAGTTTGAATGCCCTGTTTGGCTAGGGCTTCGATGACTGCTTCAGTCTCAACAGAATCAAAGACCTTCTTTAAATTGATGAACATTACACAGAGCAGCATCTTGAAATCTCGAGAAACTTCAATGAGTTTGGTCACCTTGTGGATATGGTTGATCGTGCTGAATCCTTTTCAGAACCCGGCTTGCTCGCATGGTTGTCCTTCATCTAGTGTTCTGCCTATTCTATTCAGGATGACATGAGTGAACAACTTGTAGACGACAGACAGCAGGAAGATTGGGCGATAGTTGCCGATGTCGTGGATGTCTCCCTTCTTGTATAAAGAACGGTCCTGCTGGTTTTCCACTGGCACAGAACCTTGCAGTCAGACAGGTAGCATGTGAAAAGTCAAGCCAGTGTATTGATGAATACTGGCGTCAGATTCTTCAGGTGTTCGGGTCTGACCTTGTCTGGACTGGGTGCTGTACGCGTCTTTAGTGATGAAATGGCGTGTCAGATTTTGGAAGGGAGGACATTGGGAATGACATATCCATCCTGCGGAATTTGGTATGTGGGCAGGTGGACATAGCTGTCAAAGAGATCCTAGTAGAAGTCATGAATAATCCTCTCCATTGCCTTTCTGGAAGCTGTGATATATCCATCAGGACGTCGGAGAGCAATCATCTTGGTCTTGTAGTTGGCAAAGGACAGGCGAGCATTGTGAATACTTTTCCCGGCTTCTGCTGCATCAGCTAACACTGCTGCTTTTCTGTCTTTGAGGTTTTCCTTTATCGCTTCTCTGCACAGCTTTGCGAGTTGAAATATTACAGTGACATTCAGAGTAGTTGTGAAATATTTATCCATTTTGACTCCTCTGATTTTCCTTTTTAGTTTAGCATTTAGCAGTGTCATTTTTCCCTTAAAGACTCACTTACATTCTAGACTCCTTAACATAAGATAATTT
This sequence comes from Sorex araneus, assembly GCF_027595985.1. Classification (NCBI taxonomy): domain Eukaryota; kingdom Metazoa; phylum Chordata; class Mammalia; order Eulipotyphla; family Soricidae; genus Sorex; species Sorex araneus. The sequence goes on along the minus strand of NC_073302.1, from coordinate 359,222,048 downwards.
TAGGTACCATCCATATAGTAATTTATTATAAATTATGTCTCCCAGAAATTCATTTTTTCTTTTGCTTTGTAGGAATAAATATGTGAACTGTATCTGACAGGGTAACATAATACTGGGGAAAATAATGTAATCAAAGAAACTTTCTGGCTCTTTCATAGATAATTTGGAACTTTTAATTTTAGTTATTTGTTTGTTTGTTTTGCTTTTTGGGAGTCCACACACAGCGATGCTCAGGACTTACTCCTGGCTCTGCTCTCAGGGATCATTCCTGGCAGGGTTCGGGGGACCATATGGGGTGCCAGCGATTGAATCCTGGTGGGCAGCATGCAAGGCACTCATGCCCTACCCACTGTACTCTCTTTCCAGTGCTAATAATTTGCTTATTTTTGTTTTAGGCACATGTAGCTGTGCTCAAGACTTAGTCTGTGCTCAGGGTCACTCCTGTCAGTGCTCAGGGAACTGTATGTGGTGCCAATGATTAAACTGGGGTTAACCACGTTCAGGGCAGGCCTCTTATAATATTGTGTCTCCATTCTTCCAATATTTGGGGTTTTGTTTGTTTGGGGGGCACACCTGTTAGTGCCTAGGGTGGTCTTCTGGTTCTGTGCTTAGGGATGATTCTGAGGACCATATATAGTGCTGGAGATCAAGCCAGAGTTGTCTGCATGCAAAGCAAATGCCTTACCTCCTGTATTGTCTCTTTGGCCCCAGGTTGTGACTTTTTAAAACACTAAATAGGGAGAAAATAGTTGTTTTCAAAGTGATGTTATAAAAAGTTGGAATTATTACTCCATTTTTTATATAGTTTTTTTCCAGTAAAACTGATGGTTTTGTATTGTATTGTTTTGTATAATTAGCAGTTCTAATTCTTGAAGAAGCTAGTCTCTACCAGTCTTTACTTCTTTCTAAAGTGCAAATTGAACAACTTGAACAAATGTCTACACTAGTTCCAGCCGTGAGTAAAGCAGCTAGAAACAGAGGTAAGAAATTTTCCTGCTGGTCTGGGAGGACTGATGAAGGAAAATCTTTATCAGCAGCATGAAAACAGGTTTGGAGGAGATGGTGGCAGGCAGGTTGGGGTGTTGTTTCATTTTAGGATGCACTCAGGTTTTGGTGACAAGTGGCTGGCTGACAAGGTTATAGTTTTTGGCACCTGCTGCTGCTGAATTCCTGTGGTGATAGTGATAAAACATTGTTGGATTAAGTAAGATTTTTGTTAAGTTAAATGTGACTATAGGACAGAAAATAAACCCTTCGAGAGTTACTGATTAGGGAAGAAGAATAAAGATTCTTTAATTTTGTTTGGGGTCCTCACCTGCCAGTGTTCAGAATGCTACTCTAGGGGTGGTACTTGTGGATCCATCCTGGCAGTGCTTGGGGACCACACCTGGTGGTGTTCTGGGGCATATATAGTGCCTGGGATTGAACCTACTTGGTTTCATGTGAGACAAGCATCCTTTCTGCTGTACTATCTCTCTGGCCCTGATCTTTAATTTCATGTAACAATATACTTTCTTTATATAGTATGAACAAAAATGCGTAGGGATTGAACCTAGGACCTCATAGATCTAAGGTCTGCACTCTTGCTGAGCCACATCCCCTGCCCTTGTATCAATATAGTTAATATTCTTCCATGTTAAATGTAGCATTTTAAATGTGCTCAGACATTTTGTGGATACATTTAGTGAACTGATCTCTGTTTTAGGCATTTGGCATTCCAGCTTTTTTGCTCTGTTGAGTTATGCTGAGAAGAACATCCTTATGGACAAATCTGTGTACCTTTTTCAAAAGATTATTTTTCATCTCCTTATTTTTCTAAAGATCTTATTAAAATAAACACAGTTGACTGGTACAGTCTTCATAACCAGACTGGATCTGTGGTAGTCTCAGTTAAGCAGGGTTTCCCACATGCCGGTGACTAAGCTGAGCTTTGCTAGCCTGCTGGAGGGAGGTGATAGAGCTTAAGCAATTGTTTCTTGTGTTGTCTTAAAAGTGTTGTACTTGCCAGCTTTCCCCAGTCCCCCACCTCTCTCTTCTTGTTTCTGTAGTCATTGGGCTGGAAAACCACTTCTACCAAATGTATTAGAACTATATTTGAAATCAAATGACTCAGGTTATGAAAGAGCTCTTAACACTAAGGCTTATACGATATTGGGGACTTGTGAGATAGCTGGTTAGGTTGATAGATGCTTTTCTGGCTTAGTTGGTTCTTCAGTGTTCTGGGTAATGGTAAAAAGTCTGACAGCTGAATCAACTGTGTTTGAGTGTCCTATTAGATTTAGGACATAACTCAGTGTGCCTTTCATCCACCTGATGCTCATCACTGTTCGGTTGTGTCCTCAGATATGGGGAAGTGACCACTTGCTTGTTAATGAAACTCACCCTGTTCTTATGGCCTTGCACAGTGATGATTATCATTTGTTAGACTCGCTTTGATGGATTTGGGGCATTCCCACGAATTGGAATCCATTTATCCCCATTAATGTTCAATATTGAAATGCTAAAGAGCAAACTGGAAGCGATATGCATGACACCCTTTCAGTAACAGCATTGCAAACCACAGTGCCTAAAAAGAAGTGAGAGAGAGAGAAAGAGAAAGAAGTGTCAGCCATAGAAGCATGCTGCAGGGGATTAGAGAGTGGGGAGAGGGGCAGTGCTGCAGGAGGGAGACTGGGGATATTGCTGACAGGATATGTGCACTGGTGAAGGGATGAGTGTTGGAACTTTTGACTAAAACTCAGTCAATCGTGAACAACTTTATAACTATCTCACAGTGATTCCATCACAAATGGGGGGGCAAGGAACGCAGATTGGGTGTATAAGAATGCTGGGATAGAATTTATTAAAATTGAGTAAGGGGTAGAGAGATAGTACAATGGGGAAGGCTCTTGATCCCTGGCATCGTATATGATCCCTCGAGCACTGCTAGGAGTGATTCCTGAGTGTAGAGCCAAGAATATCCCTGTGTAATCCCTCCAAAAAAATAAAATTGACTTATTTTCTAGAAAATTTCTACTATTTTCTGCAATAAATATTTTATGTAACTTTGATATCATCTTTGAGTATATTTTCAGTAACGTGCAAGGCAAATAATGTTCTGTTTAGATGATTTTGCACAGAAGATCAGTCTTTGTTTGTTCTTCCACCATGTTTTTACAAATTCTTTTCTTTTTTTTTTTTTATTGAATCACCATATGGAAAGTTACAAAGCTTTCAGGTTTAAGTCTCAGTTATACAATGCTCGAACACCCATCCCTTCACCAGTGCACATATTCCACCACCAAGAATCACAGTATACCTCCCCTCAACCCTCAGCCCCCCGCCCCGCCTGTGTAGCTGATAAATTTCACTTTACTCTCTCTTTACTTTGATTGCATTCAATATTGCAACAAAGAACTCACAATTATTGTTTGGAGTTTCACCCCCCAAAGTCGGACCTGCTGAAAAGGAAGCATTTTATAATCTGTTTTCCATTGCTGAGAATGAAGAGATATGAGGTCTAGCGGCCACGCAGTTTTGGATTTCTGTATTTTAGTATTTTAGTAACTAAGTCCAGAGAAATTTCTGCCAGAAGTTGCATCATTGCAAGCTCATACCTCTCTGCTACTTTATATTCCACATATGAGTGCAATCTTTCTATGTCTCTCTCTTTCTGACTCATTTTACTTAACGTGATACTTTCCATGTTGATCCACTTAAATGCAAATTTCATGACTTCATCTTTTCTAACAGCTGCATAGTTTTCCATTGTGTAGATGTACCAAAGTTTCTTTAACCAGTCATCTGTTTTTGGGTGATCCCTATGAGGATACCCTTGACATTCTTTAAAGAAATGGAGCAATAACTCCTGAAATTTATATGTAACAATAAGTCCCCACGAATAGCTAAAGCAATTCTTGGGAAAAAGAAAATGGGAGGGATCAACCTCCCCAACTTCAAACTCTACTACAAAGCGGTAGTAATCAAAACAGCATGGTACTGGAACAAAGGCAGAGCTGCAGACCAATGGAACAGGGTTGAATACTCTGACACACACACCCAAATATATGATCATCTAATCTTTGATAAGGGAGCAAGAAATGTGAAGTGGAGCAAGGAAAGCATGTTTATCAAATTGTGCTGGCAAAACTGTATAGCTACATGCAAAAAAATGGGCTTAGATCTCCACCTATCACCATGTACAAAAGTCAGATCAAAATGGATTAAAGACTTCAACATCAGACCAGAATCCCTAAGGTACATCGAAGACAAGGCCGGCAAAACCCTCCACAACATTGAAGCCAACGGTATCTTTAAAGATGACACGCCACTGGCCAAGCAAGTGAAAACAGAGATAAATAAATGGGACTATCTTAAACAAAGAAGCTTCTGCACCTCAAAAGAAACAGTGACCAAAATACAAAGGCAGTCTACAGAATGGGAAAGGATATTTACCCAGTACCCATCCGACAAAGGGTTGATATCAAGGATATACAATGCACTGGTTGAACTCCACAAGAAGAAAACTGCTGACCCAATCAAAAAATGGGGTGATGAAATGAACAGAAACTTTCCCAAAGAAGAAATCCGAATGGCTGAGAGGCACATGAGAAAATGCTCGACATCACTAATCATCAGGGAGATACAGATCAAAACAACAATGAGATATCATCTCACACCACAGAGACTGGCCCACATCCCAAAAAACCAAAGCAACCGGTGTTGGCGTGAATGTGGGGAGAAAGGGACTCTCTTTCATTGCTGGTGGGAATGCCAACTGGTTCACCCCTTTTGGAAAACAATATGGACGATTCTCAAAAAATCAGAAATTGACCTTCCATTTGACCCAGCAATACCACTCCTGGGAATATATCCTGGAGAGGCAAAAAGCTATAGTAGAAATGACATTTGCATTTCTATGTTCATTGCAGCACTGTTTTTACAAATTCTTATCCCCTGTCCTGAGTGATGTGTGTAACCTGAGACAGGTTGCCTAATACTCAGGGACATTGTTTCTTCATCTCTAAATTGAAAACTCCAAATAAACGATTATCAAGATTCTCTTCACTTCCATGATTCAAAGATGAAATCAGCAAACATTCACTGTATATCCTTGATCAGAGGCTGCACTTAAAAATATTCTGCAGACAAAACTAACACTTGGTAATAGTAACTTGAATAGAGGAACTTTGTCAGATGATGATTCTTGATGGGGTGATTTCCTATGGATTCATTAAAGCCTATGAATTGTGTACTTAAGTTCTTTTTTTTTCATGCTTTATAATTTACCTCAAATCAAAATGATTTTGTTTTGTTTTTGGCTACACCCAGCAGTGCTTAGGGCTCACTCCTGGCTCTGCATTCAGTGTCACTTGGGGAGGTGTTCAGGTGACCTTATGGCTTGTTAGGGATTCAACCCGGGTCGACTAAGTACAAGGCAGGCACTCTACCCAGAGAAATGGTACTATTTCTCTGGCTCCAAATGTGAGTAATTTTAAGTTTTTTAAAATACAAAATTTTCTCCCTACAGACCTTATAGGGCTGGAGCGATAGCACAGCAGGTAGGGCGTTTGCCTTGCACATGGCCGACCCGGGTTCCATTCTTCCGTCCCTCTCGGAGAGCCTGGTTAGCTACCGAGAGTATCTCGCCTGCACGGCAGAGCCTGGCAAGCTACCTGTGGTATATTCGATATGCCAAAAACAGTAACAAGTCTCACAATGGAGACGTTACTGGTGCCTGCTTGAGCAAATTGATGAGCAACAGGATGACAGTGATACAGTGTGATACAAACCTTATAACCCCCTAAGTTATAAACTAAGCACTCTGTATTTATTGTTCCCTTTATCCCTACCAGTCATGGTTCTTTTGGCACTGGTTTTTGTTATTTGTTTCTTTATTTGAGGCACAGGATTGACAGTTCTGTTCATGATATGTTCTGTCATGGGTATAATATAACATTTCAGCACCACACCCTCCACTAGAGCGCTCCGCTCCACTGCTCCACTTCCCTCCAGCATTGTTTCAGTGTCCCCGATTGACACTGTTTTATAGATAAGGAAGTTGAACTTTAGAGTCTGACTTGTCCAAGGTCAACTGAGTGATCTGAAGTAATTACTTTGGTGCTTATGCATTTTCAAAGACATCTGCATTTATTTACGCACTGGGCCGGAGAGTAAGTTCCCAAACTTATTTGGCTTACTGTCTTTATGGAAAAAGTCACTCAGTGACACCCCACTCTCCCAATTTAATTTCTTTAAGCAAGTAGCCTTCCATTTGCACCTGAGGCTTCTACCACCTTCCCCTCTCCATCCTTCTTAGCACCCTTCTTTTTGGAAAGCCCTCTGGGCCTCCACATAGTTGTTTTAGCCTTTGGGTTTTGATATTGGTAACACATCTAGCTTGGGGGCTACTCCCAGTTGCGCTCAGGTGACCGTGCAGTATGAGACCTGGCACTCCCATATATGAAGTGTGTGCTCCAGCCCTTCATATTGATTTTTTTACTTAAGCGAAGTGAAATAGTTAAACAAGAGGCACATATTCAAGAGAGAAGCCTGTGCTTCTCTAGAGGGGAAAAAAGCTGTGACTACACACGACAGGTTGAGCACTGGCCAATCTCCAGGATGGAGAATAAGCTTTGTTACTTTTTTAAAAGTGTTTGATCGTCATACATGAGGAATAATTTTGGAACAGTAAAGTACATAAAATTTAAGGTCATGGCTTGATTGTTTCCATATGATACATTCATATAATTGCCATCCAAATGAAATTGATCAGTGTCAGCACCTGAGATGACCTCCACATGTGCCCCATCCTGGTCAGTAAGCATCTAAAGCTGAACGTTTTTCTGACCCAGAGCCCCAGAAGCTGCTCTAATGTCTCTTCCATGTCTGACATCGTCCCCCTCCCACCTTCTTCTGGTGAACACATCCAGCCAGGCACATAGTTTCACCACTCAGGTGCCCACCACAATTTGCCAAGACATAGGTATTTCTCATTGTCTGAAGAGCTCTCTTGTCAGCCGCAGTTTTCCAGTCAAATTTATATATTGAAGTTTGAGGCTTAAAAATTAGTGTACTTCTTAAAATGTCTTAAAATGCCTTTTGATAGCAGTTGAAAGGTGTGGCCTTATTACCAGTGGCCTGCTGACATGCGAATCCAGAAACACAATTATACCCTGATTTTTAAAATCCCTTCCCCCATCCACCCTCTTTTCATGTAACCTTAGTTGTACTAACATTGAAATATCCACTGGTTTGTATTTTTATTTTGTTTTGCTTATCAGTTTGGGGGCGGGGTGGAGCATGGGAGGCCTCCCAAGTGGTATGCAGGAAACCTGGGCCACTTTCAGCCAGTGACCTAGAGAATGTGGTGCTGCTTGGACCATGCGCTGCTGGGGATTACCTAGGCCATGCCAGCATTGCTGGGGTAAGCTGGCCATGCTAGAAGGACCATGTGATACCAGGGGTCCAGCTGGGACCAGTTGCAGGCATTGCCTGCACTTTAATTCCTGTATCACCTCTTCTGCCTCATTTCTTCAATTTTACTTCCGAACATTGCATACATAGGTGAAATCATCCAGTACTTTTTTATTTACCTTTTTCCTTTCAACTGACTTTGCTTCACATAATTACCTTGAGCTCCTTACATATCTCTGTGCGTGGCAAACTTTCTTCTCACTATATATAGTAGGATATTATTTGATCATATAAATGTGCCATAGCTTTATTACCGAGTTCTGCTGGAAGTTGTAAATAGTGCTGCAAATAGCATGGAGGTGGATATAGCTTTTTACATTAATGATTTTGTATTCTTTGGTAAGAGACCTGAAAGTTCTGGATCAAATGGTAGCTCTAGCTTGAGCTGCTTTTCTCCTCCTCCTTTTCTCTTTTTTTTTTTTTTTTTGTGTGGTGGTTATCTTATTTGTGATGTTTGGGATCACACTTCAGGTTGCAGTGGTACTGTTTTTAACTTCTTGCAGAAGCTTTATACATTTTCCAAAATGATTGCACCAGTTTACATTTTCATCAACAGTACATAGAGTTCTTTTTTTCTCTGACTCCTCTATAACACCTATTGTTGCAGCTTTTTTTAAAAAAATTTATTTTATTTTATTGAATCACCATGTGGAAAGTTACAAAGTTCTCAGGCTTATGTCTCAGTTATACAGTGCTCAAACACCCGTCCTTTCACCAGTGCCCATATTCCACCACCAAAAAACAAAACAAAATAAAACAAAAAACTCAGTATACGTCCCAACCCCCCACCCCCCTGCATAACTGATAAATTTCACTTCCTTTTCTCTTTACCTTGATTACATTCCAAAAACTCACTATTGTTGTTGGAGTTTCAACACAGAACTCACTATTCTTGTTGGAGTTTATCCCCCAAGAATACGGCCCTATAGACAAGGAAACATTTGATAATTAGTTTTCCATTGATGAGAATGAAGAGATATAAAGTCATGCGGCCGCAGTAGCGGCCACGCGGTTTAGGATTTCTGTATTTTAGTAATTAAGTCCAGGGAGATTTAAGTTGGAAATTGCATCATTTCCCTTCCTGGGGCAGCATGGAGCAAAAGCTTAGTTCACAGTCTGGAGACATGGCTGCAAGCACTTGCTGGGACCCCAAGTAATATAGCTGACTCTGGATCCTGGTCGTTCAGCAGCAAAGCGGCTGTGCAAAGGCATGGCCACCTGGGTTGAATCTCAGCGGAGCACGAGCCAGCACTGGCCCCGGCCCGAGACTGCCCAAACGTCCCGCTGTTTCAAGTTCAAAACACTTTTTTTTTTCCCCGAGCCACCGAGTTCATACCTGTTTAAAAGTTTCATAATATGGTGGATGCCACACTGCTTCCTCCCGGAGGGAAGAAAAACCAAGGAAGAAGGATATTTCCCCCCTTAGCCGGCATGGGGCAAAAGTTTAGTTCACAGTCTGGAGACATGGCTGCAAGCACTTGCTGGGACCCCAAGTAATATAGCTGGCTCTGGATCCTGGTCGTTCGGCAGCAAAGCGGCTGTGCAAAGGTATGGCCACCCGGGTCGAATCTCGGCGGAGCACAAGCCGGCTGTTGCAGCTTTTTTAGGCAACATTATCTCCATTCTCACAGGTGATGTGCTTTCTTATTGTGATCTTAATTTGCATTTCCCTAATGATTTGTAATTTTTTTTTCATGTGCCATGAGCTATCTGTATGTTATGTCCTCCTTGGAGAAGCTTATTCCAAATTTCAACACATTTTAAATGGGATTGATTTATGTTTTTAAATTGTATGTATGTTAAATTGTCTTTGTTGTTAATTGAATGTTTTTATATTGTGGATGTTCACCCGTTTCAAATATGTCGTACACAAATATTTCCTTTTATTCAGTGAGCTGTCTTTTCCATATATTTTATTGTGCTCTACAAAAACTTTTCATTTGAATGTAGTTCCATTTGTTTGACTTTCATTTCATTTACTAGTGGGGTCAAGTTCCCCAACACATGTATAATGGTAATGTCATGGAATGTTTCACTGTTAGCTGTTATGATATGACTAGGAGTCACACTTGATATGGTGCTGGGCAGGGGAGAGGGCACTCACACATCCTGTTCTGGTGTTCTTCCTTAGAACTTTGCCTTCCTCCCGTGCCCTCTGTCCCAGATGGTTTTTGTTAAAAAGTCCACAGAGAATCCCATAGGCATTCCGCTATATAATTAATGTTTCCGAGGATGCTTATAGTATTCATTTCTTTCTCTCTCTTTTTTTTTTCTTTTTGGGTCACACCCGGCAATGCACAGGGGTTACTCTGGCTTATGCACTCAGGAATTACTCCTGGCGATGCTTGGGGGACCATATGGAACGTTGGGAATCAAACACGGGTTGGCCGTGTGCAAGGCAAAGGCTCTACCTCTGTGCTATCACTCCAGCGCTAGTATTCATTTTTAAACACTCTAATTATAACATGTCTTATGGTATGTCTGGGTTTATTTTGATTGGAACTCTTTAGGCCTCTTGTATTTGGATGCTTGCTTCTTTCCCAAATAAGGAAAGTGATCAACTATAATTTCTTTGAATAGCATTCCTATCCCTTTTTTCCTCTGCTCCTGGGACCCCTATCATTTGTATCACTTGTATGACTTGTCATCCCTTTGATCTTCGAGTTGCTGGAGCGGGCTCCAGTAATGTCTCCATTCGTCCCTGTCGCTGCTAGTGTAGCCCAATGGCATCTGCTCGCTCCAGGAACATGAAGAACCTTTTGTTCAGGATTTGTTCAGGGTTTTGATGAAGAAGTCTGACCTTCTCGTAGGTGGGTGGCCACAAGGTCTTTTGACGTCCCATGGAATCCAGTCGGTAACAGCTCTAGTCCAAGCGGTCATCTCTAAATCGCATACATGTCCGGCCCATCTTATTTTCGACGCTTTGGCAAATGAGACAGCGTCCCTGATTCTTGATCATCGAGAGAGGCTGGAACTCTGGATTCCTTCTCTCACTTGAGTGAAACGTGATACTCCAAGCATAGCTCTTTCTATTCCTCTTTGGGATGCCCAAAAAGTGTTCTCATCCTGTTTTCTTAGGGTTCAGGTCTCTGAGGCTTATGTTAGTGCAGGAAGAACAGTGGAGTTGAAAAGATGTGCCCAGAGCCAGAGGTTCTTCATCCTCTTAACTACTTCTTCGACACTCTTGAAGGCACTCCACACCGCTCTCTTCCTCCTGCGCAATTCTGGCGCCAAGTTATTCGTCATGTTCTGTTCTTGACCCAGGTACACATAGCTGCTGCATTTGAAGATGTTTGTTCCATTGAGAGCAAAGGAACATTAGGGACTAGTTCATTTTTCATGAACATTATTTTGGTGAGATTCAGATGCAGTCTGACCTTTCCACACTTGAGGTGAAGTCGGCCAGCTTTTATGCAGCTTGGCTAATGTTTGGTGTTATTAGAATGATGTCATCAGCGAAGTCGAGGTGGTGAAGTTGCGGACCATCTATCTACACTTCCATTCCTTCCCATTCCAGTCGTCGCATGACGTTCTTGAGGATGACACTGAAGAGTTTTGATGAAATGGTATCACCCTGCCGAACCACTCTCTTTACATTGGTGATTACTTCCTTTTAGAATGGTGAGATCCTGGTGGTGAATCCATAATACAGCTCGCAGAGGATCTTGATGTACTGAGTTCGAATGCCCTGTTTGGCTTAGGGCTTCGATGACTGCTTCAGTCTCAACAGAATCAAAGGCCTTCTTTAAATTGATGAACATTAGACAGCAGTATCTTGAGCTCTTGCAAAACTTCACTGTATGGATATGGTCAATCGTGCTGAATCCTTTTCGGAATCTGGCTTGCTTGCATGGTTGTCCTTTATCTAGTGTTCTGCCTATTCAGGATGACTCGAGTAAACAACTTGTAGACGACAGACAACAGGCAGATTGGGTGATAGTTGCCGATGTCCTGGATGTCTCCCTTCTTATACAACAGAACAGTCCTGCTGGTTTTCCATTCAGACGGAACTTTGCATTCAGACAGGTAGCGTGTGAAGAGCTGAGCCAACGTATTGATGGGTATGGGTGGCAGATTCTTCAGGTGTTCGGGTCTGACCTTGTATGGGCCTCCACTACCCACCCACCACCACACTCCAGGCTGCTTTCCGGACACTCGGGCTGAACCTCATACACAAGTGAAGCCCCACAGAACCAGCTAAAGCAGAACTTTGTGACCTTGGATTCCAGGCTCAACAGGACCTGGAAACAGAGATCCTCTGCCTGCTTCTCCCAATCTCCGGCCCCCCGGGATCATACTCAGACAACCCCCTACTGGCGCCAGATAAATACCTCACTGGCAAACCTCCACTACCTCCACTACCCAGCTACCACCATGCTCCAGGCCCCTTTCCGGACTGCGTGCCGCAAAGCCATCATAAAACACATCATAAGACACTTAATACCCATTTTCCATAATTACCGCATCATATTCTAATATGGTGTGAACTATGGAAACACCTGTAAGGGTGATTAAAGGCCACCCTAAATCTCCATCCCTCTCCGAGAGCCCGGCAAGCTACCTGAGAGTATCCCACCCACACAGCAGAGCCTGGCAAGCTACCTGTGGTGTATTTGATATGCCAAAAACAGTAACAACAATGGGCCTTACTCCCCTGACACTGAAAGAGCCTCCAATAGGGCAGTGTTAAGAAGGATGAGCAAGGAGAGGCTGATAAAATTTCAGGGATGAACTAGACTGCCAAAACGAAGACTCATATAACATGTGTTATTCCTCTTGTAGTCTCAGAAGGTTTGTACACTGGTTTCATATTTTACAATTCTCTTTCTATTTGCTCTTTTGTTAGGATGCTTTCCATAGTTATACGCTACAGTTCACTGACTCTGTAGACTTATTTCTCCGTGTTTAATGTTTAATGCCTCTCTTCTGTATTCTTTCAGTCTGTTGTTTCTGTTTGAAGACTTTTATTAGTTTCTCTGCCATTGGTATAAATGTAATATTAGTTGTCCATTGATCTTCTGTTTCATTTTAATACTGCTGTAACTGTATTTTGAAACTCTTTCCAAACAGGCTATGAAGCTCCACATTTGACTTTTTCCTTGAGTTTTGTTTTGTAGCAAATTTCTTTTGTAGCAAATGTCTAGGCATCTTCCTTTTGTATTAAATACTATATATTGAGTGGAAGAATGGCATAGATCTTAAACTACAATTAAATTCTGCAGAATATTATAGTAGGATATTTACCCAGGTGTCTCTGATATCTGTTCCTATATACACAGACATTCCTACACCGATGTCTATGATTAGCCATGAATTAACAAACACCAAATAGAAACTAAGGGAGAGGAGGACAATGAGGATATGTGGACTCAAGCCTCCTGAGGAACTAAGAGTTTTTGGACCTGGATTGGCAGGGAGGATTGGGGGGGAAGGGGTGACTGCTGAAACTCCCACCCCTTAATCCAGGTCCACAGTGCAGGTTTTCTCAGATTTTTCAGGTTTCTATTGACAATGGACTGTGTCTTTGTTGGTTCTGCAGCCACAGTGAGGGTGAGTGAGTCAGTCAGGGTTGTGAAAGTACATAAGATGTCTCCTGTGCTTTGACCAGGAGCCTGAAGCATTATAGTGAACACACTCCCAGCAGTAGCCTCTAGTGCTGATAGAACAGGTGTTCTGACCAGGCCAGGTGTGGAGAGGAGCCTTACTAGAGGAGGCCACAGGTGGCGTTCCTCTGTTCCCAACCAGCTGGGCTTTACAATCCAGCCTCTACACTTGGGGGTCACAGGCTTAGGCTTCAATCCCCACCCCAAATGGGCCCCAGCACAGTTTGCACCATGGGAGCTGTCCAGTGACCTCCCAAACCTCTCGCAGCAGAAATAATGGGTGTCTCCACCTTCACTCTGGACTTTTCAGTAGCCAGTGCTGGTGTTTCAATGCTCCCGGTGATCTGCTGCCCTCCAGAGGAAAGCCTCTGCTTTGCACACGTGTGGGCTCTTGAGTAAATTAGCTCTCGGGTTGTAGAAGTTGCTGGGAAGACTCAGAATGCGGGAAAACACTATGCTTAGTGTTTTGTTATAAAGAATGAAATTTAGGAACAGCCAAAAGGAAGATGTTGCTTAGGACAAGATATTGGGGGAGAAGCATGGAGTTTCCATGCCCTCTCTGAGCTCACCATCTCTTCAGTTTCTTCAGAGGAACTCCTGAAGCCCATCCGTGGCACTCTTACTGATCGAGGCTTTATTACATAGGCCTGATTGCTTGTATTACTAATTATTGGTAATAGATATTCTAGATCTCCATTCACTCGCCCCTCCATGTATATCAAGGGAAAGACCCAAAGTTCCAATTCTTTAATCAAAGCTTGGTCAGCTTGGAGCTTGTCTTCCTTCAGTGGTAAAACTCTGGCACAGTTGAAAGAGCTTGTTAAGAATGCAAAAATATTCCTGTCATTCGACTCATTCCAAAGGTTTTAAGTGCTCCGGCCTAGGGAACGTCAGGAACAAAGATATATTTATATATTGTTAGATGACATTTGGATAATGCTGAATAATTTATAACAATAAAGTGGAGAATGTGTTCAACAGCAGAGATTTTATTAAATAATGAAATAATATTAGGCATTAAAGTTCTGCATCATTGAGGGCTTAGGAAGAAGTTTGAATGAACTTTTTTGATCTTAAATAAGATTCCAAATGGAAATAGCATCAAGTACAGTAGAAGAAAAGAATTGTAGGTAGAAATTGGTCAATACTATACAGGCAGTCTATTTTATTGGAAAGATGCCTGTTTGAAGTTATGAAAACTTTTTTCTAAGCAATAGTGTTAAAAATATTTTAGACTCTGCCTAGACCTGCCTCAATTTTATCTATGAAACTTATTGGAACATGGGAGTAAATATAGTAATAACATTTTACTTAGTTACTTTCATTAGCCATCAAAATGGCTAGCATTGACTAGATCACCCAGCACAGATCATCCTTTAAAATTCAGTAGTATCAGATATGAATTATAGTCTAGTCACTGGTACTTGTTTATTCAATCTTAAAAAAAATAGGGCATGTCACCTCTTCCATTCACTATAGTGCTGGAAGTACTTGCCATAGCAGTTAGGGAAGAAGAAGATACTAAGAGCATCCAGATAGAAAAGGAAGAAGTCAAGCTCTCACTATTTGCAGATGACATGATACTATACTTAGAGAACCCTAAAGCCCCTACCAAAAAACTCCTAGAAACAATAAACTTGTATAATAAAGTGGCAGGTTAAAAAAATCAGTATCCAAAGTCAATGGCTTTCCTATATTTTGCGTATAATGACAGAAGAAAGTGATATGAAAAAACAATCCCATTCACAATCCTGCCTCAGAAAATCAAGTACCTTGGAATCAGCTTAACTAAGGAGGTAAAGCACCTGTACAAGCAAAACTACAAAAAGCTACTTTAAGAAATAGAGAAGACATAAGAAAATGGAGACAAATCCCCTGCTCATAGATTGGGAGAATTAACATTGTCATAATGGCAATACTCCCCAAAGCATTATACAGATTCAATGTGGTCCTTAAAAGACTACCTATGACATTTTTCAAGGAAATTGATCAAACACTCCTGAATTTATATGGAATAGTAAACCCCCAGGATAGCTAAAGCAATCATTGGAAAAAAGAAGATGGGAGGCATACACCTTCCCCAACTTCAAACTGTACTGCAAAGTGGTAGTAATTAAAACAGCATGGTATTGGAATAAAAACAGATCTGCAGATTAATGGAATAAGGTTGAATATCTTGACACACACCCTCAAATATACGATCATTCAATTGTTGAGAAGGGAGAAAGAAATATGAAGTGGAGCAAGGAAAGCCTCTTTAACAAGTGGCGCTGGCAAAACTGGATAACTACATGCAAAACAATGAGCTCAGACCTCCATCTAACACCATTCACAAAGGTCAGATCAAAATGGATTAAAGACCTCAACATCAGGCTAGAATCCATAAGGTACATGGAAGAAAAGGTAGGCAAAACCCTCTGTGATATTGAAGCCAAAGATATCTTCAAAGATGAAACACCACTAATCAAGCAAGTGGAAGCAAAGATAAACAAATGGAACTACATTAAAGAATGTACTACATAAGAAGCTTCTGCACCTTGAAAGAAACAATGACCAAGATACAAAGACATCCTACAGAATGGAAAAGGTTATTCACCCAAAACCCTTCTGATAAGGTATTAATATCAAAGATATACCAGGCACTGGTTGAACTCTACAAGAAATAAACATCCAACCCAGTCAGAAAATGGAGCAATGAAATGAACAGAAATTTTCTCAAAGAAGAAATTTGAATGGCCAAAAGGCACATGAAAAAATGCTCTTCATCACTACTCATTAGGGAGATGCAAGTCAAAACAATGAGATATAATCTCACACCACAGAAACTGGCCCACATCCAAAAGAACAAGAGCAACTAGTACTGGCATTAACTGTGGGGAGAAAGGGACTCTCCTTCATTCTTGGTGGGAATGCCGACTAGTCCAGCCTTTTTGGAAAACAATATAGACATTCCTCAAAAAAGTAGAAATTGAGCTATTTGACCCAGCAATCCACTTCTGGGTATACCCTGGAGACCCAAAAACACAGAGCAAAAACACCATCTACACTCCTATGTTCATTGCAGCACGATTCACAATAGCCAGCATCTGGAAAACAATCTGAGTGCCTGAGAGCAGATGAATGGATTAAGAAACTATGGTACATTTACACAATGGAATACTACACAGCTGTCAGAAAAAAATGAAGTAATGAAATTTGCCTATAAATAGATGGACACGAAGAATATCATGCTGAGTGAAATGAGTCAGAAGGAGCGGGACAGATAGAGAATGACTGCATTCACTCATTTATGGTATAATATATATGTATAAATATATATGATTAATATCCATGCCCAGGCAAAATAGGGACTAGGAGGACTGGTCAATGGTTAGAATCAACCATAAGTGTGTGTGTGAGACAGAGGGTAAGATAGAGAAGGGACCAGTATGACAGTAATAGCTGGAAATGATCACTGGACAAGAACTAAGTGTTAAAAGTAGGTAAAGGGATATACTGACTAATCTTTCAGTATCTGTATTGCAAACCACAATGCCCGAAAGGAAGGCAGAAGAGAGAGAGAAAGCGGGGGGAGGAGAGGAGAGAGAGAGAGAAAAGAGAAGGGGTGGTGATGGGAGGGAAAATGGGGACACTAGTGCTGGGAAGTGTAACTGGTGGAGGAATGGGTGTCGGAATACTGTATGACTGAAACCTACTCATGAACAGCTTTGTTAGGGTCTCTCTCACAATAATTCAGTTAAAAACATTTTTAAAGAAAATAGGACATGAGGAAGTATTTGGGGGTTAGAAGCCTGCTTCACAGGCATGAGTTGGATTCCCAGCACCCACGTCATTTATCCTTGGTGCCACAACAAAAGCATATGCTCTGATTTGCTTTACCTTAAGTGTATGCAGCTTGATTCCTTTGATATGTATGAAAATGTCATGTATTTCTCAATAAAAGAAGAAGCTGGGAATGCAGTGATGAAGACTTGACAGGGTGGGGAGGGAAGGATGGACAATAAGAGACCTTGTCAGAGATACTGGTAGTGAGATATTGGACTTGTTGGTGGTTGAGGTGCAGTAACATTGCATCCTGAAACAAAAATGTTAATGCCATTATAAATCATGTAAAAATGATTTTTAAAAAGTAATAAAGGAATTAAATACAAAGAGGAGGTCTCAAAGTAATTTATATTCCTATAGTGTTACTGTAATAGTGTTTTCATTACTCATGTATTACAAAATCCTGCGTAAATATACTTTGGGAAATTAATCATAAGTAATCTGAAATTTTGAAAAAAATAAAACATGCCATCTGTAATTTTTAAGATGGAAATAGTAATACAAGTCCTTTGCCTTTCTTTCTGCCTTGCCTTTCAAAAGTCTCATTGAGAGACCCAAAAGTGGCAGAACGGGAGGAAAAACTATATATCTGGGGAAGCTCAGGAACTAGGACTCTGTGTGTGTGTAACTATATATATTGTTAAAACTTTGTTTTTCCATAGCATAATATTGGTTCTCAGTCTCCACAACATATCACTTGACTTGTTGTTTCTTACCCTCCACTGCCTGTTCAACCCCCATCAAAACCTTAAGTTCAGAACCACAAATATTGGGAACAAAAACGCCAGTAAAGAAAGACTGTGTGGATCTTGGCTCTGACTCCTTTGTTGTACTGCTCATACTACATTCAGGAAGATGTTGATCAAAAACCTTTGGCTAACATTCCTTACCATTTTAGGTTGAATTCTCTTACCCGCCCCTGATTCCAGGAGATGGTCACGACAGTCACGCTTTGCCTGAAGAGTGGAAGTATTTGCCCTTCCTTGCCTTACCAGATGGTGCACACAACTACCAAGAAGGTGTGTAAATAGAAAAAGGAGCAGTTAGTAAGTCCTTTATTTCCCTTTTATTTACCACAGCATCTTAGATTAAAATATGGTCAATGAGTAACTTTTGACTTATAGTGACTATGTCAATACTAATTAGCCTTTTTTTGGGGGGGTCACACCCGACGATGCTCAGGGCTGACTCCTGGCTCAGGAATCACTCCTGGCAGTGCTCAGGGGACCATATGGGATGCTGGGAATCGAACCTGGGTCGGCCGTGTGCAAGGCAAATGCCCTACCCGCTGTACTATTGCTCCAGCCCCAGCCTTTTCCTAAGGAATGCCAGATATAAACAGTAGTGGCTGGTGAACCTTAGCTACTCTTTTGCCAGAAGTCCTGAGTAAAGCAGGAGGTCATTAAGTTCAGGGCATCTGCTACTACATTTGTACTTCAAACTCCTTTCAGAGGCAACTGAAGGTTCACCTGTACTGATGGTTCTAGCTCTGCAGACTTAACTAGGTTAGTACTCCAGTGACCACCTGGAAATAGCTCAGATTTCTTTTCTCTCTGGGAGCTACTCTTATCAAAGTACTTTGCTTCAAATTGTGCTTGCATGCCTGTGGAGCATGTTACACACTTCCAAGAGGCACCGCTATGAATCTGGAACTGAGTCTCCTGCCACTTTGTAAATGGGTGCTTTCTTTGACAAGCTTAATTAACGAAGAACTTTATTTTTGTCATGGTATTCAAAACTAGCAAAACACAGAATTAAACTTGGCCTTTTTAACTGCCAAACTATTATGTAATATTCTCTTACGACATGATGAAGCAAGTATAGTATATATAGATTAACATAAAAGGTAGCACTGCAGTCCCGTTGTTCATTGATTTGCTCGAGCGGGCACCAGTAACATCTCCATTGTGAGACTTGTTACTGCTTTTTGGCATATCAAATATGCCACGGGTAGCTTGCCAGGCTCTGCCATACAGGAGGGCAAGCTCTCAGTGGCTTCCTGGGCTCTCTGAGAGGGATGGAGGAATCGAACCCAAGTAGGCCGCATGCAAGGCAAACACCCTACCCGCTGTGCTATTGCTCCAGGCCATAATATAAAAGGTAGTGCTTTTAATCTGACATATTTATTTCCCTAAATTTTTTTAAAATGAAAGCTTTAAATATACAGAAAGCCAAAAAAATGGTCTGGTGAATATTCTGTAGGTTTTCCTTTTAATAGTATATGTGAACACTCATGGCTATACCATTGAAAACATCATAGTATACCTCTAAGTACTTCAGCTTGTATGTCCTGGGTTTAAAAACATCATTCCTCTAGATAAATTCTAATAACTAAAAGACTTTAATGGTAACTCTAGTATAGTACATTTACTGTCTGATCTGTGTTCAAGTTTCCCATTTGTCCCAAGAATTTTATGGGTCTTTTGGTTATTGTTGTTGTTTTGTTTTGGTGGAAGGGTCATTCAGTTTTGTTGTTGTTGTTTTGGGAGGAGGGTGATTTGGTTTTGTTTGTTTCACTGGACTTTGCTCAGGATTTATTATGGCTCTGTGCTCAGAGATCACTATTGGAGGTGTGGAGGATACTGTATGTAGTGCCTGGGATCAAACTTGATTTGCCTATGTATAAGACAAGCCCCTGTACTATTTCTCTGGCCCCAGTGGTCCTTGATTTTTGTAGCAGTCTACTTTGTTTTACTCTGGAACAACATAGACCAAACTCTTTTTTTTTTTTTAAGCAAGTGATTATATCTCAATCTGACATCTCATACTTAAGCTTTTTCATCTTTTCATGTTATATATACAGTATAAAGCAGTGAAATTAATTCAAGAAATCAGTGGTTAATGCTAGAAATAAGTATGATGTGAGTTTCCTGCTTATCATGATTTTTGTTTTAGTGGCTACATTTAATAGCTGTAAATTTCATTATTTTAAAATAAAGGAAATTCACCTCTGTTTTCACTTTCCTATATATCTCCTAGATACTGTGTTTTTTCACTTGCCACCCAGAAATGGAAATGGAACCACAGTGTATGGTATCTCTTGCTACCGACAGATTGAAGCCAAGGTACAGTCGTTACTATGAACAGCAATAACAGCAGTAAAAATCACTCAAATTCCTTTTGAGGTGTTGGCCACTTTCTCAGTGTAATATTGGGAAAACATAATAATACCTGTACTTTTAAAAATTTTTATAAGAAGTTCACATCTATGTTTCCAGTATTACTTGGAAAACTTATTATTCTTCTCAGTTGACATTGGTGAATATAATTATATTTTTTTCTTGGAATATTTTGTGCGTTGATTTAAAAACTTTTTTGTTGTTGTTTTGTTTTAGGACTATATCCAGCAATGTTCAGGGCTTACTCCTGGCTCTGTACTCAGGAGTTACTCTTGGTGGTGCTCAGGGAACCATATGGGTTGCTCATGATCAAACCTGGGTCAACCATGTGCAAGGCAAACACCCTACCAGTAAAGCTATAGTATAAAAGCTCTGACACCCCCTGTACATTGATTTTTAGGTAGTGATGCCTGACCTACCCATTTGTCTTTGAGATATTTTATTTAAATTTTATGATATTCTTGAGCGTTATGTTTTCTACTATTTTTTATGTAGCTTAGAGAAATGGCGTGGTGAGGTGTGCAGCAGTATGGTGCTGGTGCCAAGGCTCAAGCTAAAGCCTCCTACATGCAAAGCAAGAGCTCAATCTATCTAGCTATCTTTGCAGCCCAATATATTTTTTAAAATTTATTTTATTAAAGCACCATGAATAACAAAGTTACTCATAGTTGAGTTTTTGGCATACAATGTTCCATCACCAGTCCCATCACCAGTGTCCCCAGGTTCCCACTCTACTCTCTCTCACCAGCCCCAGCGTACTCTCTCAACAGGCACTTTTTTTTTTTGCTTTTTGGGTCACACCCAGTGATGCTCAGGGGTTACTCCTGGCTCTGCACTCAGGAATTACTCCTGGCGGTGCTTGGGGGACCATATAGGATGCTGGGAATCGAACCCAGGTCAGCCGTGTGCAAGGCAAATGCCCTACTTGCTGTGCTATTGCTCCAGCCCCCTCGACAGACACCTTTTAAGTATGCTTATTAAAGTCTGGATCTCGTGATTTCAATGTTGTTTGAACTCTGTGGTTTGGATATTTAGCTCTGTCATTCCTTAACACCACTCATGAATGTGAATCCTCTTGGCCCCTGACCCCGTTGCTTCTCATCTGTCTTCTTCTCCACAGTTCAGTATTTTTAATATTTCTGAATCTAATGAACTGAGAACAAGATATTTTTCTGATTACTAAGTTTTTCTAATTCTTATATGGAAAAATATCATTAATATTTTTTCTGTGAAATATTTCTAACTATAACTATGTTTATACTAGGCATTAAAAGTAAGGCAAGCAGATATCACCAGAGAGACTGTCCAGAAGAGCGTCTGTGTTCTAAGCAAGCTGGTAAGAGATCAAAAATAACTTGTTAGTGGCTTTGTTAAGCATTCAATGTGAGCGACTTTATTTGTTACTGGGTTTGGGGCCATACCCAGCTCTGTTCCTGGGACCATGGCCCTCCTGCTTGCAAAGCATGTGCCTGTTGTATTCTCTCTCATCCCTTGTTTTGTTCTCAAGACATTGAGTCATTTACTAAAATTCCAAGTATCATAGTCACTAAGATTTTATTGAGGACATAGAAGTACATGTCTCCTTTGCTAAGACTTAACTAGCTTTTTAAAAATGTAGCTTAGGAGAATTCAAAAATTCTTGAAAATTAATCCCGCTTTTTAAGCAGTTTTTTTTTTGCATGTTTTTTTGGGGGGAGGGGGGACATTCTCCGAGGTGCTCAGGGCTTACTCCTGACACTGCACTCAGAGATCACTCTTGGCAGGCTCAAGGGACTAAATGGGGGCCACACCCAACAGCACTCAGGGCTTATTCTTGGCTCTGTGCTCAAGGATCACTCCCCGGCAGTGCTCGGGTGACCATACCCGGTGCCGAGGATCAAACTGAGTTCCAGTTCCACTGCATGCAAGGAGAGGGCCTTCACCAATGCACCAACTATCTCTCTGGCTCTAACCAAGTAAATATATCATCCAAATGAGTGGTGTGTTCTCTGCAATCAAATCCCTATGGAGTATTAATATATATCTTTAACTTTGAGGAGACCCGCTTTCCAAAAAAAGGAGAAAGAAAATAAAAACAACAGTGCACCCCAAGTTTGTGCAATAATTGTTTTTGAAGAGCTGCTGGCCTAAGACCTTTTGAATTTTACATTTTTTTCCAGTTTCAAGATTTTCTCTTGGGACAGGGTAGGTCAACTGGATATCTGTGTTGATGGGGATGGATTTGGGAGAGATGTATGAACCCATAAGTAAGGGATTCGAACTCCCATATTTTGTGTCAGAGTTCAGTTATTCAGGGAAATAAGACAGAAAATGAAACCAAATAGTTAAACCAATTTCTCCTTTGCAGACTTGAAATCTGATTCAGACTCTTGCCCTTCTTTCCATTGTTAAAAGATTCTCATTAAAGGGTAAGGACTTGGGAAAAAAAATGTAGTTTGGGAACCAGGAACATGGCCCAGTGATGTAGCATCTCCCTTGCATCTGTGGAAGCCCCTTGTTTGATTCCTTCACCACAAAAAATCAAAAAGAAAACAAGAAACTTCGTTTAAGAAAATAACATAATGAATTGTATCATAATAATATTTCTGTAACTATAAAGTTGCTTGCTCTATATGCCGGGTGATAGTAACTATAATAATTTTAACTTGTTATGTGTATTTAATAAACTTACTTTAAAAAAATTATTTGGGCCACATCTGGTAGTGCTTAGTGCTCTGTGCTCAGGGATCACTCCTGGTGCTGCTCTAGGACCATATGGGGTGCTGGGCATCAAACCCAGGTCAGGTGTGTAGAAGGCAAGTGCCTCATCAGCTTGTACTATGTCTCTGGCCTCTAAAATTTCTCATTTTTCATCACCCTCTTTATTAAATCATTTGTGATGTCCGTTTTTGTTACCAAGGGAAAAACATCACCTTTCCCAGTAATAGAAGTGTCTTAATTCTCTGTGAAATATAGTCATTACCCTCACACCCACAATCTTCTTTTATGAGAAAAAATACAGATCTTAATCTTACTCTTATAAAATTTACTTTCTTTTTTCTTCTTTTTTGTGGTGCCAGGGATTGGACACAGGCCCTACACATGCAAAGCATGTTTTCTGCTACTGAACCTCACTCCAGCTCTACCCTACTACATGCCCTAACATCTCTGGGCCCAACCTCATGACCCTTGACTGAGTATTGCCAGGAATGGCTCCTGGGCCCCCTTAGCACTGCTAAAGAGGTTTTCCATCACCCCCCATCCATGTTCCCCACAAAATCTCACCGGTCTCCTCCCCACCTCGCCCCCACACACAAAGAAAATAAGTCTTGGATTATGGCAAGTTAATACAGTGGGTCTTGGGCTGAACTGATAAGTCCATGGGCTGGAATGCATGTGTGCATGCAAGGGGACCCAAGTCTGAACCCTGGCACCACATGTGATCCCACAAGTCCCCCCGAGAGTGATACCTGAACAACACTGGATATGTCCTCCCTTTTTTTTCTTAGAGCCAGTGTAGCTCCAATAGGGCATTAACCAGCAACAGAGAATAGAGGCCTATCCCCCTCCAGGGTTGCGGTCAGACCCAAGCGAAATTGGACCAACTTTTGTAGAGGGGAGGTGTTCTAGGTGCCTAACCTCCATGCAGATAGGTATGCTCTTCAGTAAGGGTTTGGGATCAGTTCCTAATAGTAGCAGGGAACTCCCTTGCCCACAGATACCACTGTTCTGTGCTTTGAAGGTGCCCAGCCCGGAGAACGAGTGCTGGCCTCAAATGCCAGTGGGCACTGGGAGGCAGGACTTTTCAAGCTTATAGAGCATCTATCAAGACACTAGGGTCCTCAACATATCCCCTATCCGCTAGATCTAGTCGATGGTAGTGAACTTGTAGTGGCTTAGCTTGCAAAGAGTCTAATTGTTGTTTAACAAAGGTAGTCAGGCATCTAAAGGCCTAAGGCCTGAAGGAAATTAATAGCAGTAATCCAATTAAAGGGTCAAGGGCAGTGGGTAACAGTAGTTAGCCAAGGGGAAGTGGAGAACCAGGTTTGAAACCAACTTTGTTCCTGCTCTCACTGTCTTTTTTTGATACTTCAGGCCCTCGTCAGAACTTTTGGGGTGCTAGGAACTAAGGGCAACTGAGGCTTAAGTCGAGAAAGCAGATGCCCAGGAATGAATAATATTAGAAGCCAATTAAATCCCAAGTTACAAAAGCACAATATTAACTGTCTTCCTTTGTTCATATGAAAAGGACATTGCTTTAAAGTAAACTATTCAAAAGACATAAGGAGAGGAGAAAGGCAATATTTCACTTAGACATATAAAAATCATAGATTTCTGGGGAATCTGACCTTACAAGTTAACAGAATCTGATTAGGCTAAAAGGTGATAGACCGGTTGGGGAAGAGAGCATAGGGAGGAGTTTACAGATAAACACAATGGAATTGTGATAAACCTAAGCTTCCTGTGGCAAGGGAGAAAATACAAACCCATGATATGCTACATCCCGTCTCCCCCTTTTCTGTTTACAGAATCACAAAAATTTGAAATAGAACAATTCCAAACACAAAAGTCTCATTAGTTGTACTAAAACTTCAGTTCATCTCTGAACCAGACCAGTGTTTGTTGTAAAGTGTCCAATTGTCCTGCACTGTCCAGGGGTGATCAGAGTCATTTAGTCACATTTTGAAGAAATGAAGTGTCCGGATCAAAATTTGAAGAGTTGTTTCTGCAACAGCAGCAGTAGTGGTCACAGCAATGAGTCCCAGGGGAGCAGCTATAGGAGTCTGATGAACTTTATGAAGCACTGGATCAGGCAGGGAGCACTGGATCAGGAGTATCACAACTTCTGTCAGGAGTTCTTCAGCAGGGGAATGCAGCTGTCCTCTGGTTAGTTCACTGGCAGTCATATATGTGCAACCTAGCTTATATTTGGAAAAACTACTTTTTTAAAGTTATCGGAGGCTTCAACCATCAGGGTTTGGTACATCTCCATGCTTAGGGGTAGAGAAAGTGACAGCGGGAGCCCCAATACAAATGGATATCCTAGAGAGAAATGAAAAGGTGTTCCTATTAAATGTCATTCCTTCCTCCTTTGGAAACAGAGGCACCTGTGAATTCCAAGGAGAGGGTAAAAGGAAGGAATTCTTAATCCAAAATACAGGGTCCTGGTGTTTTCCATTCCACAACCTGTAAAAGAAGGGTATGTGGAATGCTCTTAATGTAACCTCATGATACGTTAAAGGAGATAGAGGCCTTTGCTGCAGGCCCTCTGATGTTGACTCCTTTTCTGATTTCCTTGTGGGATCCCAGGGGAAATTTGGGTGGCTAATACAAACAAATTCCCAGTATCAGGATTACATATCACCCAGGTACAATTAAGAGGTAGTTGCTGGTTGGATCTTTGTGTTGTCCTCAGGGGGATGAATCAGGATCAGGAGGATCACTGGGTGAAGCCACAGGACCAGGGTTGGCAATTTCTTCATTAATGTTTTTGGTAGTCGCATCTAGAAGAGAACAAGAGCAAATCTCGGGGCTTATCGGATCCCTGGAGATAGTTATGTTATCAAAATGTTTTACTAGTCTCTCAGGAAGCCATCGGGCTATTGGCCATTCCTTGAGGCAGAACTTTCCATTGGTATCTCTTCATGGGTCCTCTAAAATTAATTACAGGAACACTGAAAGCAAATCTTTTACTGTCTGTGGGATGTAAGGGGATAGAGAAAAAGTAGTCTTTTAAATCAATAACAATTTTTTTTTTATAAGAGCTGGGGATAGCTACTGGGGAAGGCAAGCCAGGTTGCAGGGCTCCAAAGATCACCATGGTTCTGTTTATTTCTCTTAAATCTTGAAGCAACTGCCAATTGCCTGATTTCTTTTTTATTACAAAAATAGGGGTGTTCCAAGGAGAAGTGGTGGGTTTTATATGACCTGCGGAGAGTTGTCCCTGCACTAACTGCTCTGCTGCTACCAGCTTAAGGCTGGTCAAAGGCCACTGATAAACCATACTGGATCATCAGATTTCCAGATTATTTTGTCCGCATGGGGTGCAGGAATGTCGGTGGCCTTTAATAAAAATTTCCCAATCCACTTCTGTTGTTGGGCCTGGGGTCAATAGGACCTGTCATTCCCTGCAATTCTCTTCCTAAGCCTGCTCCTGGTATGAAACCACTGTTTAACATTTGGTGGGGTTACAGGGCTATCAGGCCCACAGATAAATATATTCATCTGGCTTAGGAGGTCTCTGTCCCATAAATTCACTGGGAGTCTAGGGAGTACATAGGGGCGTATATTGCCAGACTGCCCGACTGCCCAGAGGCATCCTTCCATGGTAGGAAGGAGACACTAATAAAGGGATTTTGAGATTGCCCAATGCCCCTAAGATGAGTAAGGGAGGCTGTGAAAGGCCAGCCTGAGGGCCATTCTTCCTGTCTGATAATAGTGACATCAGCACCAGTATCTAATATGCCATCAAAATCCTTACCTCCTATGGTAATGGTTAACAAGAGCGACATTTGGTCCTTGTTGAGTTTCTGAATACAATAAACATCTGAGGACCCAAAATTGCTATTGCCTCTGGTGTCTTTCAGGCTGGAGTTGGAAGTGGCCTGAAATGGAAGGAGCAGCAGCTGAGCAATGCGCTGCCCCGGTTCTATGACTAAGAAAGAATATAGTGACTACTTGACTTTGGCCTGTGTAGTCGTTGTCGAGCACACCTGGTATAATTTGTAGACCTTTGAAAAGACAGCTGCCTCTCCCAATGATTATCCCATAAGTATCAGATGGTAGGGGACCACAGGCTGAGGTGGCAATAATTTGGGGCCCAGAGGAGTTTGTCAATATTGTGCGGGTAGTGGCGCAGAGGTCCAATCCTGCGCTACCTGGGGTGGCTCTGCAGAGGCTAGAAATGGGTTTTGGAGGGAGGCTTGTTGAGACACAGTTCCCACTGCCCCAGGGTTCTGTGGAGTGAATGGGGCCTGGATCTGGCCCCGCTTGAAGTTTCCCTGCCCCTGTGCTTTGGCTAAAGGGTTTCCCTGAATATCCGTTTGTGATTTACATTCAGATGCCCAATGTTCACTTCTTTCGCATTGCGGGCAGAGGCCAGGCGGGGCAGGTTTAGATTTTCGCTTATTTTCTGGGCAGTTTTTAGCAAAATGTCCTTTCTGTTTGCAATTAAAACATGTTTTATGGTCTGTAATTCCTGCCTGTTTAAGTGCCACTCCAATAGCTAAGCCCATGCTGTGAGCCGAACCGATGCCTGAACGTGGGTGAATATAATCTGCCAGTGTCTTCCCATGTTTATGAGGTCTCAATGCTGCCTGGCAGGCAGGGTTAGCATTCTCATAGGCAAGGTACAGGACAAAATCAGTTTCTCCCTCATTCTGACCAAAAAGTTTTTCTGCCATGGCAGCTAATAAATTCAGAATATGGTTCATCAGAGCCCTGTCACAGGTTGGCTAGGGAAGTAGTCGCAGCCCCCTTCTGGGGTAGCCTGCAACAGGCCTTAACTCCTGCATTTTGTATTTGGGCAAATAGCCCGGGAGCATAGGCTTTTTGCTGTTCATTAGTATCAAAAGGCTGATTGCCTACCATCATATCTAGGGTCCAACCAGTGCCTTCCCCATCGGCAGCTGCGTTGCGGCGGGCAGTGTCTCTACAATTCTCATAAAATTCAGATTTCCAAAGAATAAAGTCTCCTCCAGAAAGGGTGGCTCTGGCCATTTGATGCCAGTCGTTAGGGGTGAGCCACAGATCTCCTAGGGTCTCAAGGATGGAGAGAATAAAAGGGGCTACAGGGCTATACTGAGTTACAGCTGTCTTCAATTCCTTAAGAGTATTAAAGCCCAAGTGATGATATTCCCTTTGGGCTATCTCATGTCTGTCTTCTCCCTCACCTTCTTGTTTAATTATTTCTTTTACAGGAAAGACCTGCAAAGTGGGAGTACTAGATTGCTTAACACTTGGCTGTTCAGGGAATGGTCCTACCATGTTCTTACCTGGTGACTCCCAGGTGGGTTTTGAAGAGTCAGACTTGGGCAGAACTTGTGATGGCTCTGTGAGCTCAAGATCAAGGGCCTGAAGTTCTGCCACTAAAGAGTTATACTCCTTTTTTAACTGAATCACCTCTCATAGCACCTTTATATGCGAGACGAGGACTTTATTGGCTTGAGTAAAGTCAGGAAAAGGAGGAAGAAAAGGACCAGGGCGCGGCTCATCGGTGGAGATAGGAGCTGAGGGGGCAGATTCCATGACTCCCTTTGTGCGTTTATGGCCCAACATAAGCTTGGGAAGCCGAAAGGCAGGAAAGTTATATGGGAGAAGTTGTTGGAAGAAGGGAGGCCGGTTAGAATGACTATAACGGGCGGCCTCCGCCTCCAATTCTGCCTCTTCATCAGAGGGAAGTTGATCAGGAGGAATTTGAGATATGGAATGGAATGCTACCACTCCTGACTCAAGGTCTTGGATTTAACTATAGGATTGTCAATGGGCAGCAAGGTGATAGAAACAGAGTCTTCGGCGTCAGGGGCATCAGAGTGGAGGGACTTAAGACTAGGACTTGATTTTATTTGAGGGCATTCTAAGGACGAGGAAGACCTAGATTTTTTTCTCCTCTAAATAGCCCTGACAAGTTGTTACTGCCCTCTGTATATCAGGGTGCCATTCCCTAAACACTTAGGATCTCATTAATCAGTGACCAATAATTATAGCTGGTGATGGGAACCTTGTCAGGTCCAAACGTCTTATAGAAGTCCTGAAGGGTATCTCCTACCCTTTTCCAATGCCTCTCATCGATGGTGCCCTCTTGAGGGAACCAAGGGCAGACATGGTCAAGAAATGTAAAAAATATTGGACCAAGTCTTTCTTTTTAACTTTTGCTCCTCTAGTTTTTAATGCTGTTTTTAGATCAATTACGAATTTTTCTCTGACTGTTAATCCTTGTCCCATGACAGACACAAAAAGGTAAGAGAAAAGAAAGTAAGAGTGAGACCAGTCACCAACGTCCAAATATAGAGTGACAAATGAGATGCTTAATAACGAGCACCTATTCGATGCACAGTTTTTCTTCTGCAGGGTATGCGAATTTATCTGGTATTCGCGGCTGTGACCCCCTAATCCTGTCACGGGAGATTTCTAGCGGCGGGCACCCTAGTGGCGTTTATATGCCCGACCTGTGCTCGCAGGGAAGATAATGGAGTTGGTGATTAGTGAAAACAACGTTCAAAAAGGCACACAAAGAGCATAACGAAAAAAAGCTAAAAGCAGTATAACAAAAATGCCAAGGTCTTGTGGCAAAACGCAAATGAAAGGAATAGATGTCAAGCACCCCAAAGGCGGGGGAGAAAGGAAGATGGAAAAGGAAGGAATTGCCTTAGCTTTTCTTTTAGGCCGGTCCTCCGACCACCTAATCTATTCCAGATCTAGGTTGAAACACAAAGGGGATAATCACCGCTTACCTTTCCTGAAGTCTTCGCCCACTCCTTCAGTGGTGACTTCTATGAATGTGGCCACTTCTCCAGCGGTGCTCTTCACAGGGGTCCCTCGTGCCTCAGCCCACATTAGGCACCACCTGTCCCATTCTGCGGAACTGGAGAAAGGGGTTCACAAGGAGAGGGTGCAAGAGTGATAGGGAGAGGGGAGAAAAACACACACACACACACACACACACACACACACACAGGTGAGCAAAAGCAAAAGGTACTTTATTGTAACTCCAGAGCGCTTATGTATGCTTAGGCTTCAATCTACTTGCGTCATGGCCTTAAGTAACTAATGGCACCCGGGGCAACTAGGGGAGATAACAGTAGTATGCAGAAGGCTGATCTATCTGTTCCTGTTGGCTAACCATCCTGCTCTTGTAAAAATGTCCCAGTCCTCCAGTTCTTGTAATATGGCTTTCTCAACCTGTTTATGTGAATGTTTGACCGCAAGCTATATGCTGAAGGCACGCTCACCACAGGTATGGCTCCCAAAACACAAAAATTAATAGTAGTATTACTCATAGTAGTATGACCTTAACAATAGTAAGAGTTTTAGAATAGAAATGCTTTGGGCCTTAATACTAGTAAGATTTATTTTGGGTGGGGAGGGGGCTGGAGGGCTTCCCAGTGGTGCTCCTGGAATACAGTCATGGAGGTGCCTGACCTAAAGGTTAGATACTCATACCAGGGAGTGCTGCTTGAGGACAGAGGTGCTGGGGAACACGTCCAGCAGGGGTAGGAGGGACTGCACTGTATGAGGGATTAAACTTGTACCCTAGGATCTGAAAGTCACAAATGCCAGACCTTTAAGCTATTTTCCTGACCCATAGTGAATTTTTTTTTTCTGCCCCTTTCCCATGCCTCTTACTGTTGATAACAGTGACCAGGGAGTCTGTCTCTTCTCTGTTTGTCTCTGTCTTTGTCTCTCCTTCCTTCCCCTCTCCTCACCTCTCTCTCAACACACACACACACACACACACACACTTATCGTCATGCATCGTGCCCCTGCTGACTCACACTTTAGTTGTGTTTGTGCATTTTCTGGCTATGCTTACTAGGAGTCTCTGTAATACTCAGATACATTCTCACTAGGAACTTGCTCTCCTGGCCATGTTCACAGTGCTCTCAGCAGCTGCACACCCCAACTGCTTGCACTTACCTGATTGCTATTCTTATTTTACATACAAAGGTGTAAATTGGAGAAACTTGTATTACTCTTGTAAACAAGTAAATATTGTAGTAGCACTGTAGCACTGTTGTCCCGTTGTTCATTGATTTGCTCAAGTGGGCACCATTAATGTCTCCTTGTAAGATTTGTTGTTACTGTTTTTGGTATATCAAATATGCCACGGGTAGCTTGCCAGGCTCTCCGAAAGGGACAGAGGAATTGAACCTGGGTCATCCATGTGCAAGACAAACGCTCTACCTGAAATGCTATCGCTCCAGCCCAAGTAATTAAGTGATAAAAGTTGAGGTTAAAAGCTGTTTTATTGGAGGCTGGAGCTATAGCACAGCAGGTAGGGCTTTTGCCTTATATGCAGCCTACCTAGGTTCGATTCCCAGCATCCTATATGGTCCCCTGAGCACCGCCAGGAGTAATTCCTGACCTGAGTGCATGAGCCAGGAGTAACCCCTGTGCAACACTGGGTGTGACCAAAAAGCAAAAGAAAAAAAAAAGTAAAATAAAATTTAAAAGCAGTTTTAAATTTTAAAACTCCTCATCCCGAATGTCAGTTTATCTAAACAGACATTCGGGATGAGGAGAGCTAGGTCAACCTAAAAGGCCTAGTGGTTCATGGAATCTTTCAGTCTTTGTATATTGTTTTTGTATAAAAATAAAATGTTTTTCACTTCATGGTAATAATTATATATTAACAGGGACTGGGGGAAAGGGTAAGAACTCTACTACTCTTATTTTAACTAATGTTAAAACACAAATTTAGCTTCTAATTCTGAAAATGACATAGAAATTAGAAAACATCTAGAATAGAATGTTAACAATAAAAGGATAGAAAATTATATGAAATAGGGGTCAAAGAGATAGTACAGTGGGTAGGTACTTGACTTACACACGGCTGACCCAGATTTGACCCCAGCATCCTACATGATCCCTGAGTACTACCAGGAGTGATTCATGAGTGCAGAGCCCAGAGTAACCCTTAAGCATTGCTGGGTGTGGCTCCAAAACAAGGTAAAACTGCCACTGGATATGGCCCCCAAACAAAACAAAATGAGTTTGTGTGTGTTTACATACACACGTGTGCATACACACACACACACACACACACACACACACGAGAAATAAGAATTAAGGAATACTTGTTTATGCATCTAAAAATTATATTAAAAAGTAAGTGAACTTAAATTATGTACAGAATTAAAGTGTTTTAAATCTTATAATAACAGCCAGTGGTCAAGTGTTTTCTAAACAATTTAGAACTGAATTGTTTTACCCATGCTCTTTAATCCTAAAAACAATCACACAAATTATGCTGCTTTTTATAAACTCACGTTCACATCAGCAAGCTGGTAGGGAGAAGTTAAGTGCCCAGATTTCTATGGCTGGGTTGGGGGATGGACCAAGAGCATCAGAGCCTATGCTTTCCATCAACCACTGTGTTGTATGTCAGGCAACTTTCAATTGCCGCCAGAGAACTAGATGAGGGGATCCAACCTGTGATAGTTACCTTTTTCTCCCTGTTCTGTACAAGGTAAAAAGTTGTAGAGTATTTGGCTGTCATTTACTACTGTAACGTAATGTCTGTTTTTTTTTTTCTTTAAGCCTCTCTATGGCTTACTTCAAGCAAAGCTACAACTCATTACCCATGCATATTTTGAAGAGAAGGACTTTTCCCAAATTTCTATTCTAAAGGTAACTATATACCTCTTAATAGATGTGTTTGGCTTAAGATAGTTCATGTATCAGTTAAATCTTTTTTTTTTCTTCTTCTCTATCAGATAAATCTTGACAGCACCATTATGAAGGATAAGTCACTTAACTTAAAAATGATGTTTTTTGATCCTAAGTTAGAATGCTAAGGATATGCTAGCTTGTGAATGTTTGGTTTATACTTAGTAAATTTAATGACTTGTTCTATTAGAAAATAGTAACTATAAGGTCCTGTTTAATATGTGTTTAAATACTTAAGAACTACTGTGACAATCCTTCACTAAATTTTATTCTCTGGTTAATAGATTGTACAGTATGTCAATATTTGAATTTTCAGTTCTCATAGCAGGAAAAAAAACCCTACATAGCCATTTTCTTTTTCTTTATTTTTTTAATTCAGTCACCATGACATACACAGTTACACAGTTGTTCATGATTGGGTTTCTGTCATAACAATGTTCTAATACCTGTCCCTTTACCCCAGTACACATTTCCCACCACCAATGTCCTCAGTTTCCCTGCCACCACCCCTTTACCTCCCCATCCCCAGCCAGCCCACCTCAATGGCAGACACCACCACCTGCCCCTCTTTCTTTTTAGGTATTGTGGTTTACAATACAGGTACTGAAAGGTTATAATATATCACTTTCAGCTCTTTTCAGCACTCAGTTTTTGTCCAGAGTGATCATCTCAATGACTTTTATTAAAGGTGGCTAGCATGTTTTTCTCTCAATGATGCAGGAATATATAGAACATCAGTCTCCCTTGGGTTCTCATAAAAGGACAGTTATAAAGAAAGTAGGGGAATTTATCCTTGGAGTTGTGTGAATGAATCAAGTTCTGAAATATATAGGAAGGGAAGAAAAGATGGACTAGAAAATGGCATGGTGTTACTGTCATACCGTTGTTCATGGATTTCCTCGAGCAGGCACCAGTAACCTTTCCATTGTGAAAGGTGTGAATATCAAATTGTAAAGTCACCTTGAAATTTATTTGACATTTCCTGTAGTACACACTGGCCCTTTATTCTACAAGTGATTCTTCTGCATATTTCTTCTATAAAACTGAAAGCATATAATCATAGAAAATAAAGAAAAACACTACACAGAAAAGTTTGCTTTGTTTTATCAAGCAAAAGTAAAAAAAACAAAATGGATGAAAAATAGTAATACATAATCTGGTTCTTCAATAAAAATATGGATATGTATAATTAAAAAAAAGAAAATGGTAT
Organism: Sorex araneus; assembly: GCF_027595985.1. Lineage (NCBI taxonomy): Eukaryota > Metazoa > Chordata > Mammalia > Eulipotyphla > Soricidae > Sorex > Sorex araneus. The sequence continues at coordinate 359,188,470 of NC_073302.1, read as the reverse complement.
GGTGTTATGTTTTTAGTGTGGTATCAAAGTAACATTAAAGTGAATTAAATTATATTTTTTAGGAACTTTATGAACATATGAATAGTTCCTTAGGAGGAGGTTCATTGGAAGGATCCCAAGTTTATCTTGGTAAGTAACTCACTATTCAGGAAAAAAAAATTCCCTGATTTTTGGCAAATTGAGTTGCATGTAGAATTTCATGATTAGATTGCATTTTTCATATGGGAATCTAAATTTTTCAGCATGTGGTGTTGCCTTTCCCTGAAGTATCTTCTTAGTATTTATATTGAACAAAGTTATCATAGCACACATACCATTATTTACAGCCATTATTATATGTGGCAAATTTTGTCATGTATAATACATAGTATCTTCTTAGAATATTAGTGGAAGCTTTTTTTCTACATTTATACTCTGTCTTGACAACCCAGAAGATCTGGTGTTGCCCATGGTTCTCACTGGGCACAATTATATCCTTTTCATGATTAAAGTTCTTATAATATACTGATTTATGCTCATGTCATTCCTATTTTGTGTGTTTTTTGGGTGGGGCCACTTCCAGCTTTGTTCAGAACTTACCCCTTTCACCTTTCACTCAGGGACCACCCCTATAGAGCTCTAGTGACAACATGGGGTGCTGGAGATTGAACTCAAGTCAGCCATGTGCAAATTAAGTGCCTTAGCCACTATACTATCTTTCCGGCCCCTCCATTCCTCCTGTTGACATGAAGTAGTCAAACTGGTATCTCACTTTTGCAAATGCATTTTTAAAATTTTATTTTATTTTTACAAAGTTGTTCACAGTAATTAGTTACATTTAATATTTGAAAACCAGTCCTACCACCATTACACCTTTCTACCACCATATTTCAAATGTTTCCATCCTGAACCCTAAATCCTGCTCCCAAAGCAGAACCAAAGTAATTTATTTTGTATTGCTTATTATGAATAATCTGCTAAAAATGATCCAAAAAAGTTTCCTTAGAGGAAATTATGTGAAGATTATTGATTGTTGTATTTATATCTGTGTGCATGTATGTGTGTATATATATATGAATTCTAATATTTAAAATATGGTTATGTAGCAGATTCACTCATGAATGAGGCTTGTGTGAACCTGTTGAGAGTGGCCATGATTGAGTTCTGGAAGTTTTCAAATGCCAGGACTTCATTGAGGTGGGGAGGGGAACTCACTTGTCCCCCTCTAGGTTGCCCCAGATGAGACACCCTGGTGCAGGTCTAAAGGGATCTCTATGGAGTATTCCAAACTTTTTTTTTTAGTGAAGTAAAATAGTTTTGTTGAGAGAAGATATTAATTTTAAAAATAGTCCAGAAAGAGGAGAGAAGAGAATCCCATAGATAAATTACACACCTCAAGTTGGGGTGCAGTTAACTTGCATGTGGAGAACACCCTTAAAATGAAGGTGGAATCTTTCTATGTCTGTCTCTTTCTTTCTGACTCATTTCACTCAGTATGATAATGAGCATGACATAGAAAGATTGCACTCATATGTGGAATATAAAGTAGCTGAGAGGTACAAGCTTACAATGTTGCAATTTCTGGCAGATATTTCTCTGGACTTAGTTACTAAAATACAGAAATCCAAACATGTGGGGCTGCTAGTGTGGCCTCTCGACCTCATATCTCTTCATTCTCAGCAATGGAAAACAAATTATCAAGTGCTTTCTTTTTAGCAGGTCGACTTTAGGGGGGAGAAACTCCAAATCAGTAATAGTGAGTTTTTTGTTGAAATATTGAATGTAATCAAAGTAAAGTGAAAGTAAAGTGAAATTTACCAGTTACACAGGCGGGGTGGGGGGCTGGGAGGTGGGGGGGAAGGGGGAGGTATACTATGATTCTTGGTAGTGGAATATGTGCACTGGTGAAGGGATGGGTATTCGAGCATTGTATAACTGAGACTTAAACCTGAAAGCTTTGTAACTTTCCACATGGTGATTCAATAAAAGAATAAATTAAAAAAAAAATGAAGGTGGAAAGATGGACACCCTACATAGAGGAGTGTGGTGATTCCAAGATAGAATGTCCCATAAAGAAGAGAATTTATCAGCCCCAACTGGAATGCCAGAGACTCAGAGTAGAATGTGCCTTCCCTTTCATAACCCTATACATAATGTCAACTGGATATTGATCTCCTGTTCTGAAAACATTTTTTACTCTAAATTTGTTCTCTTATAGCAGATCATCAGAGAATATTGTATTTAGAAATAATACCGTACAGAGTCTAGTGATCAAGCAACATGTTTATTTTTATTTATTTTCCCCCCTTTTTTATTATTCACCATGAGATACAATTATAAAGGTTTCATGTTAGAGCTTCGGTTATACAATCATCAAACATGCATCCCTTCACCAGTGCACATTTCCCACCACCAAAATCCCTGGTATCCCTCCCCTTCCAACCATTCCCCTGCCTGTGTGGCAGACAATTTCCACAATACTCTCTCTCTCATTTGGTTACATTCGATATTTTGACACCAGTCCCACCACCACCAAACCTGCCAAAAAGGCACCACTGTCATCCCGTTGCTCATCGATTTGTTCGAGCAGGCACCAGTAACATCTCTCATTGAGAGACTTATTGTTACTGTTTTTGGCATATCCAATACACACGGGTAGCTTGCCGAGCTCTCCGAGAGGGTCGGAGGAATTGAACACGGGTTGGCCAAGTGAAAGGTGAACGCCTAACCGCTGCGCTATCGCTCCAGCCCACCAAAAAGGCAATGCTAGACAATTTGTTTTGTGTTTCTTGTTATGGATGGGGGCTGGAGTGATAGCACAGCAGTAGGGCATTCGGCTTTCACGAGGCCAACACGTGTTGGATTCCTCCGCCCCTCTCGGAGAGCCTGGCAAGCTGCCGAGAGTCTCGAGCCCCCACGGCAAGCCTGGCAAGCTACCCGTGGCATATTCGATATGCAAAAAAACGGTAACAATAAGTCTCACAACGTGAGACGTTACTGGTGCCCGCTCGAACAAATCGATGAGCAACGGGATGACAGTGACAATTATGAATGGAAGAGTGGCCGCACACTCTAGGAATTCTAAAATTTCAATAATTAGGGTCTGGAAAGATCTCTGCAGCAAGCTGCTCAGTTCCAAGATTCGTGTATGTGTCTCTGGATCATGGCCGTGTAGGAGTTTAAGTGGATGGTGGCAGTTTGTGGGCGTCATCTCAGAGTCCCATAAGTGCGGGGGGAAGGAGACAGACTGGCTCCTCCCCTGTTTTGTGAGGCCTGGTGTTTGCCTCCACTGCTCAAGTACCTGGAGCTTTCGTTGAGTTCTAGAAAATGGCAACCGCTGGAATTCCTAGGGGGCAGGCCATAGGACAGCACCTGTTCCTGTCCGGAGTGGCCCAGTGAAAGTGGCCTATTGCAAAGTCCAGAGGCATCTGTGCAGCGAGCTGCTGGGTTCTGAGATTCATGTGTGTGTCCCATGTTTATTTTTCGAGAGGGTGTTGAGTTGACATTGGTTTGCAAGACTGTAAAAGTTTGTATATATTAAAGTACACTATTACCACACAAGTCCCACTACTAAAGCCTGTATTCCTACACTAGAGTGCATTGGACCATTTTTAAATGATTAACTTTTGGTATAACTTCTTTTTTTTTTTTGCTTTTGGATCACATCCGGCGATGCACAGGAATTACTTCTGGCTTTGCACTCAGGAATTTCTCCTGGCGGTGCTCAGGGATAGGATGCTAGGAATCCAACCCAGGTTGGCCGTGTGCAAGCCAAATGCCCTACACACTGTGCTATCACTCCAGCCCCCATACTTCTTCATTTCCAAACTTGTATAATTTTGTTAGTAGAATGGGGAGGTGTTAGAGCTTCATTATCTAGAATAGCCACTAACCACATGTGAGCATTCACATTTGGATTACTAATAAATATTAGTAATTTATGCTATTAAAGTCAGCAAAATATTTATTGTATATAATTTAAATTATATACAATATAAATAGAGTTACTGACTTAATTCAGTTTCTTGCTCATGGTGCCCACTACATTTCAAGTAATCTGAGGCTACTGTATTTGACAACAATCATTTAAAACACTTAATTATTGTAGAAAATTCTATTAGATGTTACCAGAGAGACAGCACAGTGATGCCTTTCATGTGACCCATTTGGTTTGATCTATAGCATCTTCTAAGGCTATGTGATTCACTGAGTACCACCAAGTGTGCCCCCTGGAGGCCTCAAAGTACCACTGAGAGGCCTGGGCAATTCCTGTCACTGCACGGCCCAAGCAGCACCACATCCTTGGCACTGACCCTGTGGGCTGGCTGGCTAAGAATTGCTGGGAAGGGTACTGAGCACAAGGGAGATACCACCCCACCTCCCCTCCCACACACACAAAAAAGAAAAGCTCTATTGGATAGTTCTGTATTTGACTCTTCTAGTGATGTGCTAAATTCAGAGTATGTATACATGATGATGATCATCTATTACAAACATATTTTTTTGTTTGTTGGTTTGTTTCTTTTTCGCTTTTTGGATCACACCAGGCAATGCCCAGGAGTATTCCTAACTCTACAATTACTCCTGGTGGTGCTCAGGGATCATATAGGATGCCAGGCACCGAACATAGGTCAGCCTTGTGCAAGGCAAATACCCTACCTGCTGTACTATCACTCCGGCCCTTACAGACATATTTAATATTTGAAGATTTCTCATTTTTTTTAAACCTTCCTTTGGTGGGGTAGGAGTGGATGGTTGGGGGTTCTTTGTTTGACTAAAGCAGGGTGTGATTATAGAGTCATTTTTTGTTACTATTGTAGGTCTCTCTCCTCGAGATCTTGTGCTTCATTTTCGACACAAGGTATGGTACTTTAATTAATGGTGTACTGAATTGTCATCATTTAACGAGGTAGTAAACTTCCTGTGTTACATGGTCCAGTGCAAATTATGACATAACCATGTTTTAGTTCTAAGATAGCTCTCCTAACAATATAAAAATGAAAGTGTTGGTCATATTTATATGATAGAAATTTCTTGAAGAGTGTGTAATTATTGGACCAGAGAGATAGTAGAGGGGTTAATATGCTTGTCTTATGCACAGCCAACCCAGTCCAAACCTTATATGGTCCCCTGAGCACACAGCTATAAGTGTACCCGGAGCACTCCTGGGTGTAGCAAATCACCTCACACCAAATAAGTATAGATTTAAGTGGTCCTTACATTTTTGGGGGGTGTAGATAATAGCTGATTTCTTAATGTAATTTTGTCACTTTCAGTGTATTTTTCTTAAAGCACCATACTTTGATAGTACTGATTGATATGTTGGTTTCTTTTGTGTGTGTGTGTGTATACATATATACATACGTGTATGTATATATATGTGTGTATATATGTATATATGTACATATATACATACATATATATGTATATATACAAAGTGTATATAGCTGTTACTGTCATCCCATTGCTCATCGATTTGCTCGAGCAGGCACCAGTAACATTTCCATTGTGAGACTTGTTACTGGTTTTGGCATATCGAATATGCCACGGGTAGCTTGCCAGGCTCTGCCGTGCAGGCTAGATACTCTCAGTAGCTTGCCAGGCTCTCCAAGAGGGGCGGAGGAATTGAACCCGGGTCAGCCGCATGCAAGGCAAGTGCCCTACCCACTATGCTATTGCTCCAGCCTATATATATATATTTTTTTTTTCATATATTTTCTTTTGGGGGCACTCCCGGCAATGCATAGGGGTTACTCCTGGCTCTGCACTCAGGAATTAATCCTGCGGTGCTCAGAGGATACTGGGAATTGAACCTGGATCGGCTGTGTGCAAGGCAAACACCCTATCCACTGTGCTATCGTTCCTGCCCCAATATGTTGTTATATTGGAGGAAGTAAATATATAACAGGCTTTATTTTAATACAATAATTTTTTTCTTTCTTTAGGTTTTAATTTTGTTTAAACTAATTCTTCTTGAAAAAAAGGTGAGATTTGAATATTTCACATTTACTCACATTTCTTAAACACTGTAAAATTTAAACTAATGATAAGACTTTCAGGCCTAGAAGCGTAATTCATAACACCTTTATGAAGAAGTTTGATACTATGTTTAATTATCAGAATGGTTTTGGCTATAGGTAGCAGAAAAAAAGATCTAAACTGACTTAGATGATGAACCTTGGCTCATTTTTGACTTTTTCTTTGCTATTTTTATACATTTTATTTTCATAAAGTAGTTCACAATAGTTCATTACAGATAATATTCAAACACCCACCCCACCAGTGAGCATCTTCCCACCACAAGAAGAGGGAAGTGTGTGAAGTTGTTGTATTTCATTCTGGGGCCATTTTAGCCCATATATAAGAGAATACAAGAAAGTATGTTAAAATCAAATAAATGTGTGCTACTTTAGGTACATCCGTGGGCTAGAATATAAGAGGACATGCAGCTGCAAATGCAGCTGAGTGCTCCAGGAAATACTGCATTGCTCTCGTCCGGGAGCTTTGTTTTATAATCTCTGGATTTTGGCTGTTGATGAGATTACATGGTGCCAGGGGCAGTTTGTGGGTATGACTGCCAAGCTACTGGAAAACTGGGAATCTGGGTGAGGAGTCCCAGTCCCGATCCAAGCAGGCTTGGAGATCTCAGCCACGGGTCCCTCATACCGTCAATTTGTCTGCCGGTTCCTTCATTTGTGAGGCTCATCCAAGTGTGTGGAGAGTGGCCTTGTGCATGACTGTGGCTGGGTTCTGGTGGTTTTCGGCTTCTGGGATTCTGCTTGGGGCGGGGAGGGAAACTCAACCCACCCCCCTCCAAGGGGATCTGGTGAAGACAGCCTGGCGAGGGGGCAGGGGCCAGGAGATTCTCTCATTTTTGACTTTATAGAGTTGGTGACTGGCTCAGCTGTGCAATTCAGTACCTAGATTTTTTTCCCTTATCTCTTTTTTCTACAGACAAAAGTGCCACTTTTATTCAGAGCATATTCCCATGTTTAGGATAAGAGCAGCAGCAATTTTGCCTCTTTCCAAACCATTTATTTAAAATTCCTTCCCTTAATTTTTTTTTAAATTTTATTTAAAAAAAAAATTTTAAAAGAATACTATGATTCTACAAATTCTACAAAAAGAATACCATGATTCTACAAAAAGAATTTATTTAAAAGAATACCATGATTCTACAAATAACTTTAAAATTATGATGATTTGTGAAAAGTGAACATATAAAAACTATAGTGGGCATTGAGAAATCTCTGATATCCATTCCACCCTACTCCACTGAGTGCAGTAACTCGAAACATAAAACTCCACATCCAGGAAAGGCTTCTCATTAGCTAAACTAGAGGTGAGAAATCTCTTCCTAAAATGGGCAGATAATGGTCTCTGACATGATCATTAAACTCTGCCTTTTTAGAGTGAAAGTAACTATAATAATAGATGAATGGCTGTGACTTATTTCTTAAGAATAAGGGTTGTGTGTGTAGCTGAACCTGGGTCTAGTTGGCTGAGAATCACTGAGATGAGCTCACTTGGGGGCCAGGGGAGGTGTCCCTCAGACCAAAGAAGACTAGCAAAAAGAGTAACGGCATCATCCTGCAATGCCAGTAGCATTTTATATTCAAGGAATTTAGCATTGATTCAATAAATGACATCTAACATACAGCTAATTTCAAGTCTCCTCAGATGTAGACCTGTCCTTTCTGACTATTTTTGAATCTGCAGATAAAAGGATCTTATTAGCTTTCTTTGCTCTTTACTTATTCTTTTTGATTTTTAGTCCTATGAGATTTTAGTAGGGGATGTGGAGGGGTTGTTTGTTTCAGATAATCTAGAAATGGAACTGTGTTTTGATTCAGTGATAGAATATTTGCTTTGCTTGTGTGAAATCCTTGGCTTAAACCCCTGCTTATATACCTCTGGGCATGGCCTCCAAACTCCATTAGGTTTGGCCCCAACAACAGCAGCAAAAAATAAGAATTGGGGCCGGAGTGATAGCACAGCAGATAGGGCGTTTGCCTTGCACACCGCCGACCCAGGTTCGATTCCCAGCATCCCAAGGGTGGTTTCTGAGTGCAGAGCCAGGAGTAACTTCTGTGCATTGCCAGGTGTGAACCAAAAAAGCAAAAAATAAAAATAAAGAGAATTCAGAGTTGTTGTGTTATACTATTGGATTTGTGTGTTTCCGTGTGGCTACTTTCTCATCACACTTTTTTGGTGAGAATTCAATAAAGGTGCAATGTTCTATAAAGGTTCTGTAAAGCCTTTATAATTCCGCAAAGGTTCCTGCTTAGGGTATCACATCCGGGAGCCATAAATGTTTCTGCTGTTTTTGGTGATAAGAAATTTGATTATTTGGTTAAGGTGGGGTTTGCCAGATTTCTTCATTTGAAGGCACCTTTTTCCCCCTTTGAAATTAGTAGATAATCTCTGGGGTGCAAAGTTTAAGGCTACCTGAATGTCCTCTTGCTGGACAACCTTTCACAACAGTTTTTATATCCATTGGTAATTTTCACTTGAGTCATAGTGGATGCTTGAGGGATTTTTCTGTTTCTGTCATTGACTCTGTATTTCTTCACTGTAATTCTTGTGTAAAAAAGAGTTTTCCTCCTAACTTCCCCAAACATTTTTTTAAGTGTTATAAACTCATGGATCTCTAATTTAAGTTTGATTGAATTTATTTCAGGTTCTCTTTTATATTTCTCCAGTGAATAAATTGGTGGGTGCCCTCATGACTTTGTTATCCCTTTTTCCAGGTGAGGAATACTGGTACTTACTTTCTTTTATTTAGCTTTATACTGGAATTTTCAGTGATAAAATTTCTTAAGGATAAACTCATTGGGATTAGCAATTCTATTTTTATTTGTGACCATTTATTTTTTGACATTAGTTTTCTCTTTTGTCTAAAGTTTTCATTTTGTGTGTTAAAACATGCTATCGTGGCTTATTAAAACTTTTATAGGAGACTTTTGCTTTGTAGGACAGTGACTACGGTAATTTGTCAACCCGTTAAGAATCAAGCTCTTTTCTTGCTATCATACCAATTTTTTGAGTTTTGTGTTTCGTAATGAATAGCTTGCTCTAAAATCAAGCTGTTTCATGTTTTAGGCATGATTGAGCATGGTCTCAGTGACTGTTCTCAGTACAGACCCCGAAAGAGTATGTCTGAAGATGCTGGGCTTCAAGAAAGCAATCCCTCTGCAGATGATTTTGTTTCTGTGTCTGCTCCTGGCATTTCAAGTACCAACTTGGGAACTGTCAAGAAAATCACAGTAGGACACCATGGTGGAGATGCTGCCATCACGACAGAAGAATCCTTGTTCCAAGTAGAAAACAGCAATAACAAAGAACAGGAACCCAGGGATACCAATCAATATTTGAAGCTCCCTTTACGCCCGTCCCCAGAGTCTTCAGAAAGTGACTGGGAAACCTTGGATCCTAATGTCTTAGAGGACCATGCCTTGAAAGAAAAAGAACAGGAGGAGTCAGAACAGACAAACTCATTTCCAAAGGACTCGGTGCCTGCAGACAGTCCTCCAATTACTGTACAACCTCAGGCTAATACAGGTCAAGTGGTCCTCGTACCAGGGCTGATTTCTGGTTTGGAAGAAGATCAGTATGGCATGCCCCTGGCTATCTTCACAAAGGTAAAGTTCAGTGTCATTTAGAATCCTTTAGAATTGAGGACTATAAAGAAGCTGACAACATTCTTTGGGAATTTAACTTTCATTGAAAACATTTTCAGGTTGGAACATCTTCCTTACAAACTAAATACAGACCAGATGTATAGTCCTGAGGCATCCGTGTGTATGATATAAGGCTACAAGAACATTATTTAGAGAACTAATTGGAAAAGAATATTAAAATATTACCATTCCTGAACCAGGGTGATAATATGGCATTTAAGGAACTTGCCTGCATGGAACTGGCCCCCAGTGTGCTCCCAAATACTGTTTGGTCCTCTTAACCCTATTGGGAGCATCATCAGGTATGACTATAACCCACCAAAAAATTTAAACAGCCCTCCCATTCAAAGATTACAGTTTTATAAGGAACAAATGCTCAGGCAGCTAAAATGTATCTGTATATCTCAGAGTGTTTTGATTAGCTTTCCCTAAAAATTAGCTTTTAAACATTTTTATTAAAAACCTTTAAAATATATTTGAAATTCTCAAAATAACTTAAATACAATACAATAAATCAAGTTGGATGTCTTTGATTCAAGATTTTATATCAACAATATGTTTTTCTGGTTTTTTGTTTGTTCGTTTGTTTTCAGATTAAACCCAAAGCCTATTTTTTTTAATGTCAGAAATACATTAGGATTCTGGAAGCTTTGTCATTGGGGTGCATGCATGCATCTGTGTGTGTGTGTGTGTGTGTGTGTGTGTGTGTGTGTGTGTGTTTGGGGTGGAGGTGCTTTTCTTCCTACTCAAAAAATAAGTACTTCTAATTTTTAAAATTTATTTTTTAATTAGTGAATCACCGTGAGGGTACAGTTACAGATCTACACATTTTCATGCTTGTGTTTCCCTCATACAATGTTCGAGAACCCATCCCTCCACCAATGTCCAATCTTCAGCATCAGTGAACCCAGTATCTCTCCCACCCCCCAGCCTCATCTCCCCCCACCCCACCCCACCTCTATGGAAGGGCATTCCCTTTTGTTCTCTCTCTCCTTTTGGGTGTTGTGGTTTGCAGTAGGAGTATTGAGTGGCCATTGTGTTCAGTCTCTAGTCTGCTTTCAGCACACATCTCCCTTCCTGCGCGGGATCTCCAACCACATTTTACTTGGTGTTCCCTTCTCTATCTGAGCTGCCTTTCCCCCAGCATGTGAGGCCAGCTCCAAGCCATGGAGCCAACCTCCTGGTACTTATTTCTACTATTTTCCTACTCTGTTATTTTATATTCCAAAGATGAGTGCAGTCTTTCTATGTCTGTCTCTCTCTTTCTGACTCATTTCACTTAGCATGATACTTTCAATGTTGACCCACTTATATGCAAAGGTCATGACTTCATCTTTTCTAACAACTGCATAGTATTCCATTGTATAGATGTACCAAAGTTTCTTTAACCAGTCATCTGTTCTCAGGCACTCAGGTTTTTTCCAGATCCTGGTTATTGTAAACAGTGCTGTAATGAACATATAAGTGCAGATGTCATTTCAGCTATACTTTTTTGCTTCTCCAGGATATATTCCCAGCAACAGTATTGCTGGGTCAAATGGGAGCTCAATTTCTAATTTTTTGAGAAACATCGTATTGTTTTCCAAAAGGGCTGAACCAGTTGGCATTCCCACCAGCAGTGTAGAAGAGTCCCTTTCTCCCCACATCCTCGCCAACAGCAGTTGATTTTGTTCTTCTGGATGTGTGCCAGTCTGGTGGTGTTAGGTGGTATCACATTGTTGTTTTGATCTGCATCTCCCTGATGATTAGTGATGCAGAACATTTTTTCATGTGCCTTTTGGCCATTAGTATCACTTCCTTAGAAAATTTCTGTTCTTTTCTTTGCCCCATTTTTTGATGCGGTTGGATGCTTTCATCTTGTAGAGTTCAACCAGTGCCTTATATACCCTAGATACCAACCCCTTATCAGATGGGTATTGGGTAAATATCCTTTCCCATTCTGTAGATTGTCTTTGTATTCTGGTCACTGTATCTTTTGTGGTGCAGAAGCTCTTTAGTTTAATATAGTCCCATTTACTTATCTCTGTTTCCATTTGGTTGATTAGTTGCGTGTCATCTTTGAAGATACCTTTCGCTTCAGTATCATGGAGGGTTTTGCTGACCTTGTCTTCGATGTACCTTATGGATTGTGGTCTGATGTTGAGATCTTTAATCCGTTTTGATCTGACTTTATGCATGGTGTCGGGTGGAGGTCTAAGCCCATTCTTTTGCATGTGGTTGTCCAGTTGTGCCAGCACCATTTGTTAAAGAGGCTTTCCTTGCTCCACTTCACATTTCTTGTTCTCTTATCAAAGATTAGATAATTGTACACTTGGGGTTGTGTGTAGGGATATTCCACCGTGTTCCGTTGTTCTGCGGCTCTGCCTTTGTTCCCATACCATGCTGTTTTAATTGTTACCGCTTTGTAGTAAAGTTTAAGGTTGGGGATGGTAATGCCTCTCATCTTTTTCCGAAGAATTGTCTTAGCTATCAATGGGCATTTGTTGTTCCATATGAATTTCAGGATTGCTTGATCCATTTCTTTGAAGAATGTCATGGGTATCTGTGGAGAGCCGCCACAGGACTGTGCTTCATGGACACCTGTTTCTTGTTAATTACACCGTGCTTCCTAGATAACACCTGATAAGGAATCAGGATGTCTTGTCACGCCACGAGCTGTAACTAGTCTATCAGCTGCAGACACTTGGGCATAAGCAGGCAGCGAGGGGTAGATAAGGAGGGAAGCTGCCTAGCTAGAGGGTTTCCTTCTCGTTCGTCCCTCATTCCTCTTCTTTCCCGAGTAGGTCTCTGAATAAATCACTGCAAGAAGAATCTCCGGGTTGCGTGATTTCTTACAGGGGATTGCTGTTCGGATTCTAATCCACAGCACACAAAAAAAATCCTGATCTCCCGCTCACTTTCTAGAGTGGGGTGCACCGAACGCTTATTCTTACCTTTAGTTGATAGTTTGTGCCCACCCAGGGGCGCCAGCTGTAAAAAAACACGCAACCCAGAGATTCTTCTTGCAGCGATTTATTCAGAGACCTTCTCATGCAAAACGGTCCCGTGGCGGCTCTCCACAGGTATCCTTATAGGGATTGCGTTGAATCTGTATAATGCTTTGGGGAGTATTGCCACTTTGACAATGTTGATTCTCCCTATCCTTGAGCAGGGGATATGTTTCCATTTCCTATGTCCTCTTCTATTTCATGGAGTAATGTTTTATAGTTTTCTTTGTAGAGATCCTTTACTTCCTTAGTTAAGCTGATTCTGTGGTACTTGATTTTCTGGGGTACGATTGTGAATGGGATTGCTTTTTTCCTCTGTCTCATTGTTTGCATATAGGAAGGCCATGGATTTTGGGTATTGATTTTATAACCTGCGACTTTACTGTACAAGTCTATTGCTTCTAAGAGTTTCTTAGTAGAGGCTTTAGGCTTCTCTAGATGTAGTATCATATTGTCTGTGAATAGTGAGAGTTTGATTTCTTCCTTTCCTATCTGGATGCCCTTAATATATTTTTCTTGCCTAATAGCTATTGCAAGTACTTCCACTATTATATTGAACAGAAGTGGTGAGAGTGGCATCCTTGTCTTGTCCCTGATCTTAGAGGAAAGATCTAAGTTTTTCCCCATTGGGGATAATGCTTGCCATAGGATTGTGGTAGATGGCTTTGACTATCTTGAGGAAAGTTCCTCCAAAACCCATTTTGGTGAGAGTTTTCATCATGAACGGATGTTGGATCTTGTCAAATACTTTCTCTGCATCTATTGATATTATCATTTGGTTTTTATCTTTACTTCTGTTGATATGATGGATTATGTTGATTGATTTCCAAATGTTAAACCATCCTTGCATCCCCGGGATGAATCCCACTTGGTCATGGTGTATGATCTTTTTGATGAGTTGTTGGATTCTATTTGCTAATACTTTGTTGAGGATCTTTGCATCAGTGTTCATCAGGGATATTGGTCTATAATTTTCTTTGTTAGTGTTGTCTTTGTTTGCTTTTGGTATTAGGGAGATATGTGCCTCATAGCAACTGTTTGGGAGAGTTCCTGTTTTTTTCAGTTTCCTGGAAAAGCTTGAGGAGAATTGGCAACAGATCTTCTTTAAATGTTTGGAAGAATTCGCCAGTGAATCCATCTGGGCCTGGGCTTTTGTTTGGGGGGAGGCTTTTGATTACAGTTTCAATTTCCTTGATATTAATGGGTCTATTCAGGTATTCCAAGTCTTCTTGGTTCAGTCTTGGGAGATTGTAGGAATCAAGGAGTTCATCCATTTCTCTAAGGTTCTCTTGTTTTGTGGCATACAGACTTTCAAAGTAATCTCTGATGATATTTTGAATTTCATTGTTTTCTGTGTGATGTCCCCCTTTTCATTCCTGATTCGGTTTATTAGGGTTCTCTCTCTCTCTCTCTTTCTTTTTGAGTCTTGCTAGCAGTTTATCAATCTTGTTTATTTTCTCAAAGAACCAGCCCTTGGTTTCATTGACCTTTTGGATTGTTTTCTGGGTTTCCATGTTGTTATTTGTGCTCTAATTTTTATTATTTCTTTCCTTCGGTCTGGTTTTGGTTCCAAAATAAGTACTTCTTTTATTGCCCTTTGTGAATTACTTTTCAGAATAGAATTGGGAAATTTTAAATTTATTTTTATTACTTATTCCTTACAAAATATTTATTGCTCTTCTGTGTACCAGAAGCTGTACAGATTTCTAAATTTTTGCCATCCATAATCTTGCAATCTACCATAACATGGGAACATCTTTCCAGAAATTAAAGCAAAGTCTTGTTATTCTCTAAGCACTATTGTTTTGTTTTGGGGCCACACCCAGCTGTGTTCAGGGCTCACTACTATTTCTGTGCTTAAGGAATCACACCTGATGGGCTTAAAGGAGCATATGTTGTGACAGGGATCATAACTCAGTTTGACAGCGCAGGACAAGAGCTCTACCCATTATACTGTCACTCTGGACCCCTCTAAATACTATTTTTTATACACAAAACATAATTTTGTAAAGAAAGAAGAGTAGTATTGAAAATATATTTCTTCACTATAATTCTGGCCTCATAAAAGAATTATTTTCCTGGGTGATTATTACTGAGTGGGTTAACAGAGAATTGTTTCTTTGTTTATTTGTGGTTTACTGGCTGGGTAGGTGGGTGGGTGGGAATTCTGAAATTATCTTAATTGGTTTTATGATTAAACTAAAGCAGAATTGGGTTTATTTGTTTTGGGTTTTTTGTTTGGGAGCCACAACCAGCAGATACTCAGCCTAATTCCTGCCTCTGCACTCAGGAGTTATTCCTGGCAGGCTCCAGGGACCAAGTGGGATGCCTGGGGTTTGGGGGATTGAACCCAGGTCACCTGCATGCAAGGCAAATGCCCTACCTACTGTGTTAATTGCTCTGGCCCCAGGATTGTATTTTTAGTTATTATCACTGTATCACTGTCATCCCATTGTTCATCGATTTACTTGAGCAAGTGCCAGTAACATCTCCATTCATCCCAGCCCTGAGATTTTAACAGCCTCTCCTTACTCATCTTTCCCAATGATTGGAAGCTTCTTTTGGGATCAGGGGAATGAAACCTGTTACTGTTATTGTTTTTGGCATATCAAATATGCCACGGGGAGCTTTCCAGGCTCTACTGTGCAGGCGGGATACTCTCGATAGCTTGCCGGGCTTTCCGAGAGGCATATATATTTATTTCCCTCTGATGATGTGTCACCCGGCCGTAAAGTGGCCACGAGGTCCAGGAATATGTTCACTCATTGTGAAGCTCAGCCTGAGCGTGTGGAAAACAACCTGGAGCGAGGCAGCGGTTGGGTAGTGGGGGTCGGCTTCCCGGGGCTGGGTCCCTTGGGACGGGGAGGGCTCTCACACGCCCCCCTCTGGGGTGCCCCAAGTGAAAACAGCCTGGTGTGGAGTCCCTTTTAGTTATTATAACCGAGTTAAATGTTTACTGTAGTTTTTTATCTGTGGTTTTGGTATACCTAATTACTACACCTCACCACCAGTGAGTGTCCTTATGTTACTTCCATTTCACCTCTTCATTCTTTTCTACCTCCTCCCTCCCTTGCCTGGTATTCCCAGTTTTGTAGTTCAGGCCAGGGGTTTGTTATTATTTGATACTGTCTAATTCATTGTTTTTATTTCTCTATATACACACAGGTGCATGAATGTATCTGGTATTTGTCCTCTTTCTCACTTATTTCTCTTAACCTGATATCTTCTAGTTGCCTCCAAATTGCAGCAAACTGCAAAAATTTCATCTTTTTTTATGGGTACATTGTATTTCATACATATGTGTATGTGTGTGTGTACACACACACAAGACAACTTCTTTAATCCATGCATCTGTTTTTGGACATTTGGGATGTTTCCTTACCCTTTCTATCATACTTAGTGCTGCAGTGAACACAGATGTGCATATATTGTTCTTGTGCTTGGGGAGACAGGTGTCAAGAATTAAGTTTGCTGGGTCTTACGGAAGCTCTATTCTTTATTTTATTTGGGTTTTGGGCCACACCTAGTGGTACCCAGGCCTTACTCCTGACTCTGCTCAGGGATCTCTCCTGGCTGGGCTTAGGGAACCATGTATAGTGTCAGGGATCAAACTTCAGTCTGCCACATGTAAGGCAAGCATAGTACCCACTGTACTGTTGCTTTGGTCCCATGTCTTTTTTTTTAGCCTGAGTTTCTTTTGCTATGTAAAAACGTTTTGTTTTGATGTAGTCTCTGTTTATTTTGTTTTTATCTTTGGGCTGGAGAGATAGCACAGTGAGTAGGGCGGTTGCCTTGCATGCAGCTGGCCTGGGTTCGATTCCTCCGCCCCTCTTGGAAAGCCTGGCAAGCTACCGAGAGTATCTCGCCTGCATGGCAGAGCCTGGCAAGCTACCCGTGGCGTATTCAATATGCCAAAAACAGTAACAAGTCTCACGATGGAGATGTTACTGGTACCCGCTTGAGCAAATCGATGAGCAACAGGATGACAGTGACAGTCACAGTTTTTATCTTTGCCAGTAGAGTCAAGTCATTGGAAACACTTCTGAAGTTCATGTTCTGGAGAGTTCTATGTTTTCCTCAGTATATTATATGGATTCTAGTCTGATCTTTAATACACTTTGGATTAACTCTTCTATACAGTGAGAGATATGGATTCAATTTTATTTTTTTGCGTATGGCCATCCAGTTTTCCCAGCACCATTTACTGAAGCTCTCCTTGCTACACCTAATGTACTCACCTCGTTTGTCAGATTACTGTCCTCTAGGCTCTCAGTTGGTCTCAGTTGTTCTGAAAGTCTGTCTTTATTCTAGTACCACGCCTTTGTTGATTATTTTAACTTTATAGTAAAATTTACAGTCAGAAAATGTGATGCCTTCCATCTTTTTTCTCAGAATAGTTTTAACTATTTGTGAAGTTTTGTGATTCTATACAAATTTTAGCAGTGTTTATTCTAAATTCTTGAAGGATGCCATTGGAATTTTGATGGGAGTTGTTTGAACCTATATCAAGCTTTTGGTAAGATCGTCATTTTGACAAAGGCACAGCCTAAATGTGGTGATAAAGATGAAAACAAAACAGCCAGATAACTATAACTCAGTTGTTATTACTGTTGTTTCTGGTTTGGGGGTTTTTTGTTTGTTTGATTTGGTTTTGGGCACACCCAGTGGGGTGCTCAGGGCTTATTCTTGGCTCGGCACTCAGGAAGTACTTATGCCCAGCAGTGGTAGGGGATGATATGGGGTGCTGGAATTGTACCTGGGTCAGTTGTGTGCATCACAAGTGCCCTACCCGCTGTATTAACTGCATTAGGGATGGCTCAGGTTGAGGGAAGATTGGGAGGTATTTTTCCAACTATTAGCCACTTTTTTCCACCGTCAGCTTTTAGCACTTGGAGAGAAAGGTAGGTGTTTCATTGTCTAATACATTTTCTTGCTCCTTAATTCATAGGGATATCTGTGTTTGCCTTACATGGCTCTGCAGCAGCACCATCTTCTCTCTGATGTCACCGTCCGGGGATTTGTGGCTGGCGCTACTAACATCCTCTTTCGACAACAGAAACACCTCAGTGATGCCATTGTGGAAGTAGGTGTACTTATGAGTCTGTGTCCTAAACGGTGCTGGTCTCAGCCTGCCATACATGAAGGTTGAAGGGTACAATAATTGTGCTGATCATGTGACAATTGTTCCTGTGTGCCAGGTATTCTGCAAACCATCAATACTTTTTTTTTTGGCTTTTTGGGTCACACCCAGCATTGCAGAGGGCTCATGCACCCAGGAATTACTCCTGGCGGTGCTCAGGGGATCCCATATGGGATGCTGGGAATTGACCCGGGTTGGCCGCTTGCAAGGCAAATGCCCTACCCCTTGTGCTATCGCTCCAGCCCCCATCAATACATCTTTTAACTAATCTAGTTCTTGTCCCAACCTGTGAAATAGGTATTGTTTCTGTCTGTATTTTACACCTGTGGATTTAAGGAACAGAAAGCTCAAAACACTAGGGATAGGGGAGGCAAGCCTCTAACTCAGGGCAGGAGTGATAGTACAGTGGGTAGTACGCTTACCTTGCACACGACCAACCTGGTTTTGATCCCGCTTCCCAGATGGTCCCCACATCCCACTAGGAGTAACCCCTGAATGCAGAGCCAGGAGTAAGCTCTGAGTATTGCTGGGTGGGGCCCAAAAAACAGAAAAAGAAAAGAGAACAACTCAAGCAATATAGTTCTAACTACAATGTCATAATTGAAATAAGTTTATTGTTTAAATACTTCTAGCCTGATACCAAGAGAAAGAAAAATACAGATAATATTTGCCATCCTAACAATGTGTAAGAAATTGAAATCATTTATTCAATTATACAATTGTAAGTAATATTTCTAAAAATTTTTTTCATGGAGCGGGAGATATTATGAGGATTAAGGTACATGTCTAGTATCCACCTGACCTGAGTTTGAGTCACAGCACCATATAGTCACCAAGCACTACCATTGTGGCCCTGGGACTGCCAGCACTGCCCAGGTGATCTCTGGCACCACACGGCCATGCCGCATGACATCCATAGGCCACAGTATTGAACCATCAACCTGTTTGGTTAAGAATCACCAACAGGGTCCGCTTCCCTCCAGTTTTCAAGGTCTCTCTCCCAAATTAACTTTTTCAGCCACTTGGAGATTTTTGTAGTTTATAAAAGAGAATATCAAAACTCTTTCTTTGGGAAAA
The DNA here is from genome assembly GCF_027595985.1 of Sorex araneus. Classification (NCBI taxonomy): domain Eukaryota; kingdom Metazoa; phylum Chordata; class Mammalia; order Eulipotyphla; family Soricidae; genus Sorex; species Sorex araneus. The sequence continues at coordinate 359,169,607 of NC_073302.1, read as the reverse complement.
TGTTTATAATAAAATCTTGAATTCACAACTATATGTATTAAGAGATCAGTTTCAAGGAAGATATGGGAGAACCACAATTACTAATGTATTTTTAATTTTGAAGGTTTTCTTTTAGTAAAATTTTTTAAAAATTATTTTTACTAAGGTTGCAATTATTTTTACGCAGTAGCACAGAGAGTAGGGCGTTTGCCTTGCACGCGGCTGACCTGTGTTCGATTCCTCTGTCCCTCTCAGAGAGCCCCACAGGCTACCAAGAGTATCCCGCCCGCACAGCGGAGCCTGGCAAGTTACCCGTGGCTTATTCCATATGCCAAAAACAGTAACAAGAAGTCTCACAATGGAGACATTACTGGTGCCCCCTCGAGCAAATCGATGAGCAACGGGATGACAGTGACAGTGACAGATTTACAAGGTTGTTCATAATAGAGTTTCAGGCATACAGTGTTTCAACACCAGTCCCACCACCAGTATTAATTTCTTTTCTACCCCCAAGCCTCCCTCTTGAATGGCACATATTTTTTTAAAAAAAGATTTAATTGAATCACTGAATTATAGAATTACAAAGTTATTTGTGATTGAGTTCCCAGCTTACAGTGTTCTAGCACATCCCTTCACTCCCCTCTTCTAGTGTCCCCAGTCTCCCTCCCACCTTCCCAGCCTGCCTCTGGTTTTATCTTTTCCTTCCCCCACCCCCACCCCCGGCCCCATTTTAGGCACTGGTTTATAGGACAGTCACTCGTAGGGCATCATGCATGTCACTTTGCCTCCTTTCAGCACCTCATTCTGATCCAGAGTGGCTACTTCCCTCTACCATTGTCATAATGGGCCCTTTCCTGAACTGTCCTATCTCTCCCTCCCTCTTCCACATCCTGCTAATAAGCTCCTGCTACAGCCCAATTCCCCTGCTCTTCATTCCTATTGAATAAGCACATTTTTAAGTTCGGTCGTTGTGGTTTGGGTCTCCATCTTACAGTGTTATTGGCTGTGTGGCTAAGATATATACTTATACACCACCTTTACTCCACTCATGTGCCCGAGACCCCTGTTTCCTCTCATTTGCCTCTTCTTACTCCTCCGAAGCCTCCCCTACGCCCCTCGTCCCCATGCACACACCTTGGTTTTTTTCCCTTCCCTCTCCTCCCCATTTCTATAATGTAGGGTGAAGGATTATGTAAATCCCACAATCCTCCACCTTTGGTACCTTGTATTTCCTTGTCTTGTTACCTGTAAACCACAGATAAATGAGATAATCCAGTATTTAACTTTTTCTAACTTATTTGACTTAACTTGATATCTATTAGTTCCATCTGTGTTGCAGCAAATTGCATGATTTTATCATTCCTTGAAGCTGCATAGTTTCATTGTGTATATATATGTACCACATAAAGATGTGGTGTATATATACCACCTGAGTCAGCCACACCTAGATTGATACACACACCAGGATTGACTCCATATCCTAGCTATTATATTTCCATATCCTAGCTGTTGTACTAGTTGCTGCAGTGATAATGGTTATTACTATGTTCTTTTTGAATTCATGTGTTTGTATCTTGGAATTATATACCAAGAAGTGGAATTGCTTCTGGGTTTGATAGAAGCTTTATTACCACCTTTCTGAGAAATCTCTATACTGTTTTCCAAAACAGTTGAACTATACTTTAGTATTTTCAGTAACATTCTAGTTCTGAAGTTGGTTAATAGGTTCATGAGTATTTTTAAATTATACTTCAAAAATTGCCTGTAACTCACATATTTTTATGTATCCAATATTATTTAATAAAAATATTTCACAAGTTTCACTCTCAAATGGAAAAATATTGAACTGTATTCATTTCTAGTCATGCAATTAAGATTATTTTGATATTCATTTTTACATTTTCCAAAATACCTCTTTTACATTCAAAATGAAAAAGTTTACATGTGTTTTCTAAGAACAAAACGAGGATTTTTCAGTAAATAAAAAGTACCTGTAGTGTACAAGCTTGTCTCTTCATCATCTGAGAATGTTGTTTCTTGTCCAAGTCTGATTTCCAGTAGTTGTGGTTGATTGTGACATGGATCTGTTTTTGTGAGTGTGCCAGACTCTGACTTGTACCTTACTACCTTCTAGGTAGAAGACGCTTTGGTCCAGATCCATGATCCAGACCTCAGGAAGCTGCTGAACCCCACCACTGCAGACCTAAGGTTTGCAGATTACCTTGTGCGGCATGTGACCGAGAACCGTGATGATGTCTTCCTGGATGGCACTGGCTGGGAGGGAGGTGATGAATGGATCCGAGCCCAGTTTGCAATCTACATTCATGCACTGCTGGCTGCCACGGTGCAGTTAGGTAAGAGCATGCAGCTGCTTCCTCACTTTCTAGCTGTATGATGTTCTCACCTGCTTAAGAAGTACATTGTAAATGTAGAAATTTGTTGACATGATTTACATCTTTCAGCTATATAAAAGGAAAAAATAGAAATCCTAGGAAATCACTTTCTGAGTGACTAAGCCTTCAAATACATGCCCCATTATAAAAAAATCTATCTTTATTGAAAGCTTAAAAGGGAAGAGATAAGCTTAGAATGACTCCTATATTAAAACCATCTCACTCTAAGAAATAGTACAGGGCAAAGGCACTTGCCTTGCATTTGCCTGATTGATTCAGTCCCCAGTACCACAGGGGACCCCACCAATCTCCCTATGCACTGGGAGATATCCAACAGAGTTGGTAGTAGCCCCAAGCACCACCAGGTGTGGCCCCAAAACCAGAAAATGCAAAATAAAATAAAAACATCTCCCTTTGTGAAAATATAATAAAGACAAAAAATGAAATTCTGCAATGATCTATTTCATTGTGGATACTCAGCACACTGGCTGACTGGCAAATATTCTATTAAGTTGTTAAAAGTGTTGAAATTTTAATTTTCCCCTTTTTTGTTCAGTCTTCTTTACCACAGTTTTCTAGTGCTTTTAATTGTGAAGTACCCATAACTTTATCATCTTAGTCATTTCTAGCATACAGTCCCTCAGTGACCGTAGATATGTCACACTGTTGTGTCAGTGGATTTTTTCCTCCTCCTCACTACTATCTTCCAGGTTGATTCTTCACACAGTATGTTTGAGTTTTAAGTGAAGAATTCAAGCCCAGGGAGGTGACTCAGTGGTAGAAAGCCTGCCTTACAGGTGTGACACTGGAAGTTTGATCCTTGGTATCTCCACATGCCAGTGATCTCACTGACACTGCCGGGAGTGATCCCCAGCACACCAAAATACAGTTTCTGCTACACCATCGTTAAATATGTGCAGGGACCCCAGCTAAGTGTGCAGCCATCAGCAAGTTCCAGGACCACAACCAAATATATGCCATCCCCCAGTCATCACACAATAGCAAAGAGAAGAGAAAGGAAGGTGTGGGAGAAAACAGCCCAGACTCCAGTTGTGTTCTTCATTTACAGAGGAAAGCTAAGAAATAGATTTATATTTTTCAGTTTGGTGGGAAGTGTGTTTATGTATGTGCACATGCACGTGTGTATGTACGTGTTCCCATGCACACTCAGGGAATCAAGCCCAGGTGTCTTGTCATGTAAAGAAGACACCTTACTGCCCTGCAGTGAGGTTACACCTCTGTAAGAGTCAGTGTCACCACACCTACCACTGAAAGTCCTAGAGCCATCATTGTCAGAATGACACAATGTCATTTTCCACACCTTCCCTTGTACCTTCTGATAGCCATCTTTATCCTAGGTTCTATGATTCACCTTTATTGTTTTTTTCCAGTTAATTTATTTTAGTTAATTAAATTTCACATTTGAATGAAAACATCTGACTTGCTCATCCACTTCAAGTTCGATCAAGGTTGTCTCAAGAGATGTGTTTTTATCCTTGTTTTTTGGTGCCTGGGATAAACCTAGAGCCTCGTATATGCAAAGCATACTCTATCACTTGGTTTCATCCCCAGACCCAGATTTCATCCCTTTGGAACATGGGGAGTGTGACCTTGTACATGGCAGTGCTTAGGGACTGTTCCCCCATTATGTTCAGGGAAACTAGCAGTGTCAGGGATTGAGCCTGGGACTCCTGTATGCAAAGCATGTACATTTGACCTTTAAGCTATCTCCAACCTCTCACATTTGTTTCCCATAGACATCATTAGCTTGCAGTGTTTTGGAAATTCAGGGATTAAGCTTGTCACCACTGCCACAGCTGAACTCCAATACCACTTAACCACCAAGCAGTCTTAACCTGCTCATCACAGCACTCCCACCCCAGTCTGGGAACCCACAGAGTTTCACCATTTTCTTCTAGTAATCTACAGAGCTTTCGCCAAGTCTTGAATTGTTTTTGTTATTTTTGCCATGTTGTATTCTTGTTCATATTCCACTTAAATGAAACCATCCAGCAACTGTTTTTTTACGTAACATTATCCCAACCAGATTATCCATTTTGTTCCAAAAGACAGTTTGATTCTTTCAAATACCTGAGCAGTATTCCATTGAGTATACAAGTTTCTTTTTTTTTAATTTTTTTAAAAATTTTTATTTTATCACCATGTGGAAAGTTACAAAGTTTTCAGGTTTATGTCTCAGTTATACAATATTCAAACACCATCCCTTCACCAGTGCCTATATTCCACCACCCAGTATACCCCCCGCCCCCGCCCCCCACCCCCAACTGTATAACTGATGAATTTCACTTCATTTTCTCTTTACCTTGATTACGTTCCATATTGCAAAACAAAACTCACTGTTGTTGTTGGAGTTTCCCCCCAAGAAAGACAGCCCTACTAAGGAAGCGTTTGATAATTGGTTTTCCATGAAAAGATTGTATGTTTTCAGTTTTTAGAAAAGGTCACGCGGCTGCATTAGCAGCCGCGTGGTTCAGATGTGTCCCAGTCCCACAAGCCGGAGCTGTGTTAGTTGCTGCTCAGTGTCACCAGGGTTCCATCTGGAGAAGGTGTGCTGGCTGTACCTCCTCCGTCTGGATCCCCGGTGTTGCTGGCCCGGTTTCATTTCGGGACTGGAGCATTTCTCCGGCCGCGTTGCTCACCAGAATGCCTGGCCTCTTCTCTGTTGAATGTGGCAAGATGGCGCCGAGGGTGGGTCGAGGGCGTGACTTCCAGTGGCCCCCCTCGGCTCGGATGTGTCCCAATCCCGCAAGCCGGAGCCATGTTAGTTGCTGCTCAGTGTCGCCAGGGCTCCATGTGGAGAAGGTGTGCTGGCTGTACCTCCTCCATCTGGATCCCCGGTGTTGCTGGCCCGGTTTCGGGTCTGGAGCATTTCTCCGGCCGCGTTGCTCACCAGAATGCCTGGCCTCTTCTCTGGTGAGTATACAACAGTTTCTTGACCTAGTGTCTGTTAGTGGGCCTTTAGGTTGCTTTCAGTGAATAATGCTACATGAATTTAGTGGTATAATTCTTTTGAATGTGTTTTTATATCCCTTGGGTAAATGCCTGGGTGTGGTGTTGTTTGATCCTACGGTATTTTAATTTGTCTTTTTTTCTTTTTAGTACTTTTCCTTCATTTTTCCATAGAGACTAAACCAGGGCTAGAGCACTAGTATAGCTTGCCTTGCACACAGCTGACCTGGGTTCGATCCCTAACCCCAATTGTAGTCACTGAGTCCTACCACAAATGATCCCTGAGTACAGTCAAGAGTAAGTCCTGAGCACCACTGGGTGTGGCCCTCTCCCTCCAAAAACAACCCAAACTATAGAGATTGAATCAATTTACATTCCCACTGACAATGTGTCAGGGTTCATTTATCTCCACATCTTGTTGTTTCCACTTGTTGTTTTTTAAATCAATAAGCCAGCTATTCTCAACAATGTGAGGTGTTTTTTGGCGATGTTGAGTTTTTTTCGTATCTGTGTGCACTCTGTTGTCTTTTGTTTTTTAATTTTTCAATTTTATTTTTATAAAATTGTTCACAATGTTTGATTACATTCAATATTTCAACACCAATCTCACCACCATTACATCTTCCCGCCATTATTATTTCGAATTTTCCCACCACCACTCAAGCCTACCTGTCATAGGCAGATTCTAGATAATTTACTTTGTATTGCTTGTTATGAATAGCATGAGATGTCGCATGGCCACAGAAGCAGCCACACACTTCTGAAAATTCTAAAATTTTAAATAATTGAGGTTCAGAGACATCTCTGCAGCGAGCTGCTCTGTTCCAAGATTCATTTGTGAGTCTATTTTTGTGAAGTGGGAAGCGGCAGCCCATTCCTGGCTCCTTGAGGCCTGGAGTTTTCAGTTACAGGTCCCACATACCTGGGTTTTTCAGTGGGTTCATTCTCATGGATGGGGGTGCTCAGGATAAGCCTATGAAGATTGGCTGTGAGTGTGGCAGCGATTGGGTTCTGAGGATTGCAGTTGCCAGGGTTCATTTGGAGCTGGTGGAGGGACACGCCTGCCGCCCTCCAAGGTGCCCTGGTAAAATCAACCTGGTGTGGGGTAGGGAGACATCTCTGCAGCATGCTGCTCTCTTCAGAGATTCATTTGTTATATGTCGTCTTTGAAGAAGTGTCTTTAAGGTTTTTGGCCCATTTATATTAAGGTTGCCTGCTTTTTTTGTTATTTTGTTGAGTGTTTGTTTTTTATTAAATTCTCAACCTCTTGTTGAAATATCAAGTCTTGTCAGCTGAACCTCCCAGTTCCTAGGCTACCTTTTTGTTTTTGTAGTAATTTCTTTGGCTGTTTAAAACTTTTTATCTTGATGACTTCCCATTACTTAACTCTTGCTTTGTTTCCTTGCCATTGGAGTGTTTCACTTATGATTACTTGTATGAATTTTGTGCTTTCAGGTCTTAATACCCAAATCTTTAATGCAATCTGAGTTCATTTTTGTGTCTGGTATGTAATAGTAATTTTGTTGCACTCTTTTGCATGTGGCTCACCTTTTTTTTTCAACACCATTTGTTGACGAGACTTTCTTCTTCATTATAAGTTTTGGCTCCTTCATCATAACTTAAATGTTTATGTTTTGATTTATTTCTCAGCTCTCTTTTCATTTGGTCTGTGTGTCTAATTATAGGCTTGCTTATCCATCTAGTGAGAGGCTGACCTAGGATTTAGACCCAGGTAATCTGACTCAGGAGCGTGCGATGGGCCAGGGCAAAAGAGGGAGTTCAGCCCAATGAACTCCATAAGAAATATGTTCTCTTTTTTATTGTTGGATTTTGTTTGGAGACCACACCTGGAGATGCTCAGGGGTTACTCTGGGTTCAACACTCAGAAATCATTCTTGGAGGTGCTCGGGTGATCATATAGGATGCCTGGGATCCAACCTGGGTTGGCCACATGCAAGGCAAATGTCTTCATTACTTTTCTTCCAGGCCCAAGAAATATGTTCTTAATAGAACTTCCTTTGCTACATATGGAAACATTTAACTTCTTCTTTTTCTTTTCTGTCAACAAAAGGCACATATTTCACCTTAAGAGCAAGGAAGATGTAAATAATATAGAGAAACAAAAGTCATTTGAATCAACTTTCCAAAATTTTCATTCTTCCAAATAGGATAAACATTGTACATTAAAGCTTTCCCATGAGGGACCAGAGAGATAGTACAGGGGGTAGGCATTTGCCTTGTACATGCAGTTGACTGAGTTATGTCCATGGCATCCCATATGGTCCCCAGGAGTGGCCCCTGATTGTAGAGACAGAAGTAAACCCTGAATACAGCCAGGTATGGCCTCAAAAACTAAGTAAATAAAGCAAACAAGCAAGTGTCACCATAATAATGGTAAAGACCAAAAAAATTTAAATGTTAAATGTGAGGGGCTGGAGAGATACTATAGCTAATCTCTTGCCTTGCACTCAGCTGACCTGGGTTTGATCCCAGGCACCCTATATAGTCCCCTAGCCCCACCAGAAATAAGCCCTAAGCACCAGTGTGGCAAAAAGAAATAATAATAATTAAAAGTAAAAACAAATAATAAATAAATGTTAAATCTGAAAACTCCCTTGTTAAGTGTTTTGATAGTGAAATACATCTTAACTTCACCACCAGATGGTGAGATATAATCCAAAGGAGAGAAATAGTAATGTAATCCACGAATATGTTCATTGTTTGTCATCTTTCATAGAAAAAATGGCATTTGTAAAAAGTTACCTATTTACCTGCTCCTTTCACGACTTTTATTCACTGTTCAACTGATAGTTTTTATTTAATGGGTAACATGATGCCTCCTCTCCTTGATAAGGAGAAACTTGGAAATACTTGGAGTTGTAAGAAACTTAGAAAATACCTGGCTCAATCCTCTAATTTACCAGTGAGGAAAGCTGAAGTTCTGAGAAACTGTAACTTGCCAAAGGCCACCTAGATTCTTTTTTGTTGTTTGTGTTTGTTTGTTTGCTTGCTTTGGGGGGGTCATAGCCAGTGATGCACAGGGTTACTCCTGGTTCATGCGTTCAGGAATTACTCTTGGCAGTGTTGGGTGACTATATGGCATGCTGGGAATCAAACCTGGGTCAGCTGTGTGCAAGGCAAACGCCCTACCCACTTTGCTATCACACCAGCCCCCTACCTAGCTTCTTAACAGGATTTCTGGAACTAGACCCAAGTTTCCTGACATCTCATAGGTTCTCTCCACCGGAGCAGGGTGGTTTGGGGTGTGGAGGCCAAACCATTCCTTTACCCCTTTTGGTGGTTATCTTCACATCCTTGACAGGATATACAGTCCAGCTCAGCTTTCAAATATTTACTTGACAGATAATGAGAAGATATTATCGGACTATGGCACAACCTTTGTTACAGCATGGAAGAACACACACAACTACAGGGTATGGAACAGCAACAGGCATCCGGCACTCACAGAAATAAATCCAAAGTAAGTGCATCCTTTGAAGACTAATTAAATGGTTGATTTACTGAATGCCTCGATAGAAAGTCATAGCTTTGGTGGTATTATGACTGTCTTTGAGAATCTAATTAAATAGGTAATAAAAAAGGCCCCCAGCTACAGAAAAGCAGCTGAAAACTCCTTGCCTGCTCACATTTCTTATTAAAGGCATTGTTTGGAAGCACTCACATTTCTCCCAACTTTCTTTGTACTGCCCAATAGGAAGTCCTGACACGTGATAATGCTTCAAACATGGTGGTTCTTCTCTCTCTCCCCTTCCCTGGAGTGCACCTTATCAAAGATAGAATCAAACCAGAGAATGGTCAAATAAGGTAGAAACTTTCAAGGAAGTACTGCTGCTGTAAAAGGGAGATGTTTTATTTTTAAAGGATATATGTAATTGACACAATACCTTAGTTTTGGTTTTACAGCATGATGATTCATTGTGTACATTGTGAAATGGTCTGCAGGGTAAATCTGGTTACCAGCTGTCACATTAGAAAGTTACATGTATTTTCCCCCCTTGTAAAGAGAGTTTTCAAGAAGAGAGGACAAAGGGAATGCCCTGCCACAGAATGGGGGTTGGGGGGGATGCTGGGATCATTGGTGATGGAGAATGGGCACTGGTAGAGTGATGGGTACTCGATCATTGTGTGATTGAAACGCAAGCATGAAAGTTTGTAAGTATGTAACTGTATCCCACGGTGATTCACTAATAAAAAATTAAAAAGAAAAAAAGAGAGCTTTCAAGAGTTATTATCTTTGTGCCCAAAAGACTGAGCACATTATTTGCATGTAGGAGGCCTGGGTTTGAACCATTACGCCAGCTAGTCTCTTGAGCATCACCTGCAGCAACCTCACAGAGCTGAAAATGTGGCCCCCTCCGTCTGGAAAAAGTTGCTGTTGTCTTTAGGAACATTCAGATTTGCTGGAGTATAATTTTACTGACTACACTCTTCATACCATCCATACATAATATGCCTGATATTATTTTATTTAATTTTATTTTATTAAGACACTGATTTATAAACCTGTTTATAATAGAATTGTTTCAGGTATACAGTGTTGCAACACCAGTCCCAGCACCAGTGTTCCTAAGGTCCCTGCCGTCCTCTTGCCTGCTCCCTTGGCAAGCATATAGTAAATGCCTGAGGCTATTTTAAAACATGAAAGGACTAAAGAACTAAGAACTAAAGTTGATGTTTGAGTTTGTACATATACAGGTAAACCTAATTTCCATATCAGGTTCTAAAATTAGTGAAATTTAATGCTTAGTAAATAAAATGTTAAGTATTGACTGGACAAAGACTTTATCATACTTAGGCATGAAAGATGTTTAAACTATGCAAAAATAGTACAAGATAATTACATGTAGCTACATTGCCACAACCTCAGTTCATTCCCTGGCACCACATACGGCACCCTGAGCATTACCAGGACTCACTTCTGAGGACACAGCAAAAACAGATGTGAGTTGTGTTCCAAACCTCTCCAAAATTTTTTCATTTAAAACTGAAAAATGAATTATGCTATGAATCAGGACCTTTATGAAGTAACACAGTTTGTAAGTGGAAGACTTAAGGAGATCAAGGAGATCAATTGATATAATCTATTGCATACCCTTATCACTTATTTTCTAAATTGAAATATTAAAGTGCTAGTTTTGGGTTGTAGATTTCTGTTTTTAAATTTTTTTATTTTATTTTAAAAATTTTTTTTGCTTTTTGGGTCACACCCAGCGATGCACAGGGGTCACTTCTGGCTCTGCACTCAGGAATTACTCCTGGTGGTGTTCAGGAGACCAGATGGGATGCTGGGAATTGAACCCAGGTCAGCCGCGTGCAAGGCAAATGCCCTACGTGCTGTGCTATCGCTCCAGCCCCGTTTTTTAAATTTTTTATTGCATATCCGTGAGACCATTACAAAGCTGTTCATGATTGAGTTTCAGTCATACAATGATCCAAGAACATCCCTTCATCAGCATACATTTCCCAGTACCATTGTCCCCCATTTCCCTCCCACCATCCCCCAACAACACCACCACCACTGCCTGCCTCTATGGCAGGCACTTTTCTTCTTTCTCATTCTCCTTTTGTGCATTATGGTTTGCAGTACAGGTACTAAGAGTTCGTGTTTGTTCAGGGCATTCAGTATGTTTATCAGGAAGGTTAAACTGGAGTGGCTTTTGTAACTGGGTGGCAGCTTTGGGGTAGGGCATGCTGAGGTTTCAGGGAAGTACAGGGAGATGGGGGAAGGTAGCCATTCCAACCCTGAGAAAACCTGGAGGTTTCATTCACAAAACCCACATATACAGATTTTCAGATGATATCTCGGTGAGGTCCATGCTATGGTGGAGTCTGGCAGGGCAGCGATTTTGGATTGGGGAAGCAAGCAGCTCCAGGGGTTCTGCCTAGTCAGGCACCAGACTGACCCTCCCCTCCTTTTTTACCCCGGTTTGTTCCCCCTTGCACAAGTTCAAGATTAACTGCAGCTTTTGATCTCTCTTGAGATTTATTTATGGGTCTATGAAGGAAGGGCAGTAGAAAATCTTACATGGTGGCCCTGGAGTTGGTTTGTGGGGGTGACTGCCAGTGCATAGGGAAGTGGGGGGAGGTAGCCCATTGCAATTCCGATAAAGCCTGGAGATTTCAGTCACAAAACCAATATACCAAATTTTCAGCAGGTTACTATCTAGCTGAGGTCCATCTTGAGATGGTGGAGTCCAGCCAGGGCCATGATAGCAATTTGGCATCGTGGAAGCAAGTGGCTGCCAGGAGCTCTGCTTGGGGAGAGATCAGGCTGACCCCTCCCCCCCATCCAATTTACCCTGGTCTGTTCAGCCTTGAGTGGGTCCAAGATTAACTGCAGCTTTTGATATCTTTCAAGATATATTTATGGGCCTCTGAAACAAGGCCCATAAATGAGCTTGTATGGCTGAGCCGAAAGTGGTTTGTGGGCATGGCTCCCACATACCTAACTTTTGGCCATTTAATTTCTCGGGAAAGTTAGTCCCAAGTTGTTGGGGTATTGCCAGAGGCACAGCAGCAATTTTGATGTATCAGGAAGCCTGGGGACACCCATCAGGCTGCTGATGCGCTCAAGGTTGACCAGCTGTTGGCACCACTCCCCCAGGTTTTTTTGTTTTGTCTGAGGAGCCATATCCAGTGGTGCTCAGCTGCTTTTGGCTCTGTGTTCAGGTATCTGTTCTAGGGGGCTCAGGTGGACCATATGGGATGCCACAGATAGAACCTGGATTGGCTGAATTACTTCTCTTTCTTGATTTTCTTTTTTCTCCTTCTTTTTCTTTCTTTTTCTGGCCCATACCCCGGCAATTCTGAGTGCTGCCCCTGCTCGAGGCAGTGCTAGGGACTGAACATGGGCTCTCAGCATGCAAAGCATGTGCCGCTGCCCTCTGAGCTCTCTCCAACCTGCTAATGTTTTCCTAATAGAGTATGCCAATCTGTCCATTGATCCTTACATGACCAGTAGCATACATTTTGAAGATAATGGAACCAGATATGGCTAAAATATCAAATATAGCATAAATATCAAATATAGCATTTGATATAAAATATCAAATGTAGCATAAATCTTAACCCTATCTTGGAAAGCTTTTTAAAAAATGTTGTAGCACTTTAGCACTGCCATCCCGTTGTTCATCAATTTGCTTGAGCGGGCACCAGTAACGTTTCCATTGTGAGACTTGTTGTTACTGTTTTTGGCATATCGAATACGCCATGGGTAGCTTGCCAGGCTCTGCTCTGCGGATGGGATACTCTCGGTAGCTTGCCGGGCTCTCCAAGAGGGATGGAGGAATCAAACCTGGGTCGGCCGCATGCAAGGCAAACGCCCTACCCGCTGTGCTGTTGCTAAAAATGTGGTACTTGGACAAATGAGAGAACTTGTTGGGCTGTGGGCTTGCTTTGCATGTGGGAGGCCTGACTTTGTTCCCCAACAGCGCATGGTCTCCCCAAACTTTCCCAAGGGAGAGCCAAAAACAAAAAACTGATCCTGGAGACCCCACCCCAACTAAAGTAAATCAGGTCATTAAACCCCACCCACCCAAGATAGGTGAAAGGCATTAATTTCACAAGTGAACAAGTAGGGCTGCAAGTTACTACACGGCTGCTGTGGTCAAAGGTCTGTTCCTCGGGGTCTCCTCAACAGCCCCAAAACCCTGCCGAGTCACCCCTCCAAGGCTTATCAATATTTCCTTTGATAACTGTTTTTTGCAGCTTGATTGTTGAAATACTCTTGAGTTTAATCCAAACTTTGTTTTACAGCCATCCATTTCAAGGCCAGTACTCGGTGTCAGACATGAAGCTAAGATTCTCACAGTAAGTATTTAGGGAAAATAGGAGGAAATTCTTAGACCTGAATTCATGCCATGTGTTTCTTTGCTAATTGAGAATATTTTTTTTCACTTGATAGACTTGGGCTGCAAATAGTAACCAAATATGTGCATAACATTCTCTAACTCAGCAGTGTGTATGTTTCAAAGTGAAAACACTGCTGTTTCATGGAGAATGGTGTGAACTAATAACAGGATTTGCCATTTTTAATCTGGTGAGGTAACTTAAAACAAATTATGACAAGACAATCATATCCTATATCACTACCACTTTCTAACTCATCTACATATTTGCTTTCCTTTTTTTTCTTTCTGTTTCTGGGGAACATTTTATTTCTGTTTTCCACATTTGTTTTTGTTGTTGTTGTTTGTTTTTTTGGTGTTTTATTTGTTTGCTTTGAGGCCATACCTGGCCATGCTCAGGGGTTACTCCTGGCTTTGTACTCAGGAATCACTCCTGGCAGTGCTACGGTGACATATGGGATGCTGGGGATCTAAGCCGGGTTGGCTGCATGCAATGCAAGTGCCTTACCCACAGTACTATCTCTCCAGCCCTTCTTTTTTGTTTTTTAATTGCGGTTACATTAGCTTGCAAGGGTATAAGTGTTTCTGTGGTTTAGGGCTACTTAAATTTTATAAAGCAACATATATTTTCTTTATCACACCCACTACCAAAGTACCAATATAGTCCATTGGGCCTTTTCATCCCACTTTCTTGCCCCTCCACAATTTCAGTTTTGTGGTCAGAGCCTCACCTGCATATTCTTTGAATATTCTCTGAAAATTCATATGCTTACAATGTAAGTATATTCATTTATGTATAGTAAACAGTAGTTTAGCTTCTTTTCACAAAAATTCTAATTTGAGATGGTTTGTGTAGAGATTTTTTAAATTATATTTGACACTTCTTTTCTTTACTCAGTTCTGTTCAAAACAGTGAACGTGGCAAAAAAATTGGAAACGTCATGGTCACAACCAGCCGGAATGTTGTACAGACAGGAAAAGCTGTTGGTAAGGCATGCCCTTAGCCAAGCATAGGTTGCTGGTGTTATATGTATCGTCTCTGTCTTATGTTTGATGAAAAAGCATACGTTTTAGAGATATGTGTGTCACCTAATAAGATAGCTGTTAAATGATGGAGGGTTTTATTTTTTTTGTTTTTGTCTTACTCGTTTAAAAACATTTTTTTTTTGCGGGGGTCTGGGGGGAGACACCTCGGGGAATATTGGCCAAGTGGCAGAGCACATGCCTTGAACTTAATCCTCACACTATGTGGCCACCCCTCTCCCTAGCACTGTGAGACTGCCTCACCTCTTTAAAAAACAATTACTGTGGCATCAAATAATTTCTGTTTGACAGACTTCACCACATCTTACAGAAAGTGATAAAAGTTTCGGATATGTTCACTATTTTATTAGTGATTCAAGCAAGGATGCAAAACTTCTCTTGATTTTCTCCAACACACACACACACACACACACACACACACACACACACTTATCTCAACTACCCATAGTTCTTTGTAAATGGCAAGAACATGGGGCCACAGACATGGCATGAGGTTAAGGCACTTGCTTTGCATGTGACTCACCTTAGTTCAATCCTCAGCACTATGTATGGTACCCGAGTTCACCAGGAGTGATCCCTGAGCACAGAGCCAAGAGTAAGCCTGAGTACTGCCAGGTGTGGCCCAAACCCCTCTTCCCCTTATAAGCACAGTTTTAATAACCTAGGCATTGGAAACTGCTATTGTCTAAAGCAGTTTCACTATTTGAAAAAAAAAAAGTGAAACCACAAGATTTTTTAAGATGTTAGGTGATATAAAACTCTTTAAACTGTAAAGAGAAAAAGAAGATATAAATGATCAGTTTTGTGAAGGAAAGAGAAGATAGCATTGTATAGCAATTAAAAGGATAGGAAGTGGAACCAGAGGGATGATTCAAAGGGAAGAAAGCATACTTGAAGCCATGCTGGTGCCCAGATTTGATGCCCATCACCACATGGTCCCAGAATACTGCCTGGAGTGACCCCTGAGTAGAGTCAGGAGCATCCCTTGTGTACAGCCCCCCCCCAAAAAAAATTTTTGTTTATATCATTTCTAATTTTAATTATATACAACCCACTCAGTTATCTTAGATCTACCAATTATTTACATTTTTTTCACATTTGCTTTGTTATATCAGAAGGTAAAGGTAAGACTCATCTACCAGTTATCAAAATTTTTCATATTTACTTTGTCATATCAAAAGACAAAAGTAGGACTCGTCCTCTTGGCACCTGGGCGAGACTGGCCAGCCCTCACAGAACATAATTCAAGGCCTGGGAACTAGATGATCTCTGACCCCAGTGGGCCCTTCTTCTAAAGAGAGGTAGAATGAGAGAGTTAGTCTGCAGGTAAACTCTAAAGGACAAACAGCACACAAATTCCTAAGGTCCACTCCTATCTATAATTGGCCAGCCTGGCCACATGGTTTAGTACTGGGGCATTGTGATACGTACATGCTACTTGGACGAGGCAGGACTGGGGGGTTACCAGGTCCACACCTTGCAATGCTAGGGGGCCAGGTACCACAGATCAAACTGAGGTCTTCGTGTATGTGCAAGCCATCTATCCTTGACCTCTGAACTATCTTTTTTTTTTTTTGATGGAGAAATTCTTCATTTTATTGACTTCTGCTGCTAAGTTCAGAGATCACATCTCTTCCACATAATCCTAAGAATAGTGGGAGTATATGATTAAGTCTTTTCACTTTTTTTTTTATCTCTGCACCAGGACGGAACTCATGACCTCATTCGTCTAAGGTATATGCTACAAGCCCATTCCCAACCTCTATATGAGACAATACCCTTTCAAACAGAGTAGACCTGAGGTTGGAGGATATGGCTCAGTTATAGTGCACTTGATTTGCATGTGCTAGATGCCAGGTTCAATCCTCAGCACTGCCCCCCCCCAAAAAAAACTTTTTTTTAATGCAAAATTGACCCGGGGCAGAGCAGATAGAGGTCTATGTGTCTCTTTAGAGGGAGGCAAGTCAACTTCTGGTGTTTTTTTCTTTTTTTTTTTTTTTTCAGTAAGAGAATTATGCCAGGGATCAAACCTGGGGCTCATATATGTAAAGTGTTTGTGTGCTCTGTCACTAAGATCCTCCCCTCTTTTCTGTCTTTAATGCAGCATCATTTTAGATGACAAAAACAATAATTGCTAACAATTTACACTCTACGTTGTACTAATTGGACTTAGGGTGGAGAGCAAACAGAATACTTTTCTAGTTCTCTGTTTTCAGGGAGGGGTTGTTTTTTCATTTTGGGGTTTTGTTGTTGTTGTTTGTTTAGAGCTTACACCTGGCTGTGCTCAGGTCTTACTCCTGGCTCTGTGCTGGTGATGTTCAGGAAACCATATGGGGTGCCAGGGATTGAACCTAGATGGGTCACTTTCAAGGCGAGTGCTCTACCCACTGTACTATCTCTCCAGCCCCTCTCCAGGTCATTCTGATCTATAACCAGCATTTAGTGCCATTAGCCGGCAGTGTGGGTATGAAGGAAGGAGTTTGTCGACTCCCTTCAGAATGCATATGAAAATATCCAGTTCCTGATTGGTGTTCCCCTGGAAAGGGGGTTGCTTTGAAAATTGACATTTCTGTAGACATATTTGTGTGTTACAGTACATTTGCATTTGTTAATTGGTGTTCATGTTTACCTGTCCTTGACAAGAGTGAAGATATTTTCTCTTTTGTTCCCTGCCTCTCATCCATCCAGGCCAGTCAGTTGGAGGAGCATTTTCCAGTGCAAAGACCGCCATGTCTTCATGGCTTTCGACTTTCACCAGTTCCACGCCCCAGAGTCTCACCGAGCCGCCTGAGGGGAAGCCATGAGCCTGGGGTCAGGGGCTGCTGTTGTTTTCCTAGGGTCAAGTGTTCCTTGTCTGTCCATTGCTCTCAGACTGTCCCTCTTCATTGGCCACAGGTCCACAGCCAGGGGCCAGTATGTCGGACTGTTTACATGCCAGTTGTCCTCTGTCTGAATGTCACAGGATGCTTGGAAAGATGAAATCACAACCAGACCAGGACTGGCTTTTCAGGTTGGGGTTTAAATTGACTACTTTTTTTTTTTTTCAGTCTGAGCCTGATTAAAATACAGTGAACCTTTCAGTGAATTTTCAAGTTCTGCTACTACAGCATTGTTTACTTTAGGAAAGTTTTCACTTCTGTAAATTTTGTTTTATTGTTTTATTGTCCAGATGGTCAATAGAATTTATATTCGTCGAAAATTAAGTTATACTGCTATTTTAATTCCTTTAAAACTGGTCCTAAAAATGTGCTTATAAAGTTAGGGGATCAGGCAGTCCAGTTCTTTGTTATTATTTTGGTTTTCTATGTGTTGGAGTTTTGTTTGTTTGTTTGCCTACAAAGTGCATTCAGCAATTTATTTCCTCCCAGCAACTTGACACAGTCAAGGAAGGTAGTTCTGAGTTGAGTGTTTTGTTTCCTGTTGTTGTTTTTTATTCCCTGGTTCTGAAACATGTGCCCTGTGGCATCAAGGAGTATCTTTGTACTTTCTTTCTCTTCCTAATTGTGGGAGTAGGTGTACAGAGAAGTCAGTACAGGGGGCCAGGCATGGTTCTAAAGTTGTTTGAACTGTTTAAGTGTGCATTAGGGCAAAACTTTACAGACCTGGGGTTCTGACACCAATCATGTTGTAATCTCTTAACAGCCTTTTTTTTTTAATCCAAAATCCTTGGCCTTCTGTTTCTTCCTTTGAACAGTTTTCCATCAGTTGTTTACAGACTTTCAGGTTTTTTCTTGGTCTCACTTTTCATAGATTTCCAAGGCCTTGAGCCTTTCAGATTCCCTGACCAAAAAATCCTGCCACTCTCATTTCCTCCTCTCTTCTAAAAGTTTTTATAAATGAAAAACAAGATGGTCCACAAATATTAAGTAGAACTCTTAATTTAGCTCACACTTAGAAAAGCAAGAGCTAAGAGACAGTTTCCATGACATCAGTCATGTCTTGTAAGGGGTGTTTCGTTTCATTTTAGACCCATGCCTCTATTCTGGCCATTGAAGATTTTTGCACAGCTGGACCTCATGTGTTTGCCATGCTCAACTCTGATTTGTTTTTCATGGGAACTTTGAATGAGTTTTCTCAGGGAGTACTAACAGAACAGATTGCTTTCAGTAACAAAGATATTTGGAAAATACATTGTGAGCATGATCTCCATATAATATGAAGACTATTAGGAAGATAGGGGGCTTAATTAAGAGAGACATTGATTATTGATTTATTCTTCCAAAATGTTTGTACAAAAAGTCCTCTAGGACAGGTGAAATGAACATAAAGGCATAATCTAAAAACCCCTCCATTTCCCATTTTATGTTTTCACACAAGTCCACCACATATAAAAGTTGTGCTTCCGGTTAAACCGAGTAACTCAAGAATTAAGGTGATAAATCGAGGGGCTTATTGTGAAAACTCCATTAGTTCCACTTCTCTTTCAGAAAGCAAACCTTCTCAGGAAACATTATTTGAAGAGAAGAAAGTAATATCCAAACACATCCTTCCATAGTACTTAAGTCACTATTACACTGAGACTGTATAGAATTATTTTAACACCCTGTTCCATGAGACCACATCATTAGCTGGAGTGCAGTAGTGTGTTGAATACCTTTCAACTGCCGGACGTTCAGGTGCTAAGAGCACCAGAGGGAGTCGGGCAGCAGGCTGCTGGTTCATCCTTCAGTTCATATGATTCATATCAATGCCCCCCTCTCAGTACTCTAAAGTTGTCCAGACCACAGCGTAGAATCCCACTAAAATAAAGTTGCAGCTGTATAAACATTCCACTTGGCCTTAGTAGCACTTGCCCCTCCCTTTTTAATATTGATTGTAGTTGAACTTTGTATTGATGTTTTAGTTGAGACTTGACTGCCTGGGCCTGGGTACTGGAGCACAAGCTCTGCCTTCAGGAGCCCTCGGTTCCATTCTGGGCTCTGGGAGTGTCTGCTCAGCAAGAAGCGGCAGGGCTGTTAAACAAGGTACTTAAAACCAAAACCAGAGTATTTCATGTGCCCAGTGTGCCCTGCACCTTTTAAAAGAAGAGTCAGCTCTTCAGTGACTCACTGCATGATGTGAATATCTCTGAAGGGAGAGCTTTGCCCAGAGGCCTGGTTAAAAGATGACCCCAGATTCCCTCCAGCCTCTGGGAAGCATTGGGGTTTTCAGGGAGTTCAAGGAGGTCCCCTTGATCAGCCAGCACTGTTGAGGGCTAGAGCTACAGGCTCCAGCTGGAACCCCTGAGGCCAGTTGAGGGGTCCCAGGAACCAACTTCTGGCTGGCATGGCCCTTCTTCTCCCTCTGGTAGGCCGACAGGCTATGTTTCAGCCTTATTTGCCCCTGGCTTTGTGTCTGAAAGCTAAGTAGGCCTCAGGAAGTGAGGCTCCAGCCAGGGCACACCCTTCCAGGGTGCATGCCAGGCACTCAGACTATATCTGTAGGTTGGTAGTGGCCTGGCTGCTGTGTCGGTGACTTCAGTTTGTGTTTAGGGAAAGTTCCTGGCATGTTTGAATCCCTGCTGGGCACTTGCAATACAGTAGCAACATCATCAAGAAAAAGATAGAAAACCAGATGAACACACAGAGCTGTACTTCTGAATAAGGCTGAAAGTTATTTTGTGTATACATTTGGCTCTTACAATCTATATGACAGATCTTCATGCTCCTCTTCTAAGCCCTTAAATAATTCTCATCCAACATTGCTTTAACTCTGTAGCAATGTTCTTGGGGAATAAACTAGAGCAAATTTCATCAACTTCCTCAACCTTATTTTGCTTTCTGAGTTCTGTATTGAACATTAAAAAAATATTTTTAATGACAGGGAGGGCATTGTGCCACACCCAGCAGTACTCTGGGGTTTCCCTGGCTCTGTGCTCAGAAGTAACTCCTGGCATTGCTCAAGGAGCCATATTCGGTGCTCGGAATCTAACTGGGGTTGCCCATATAGCAAGTAAGCACCTTACCTCCTGTACTATCCCTCTCACCCAGAAGTTTTTTAAAGATGAATTTACCTTGAAAAGGCAAAGAGGAAACAAGCTGGGACAGTAGAGAAGTGAGAAGCTGCAAGGCTGCTAAACAAACACGGTACTTAAAAACAGAATGAAAGTATTTTGAAAGCAGTATTTAAAAGGCTAAAGATTAGAAGAACTCTTCTACAGACAAGTTTGAATTTTTTCCTTCCACTTATGTTTTGAAGTGAAGCTATGACATTATCTCACTAACAGGCACGTTCTTTTATTTTCTGGTTTCTGGGAGCTACAGCCCCTGATCCTGTCAGTGCCCCGTTGGCAAGTTCAAGAGCATACAGTCGCTCTGCGCACCTTTGTGGGGCCCCAAACGCATGAACTTTTCTCTGCTTCAGCAGTTTGAGGAATAACCTGTTGACATAGTAGCTGCTACATGCTGCCTGTTGTATCAGGGTGTCGGTTGGAACACTTCCATGTCATCACTATTTCCATGCTTGGATTCTAGGGCCAGAGGCAGCAGAGTTCATGCCTTCCCACCGATTTCCTTGGGACCCTTGAAGCTCCCAAGAGCTGATGGTAAAAAATGCAAACCTCATCTCAGAAGGCAGTTGTCATTCCATGTTGCAAAATGTGCCACTAGGGGTGTTTTTTTATTCCAAGTCTTTGTACGTCATACCACTGGAATTACTTTTCATAATTTCCAACATTCCATAAATATTTGTCAAGGGTAAAGGAAAGGAATGTGGTTCTTTATTCTTTTCATATAAATAACTTTGTACATGTGACTTCCTGCTTTCATGATGAAGGAGAAGAAATGAGCTCCCTTGTATGATAACTTCAAAAGATTATGCACGTAGAGGGGCTGAATATATTTTGTAAAACTCTAATGCATTTGTATTTCTGTGCTGTTCTAAAATTTACCTTTTTACTTATATTAATTAAAGATATAGAAACTATATATTTAAATCATGTAAATGGGATGTAGGGATTTTTATCCAATCATACTTTTCATCAGCTTCTCACACACACGTAGTATGCTGCTCACTTTGTGTGTGTGTGTGTGTGTGTGTGTATATGTGTGTGTGTATGTGTGTGTGTGTGTGTGTGTGTGCAATATAAACATTTGAACATTTCAGTCAGGTACTGAGCCAGAAAAAGGTAATGAAAGTTTTTAGAAAGATTCTGTGCTTAGGAAATAGTTTTTCATGTTATATTAATAATTTATAGCTGGGAAGATAGGATCAAGATGTACATCTTTCAGGCCAGTTAGTCATTATTTCCAAAATTTAGAAAGTGCTTGATTAACAAGTTGGTGAGGCATTTAGTGGTCACAGAAATTAAAATTTGGAATTAAAGGCTTTCCACATACCCCTTCTAAGAAAGTTTTCTAAGGAAGTTTTTCTTTGCTCTAATAGTTCTATGATTTGTGCTAGTTCTTTGTTCTGTTGTCATTTGTTCAAAAAACAGTAATATTATAAATCATGTCTAATCATACTGAATTAGAAAACAACTTCTGTATCTTTATTTTGAGAGAAAGTGATAATAAAATCTTGTTTGCCCTGCATCCACCTGCACTTGCCTATTTTTTTTTCTAGAAATTCCTTCGCCTACATGATTGTCAGTTTGATTTCTGAACTGCTCCACACTTGGACGTGTCGGGGGCTAATGTGAACCCAGAGTAAACCATGACTCATTGTTTGATCTCTCATGCTAACATTGCTTACAGTAGTGCCTGGGTTTTTGAGATAGTGAACGCTGGATAAAGAACCACTTAGCTTCTGTGAAATGGAAAGTGTTGCAAAGCACTGGTTCACAGACAGAATCCAGACCCTTTGCTTGCTCATCAGTTTCTCAGGTAAGGTTAACTTTCTAGCTGGTACCTTCAGGGCCCTTTATTACTATTATTTGGTTGGAGGTAATGCAGGGAAATGCATCTCCTTCCCACCTGATATTAGCAGTCTCCATGCCCAACCTCTGGCCATGCTATAGCTCTGCTTATTGCACCTCGCACTGTACACATTTATACTTCCTGTCTTTGGTCAGGGATCAGTAGGGAACGAAAAGAGCAACATTTAGCCTTATTCCCTCAGAGAGCTCCCACAGAGATAAACTACAAAGACTTACCCTTAGATCACAGCAGACTCAAGGGATGGGTTTCTCATCAAGCTCAGTGAATCAAGGAAGTAGTAGCACAGAGGGCTCTACTACTACCAGCCAGCTCTGTAACCCCTCGGATTAGGACTGTAGAGATACCAGGGTGTTTGTGAGCACAAAGAAGTGATGGTACAGGTAATCAGCAAAGCACAAGAAAGTAGAAAAGCAGAAATGAGAAAATAACAAATCAGGAGTGACAACTGTCAAATGTGGTAGGTAAAATAAAAACAGCAGAAGGTCTCAGAAACAGTAACAGCTGTGAGGGGGTGGAAATAGTCTGTGAGATCTTGGGGCCAGAGCAATAGTACAGTGAGTAGAGTGTTTTCCTTGCATGCAGCCCACCCGGGCTCAGTCTCCAGCATCCCATATGGTCCCCCAAGCACCGACAGGAGTAATTCCTGAGTGCAGAGCCAGGAGTAACCCCTAAGCATTGCCGGGTGTGACCCAAAAAGCAAAAAAAAAAAAAAGTTTGTGAAAAAAGGTGTGATGTAAGAAACCTCTAGAAAACAACAGATTTTGGGGGGGAAAAGACTGAAAAGAAAGGAGCAGCATACCAGAGAACTATGGGGTGAGTCAAGAGGAGCAATGTAAGAACCATAGGAGTAACTGAGGAATAGGAAGGCAAATTCATTAAAGAACCACTGGTCAGATGAATCAATCATAAGAATTTCCCAGGATTGAGTACATGCATCCAGGTGCAATTGGCCCAAGGGTCTCTGTGAAAATAGACCCAAATAGAAAAGCTCCCATGTAAGACATGTAATCAGAATGACAAAAACCAAGACAATACTGAAAGCAGTAAGAGCAAAGGAGGAATTCACATAGGAAGTAACTCCTATAAAAGTCACAATCACAGCAGATCTATTGAGGCTACAGGCCAGGAAAGAATGGTGGGATATAGTGAAAAAATAAAACACTGAAGTGAAGCCCTCATCAAGGATATTCTGTTCAACTAGATTATCATTCATATCTGAAGGACTGATGCAAAGCAGCTTCATGTGTAAGCAGATGCTTTGGGAATGCATAACTTGAAACCAGTTTTGCAAGGAACATTACAGGAGCTTCTCTAAAAAAGAAAAAGTTCTCAGCACTTTGCCACGTAAGTGGCATTCACTTATGACACTTATGATGCTTCTACATTAAGAAAGGTCTGTTTTAGGCTGCAAAATAAAGCTCCCGGAAGAGAAAATTTCCTGTCCCCGAACCAGGCTGTCTTCACCGGGAGACCTCGAAGGTGGGGCGGGTTGAGTTTCCCTCCCTGCCCCAAGCAGAACCCCAGCAGCTGAAAACCTCCAGAACCCAGCTGCAGCCATGCTCAAGGTCACTCTCCACAAGCTCGAACCAGCCTCACCCATGAGGGAGTCAACAGAAGAACCCAGGTATGCAGGACCTGTGGCTGAGATCTGCAAGCCTGCTCTGGTAAAGACTGGGCCTCCTCCACCCAGATCCCCAGTTTTCCAGTAGCTTGGCAGCCACACCCACAAACTGCCCCTGGCACTATGTAATCTCATCAATGGCCAAGATCCAGAAGAGAGTGATGCAGTATTTCCTGGAGCACGCTGCCGCAAATGTTCTTATACTCTCATACTCTAGCTTACTGATGTACCTAAAGCAGCACACATTTGTTTGGTTTTAACATACTTGCTTGTCTTCTCTTATATACGGGCTCAAATGGCTCCAGAATGAAATCCAATAACCGTCACACACTTCCCTGTTATTGTGGGAAGATGCTCACTGGTGGGGTGGGTGTTTGAATATTGTTTGTAATGAACTATTGTAAACTACCTTATGAAAATAAGTTGTGTAAAAATCGCAAAAATAAAAGGTCTGTTGAAGATGACTGGATAAAGATACTATACACGATGGAATACTGCTGGTCGTAAGGAAAGATGAAGTAATGCAATTTCCTGCTAATGTGGCTGGATCTGGAGAGTATCTGTAGCACTGTCGTCCCGTTGTTTATCCATTTGCTCGAGTGGGCACCTGTAATGTCTCCATTGCGAGACTTGTTACTGTTTTTGGCATATTGAATATGCCATGGGTAGCTTGCCAGGCTCTGCTATGTGAGCAGGATACTCTCAGTAGCTTGCCAGGCTCTCCGAGAGGGATAGAGAAATCGAACCCGGTCAGCCTGCATGCAAGGCAAATGCCCTACCTGCTGTACTGTTGCTCCAACCCAGATGTTGAGTAAAATCAGAGGTAAAAAAAAAAATCAGAATTATCTCTCATATGTGGGGGAAAAAAGAAACTTCATAGGGAAATACCAAACACCCAATGGCAATAAAACAGGAGAACTAGTCTTCAGAAGTAAGCTTGCCAGTGGGGCCAGGGTGGGGTGCAGGATTAGTTAGAGAAGATGACATTAGAATAATTGAGGATAGGAAAAATGTCTGTCAGGCTTGGGAGTGGGAAGGAAAATGGGGACATTGGTGGAGGGAAAATGACACTGGTGAAGGGATTGGTATTGGAACAATATATGCCTGAAAATTATAGATATCTTTGTAATTCACAGTTACTCAATTAAGAAATTATTTTAGAAAAGTTCTGTTTAACAATGGCCACTCAACACCTTTATTGCAAACCACAACACCTAATCAGAAAGAGAGAACAAAAGGGAATACCCTGCCATAGTGGCAGTGTGGGGTGGGGGGAGACAGGACTGGGGAGGGGGGGAGGGATGTTGGGTTTACTGGTGGTGGAGAATGGGCACTGGTGAAGGGATGGGTTATCAAACTTTGTAAGGGAGAAACATGAGCACAAAAATGTATAAATCTGTAACTGTACCCTCACGTTGACGCACTAATTAAAAATAAACTATTAAATAAAAAAGTTCTGTTTAGAGCCAGAGTGATAGTACAGCCAGTAAGGCTCTTGCCTTGCGCACAGTCAACCCATGTTCAATACCCAGAACCCCATATGGTCCCCTGAACCTCACCAGGAGTGATTCCTGAGCACTGCTATGTGTGGCAAAAAAAAAAAAGAGGCCTGTTTATTCCTAGCTAGCTAAGGGTTTTATATTTTTAAAATAATGTATTAGTGGACCGAGTGATAGCACAGTAGATAGGGCGTTGTTAGCCTTGCATACAGCCAACCCAGGTTTGATCCCAGGCAGCCCATATGGTCTCCCGAGCAACAACAGGAGTAATTCTTGAGTGCAGATCCAGGAGTAACCCCTGAGCGTCGCTGGGTATGACCGCAAGAGCCAAAAAATAGTATTAGTGTTTTATTTATTTTGAATGTTCTTTCTACATTTAGGTGAATTTGTTACATATATAGAGATTTTTAATACAGATAATTTTATCTGTAATATATTTTCTAACATAAAACAAACATCATTTTTAGGATAAAGCACACTATATGCTTTTATAAATCTATTCAGATTTTTTCCTTAAATCTTTTTAAAATTCTAAAATAAATCTTGAAAGAGAGCAACAACCACAGAGATTCCTCTACACCTAGCGCCAGGCTGAATTCATAGGGGTACCCCAGAGAGGGGCAGGTGAGTCCATCACCCACTCCAAAAGAGCACCAGCAGCCAAAATCCTCCAAAACCTAATCGTCGCCATGTTTATGGCCGATCTCCACAGAATCTGCAAAATCCTCCCCCTCCCCCTACTCCATGAGAATAAATCTGCTGAAAAATTCAGGTATGTGGATTTTGTGACCGAAATCTCCCCCTCCCCCATCTCCCTGTTCTTCCGGGGCCCAGTGGTCACACCCAAGAACTGCTTCTGGGCTCCATATAAGCTCATTCAATCTCAGGAGAGAGCAACAAGCAGAAGAAATGCATATAATTCGGCTGTATAACCCTATTTAAAATTTTAGAATTCCTGGAGTGACATCTCATACTCTACCCTGGCATTCATCCCATATCGTCTCCAGGAGTTAAACCCTGAGCATCGCTGGATATGACCCCCAAACAACATCAACAAAACCATAAAATGAGCTTTGTGGAGAGCTTTTCTTCCTGAGAGGCGTTCTTTTTTTGGGGGGAAATCATACCCAGCGATGCTCAGGGCTCTGTACTCAGGAATTACTCCTGGCAGTGGTTGGGGGACCACAAGGGATGCCAGGGATTGAACCTGGGTCAGCCGTGTGAAGGCAAACACCCTACCCGCTGTGCTATTGCTCTGGCCCCAGAGGCATACTTCCTTGATTGGGGCTCATATTCCACTCACTGGTGATCTCTTCCTTGGGCCATGGCGTCCTGGTGCTGGTAAGGTGACTTGAGGACGTTGGGATTGTTTGTTCAGACTCTGCCAGTGATGTGATGGTTTGCCATTGTCTCTGAGGTAGGAGCTGCCTTCCCTTGCTTCCAGCAGGATGGCAGCTGCAGTGCTTGAACCCTGGTAACATCTGGAAAAAATGCTGTGATTGTGGAGCCCATTATCTTCCCTCTGGGTAGGACTTTCCTGAGGATAATTACCAGGGTTGGGGACCACCCAATCGCAGGACTGCTTTATCCAAGTCCACGATCAGCAAGTCCCTAGCTGACCTTCAAGTCTATGATGGACAGCCAGCTCTAGCTGAGACATTCAGGTCACCCAGACATTTTACACTGTATGATCCTGAGGTCAGGAACCAGGTGGAACCAGGCAGGAGGTCAGATGACTGCTCTTTGCTCTTTGGGGAGGGCTGAAAGGGCCCAGAGGTGGGCATATCTCCCAAATAGTATTTAGGGGGTCCCAGGCTGCTCCAGCCACCCTTGACCTACCAGACCCAGCACTCGTAGAAGCAGCAGAGTGGCACCATCATGCTTGTGGATGCAGGCCACTATTGAGCACAGGACCACACACATGTAAGTCCCGTGCTCCTGCTCCCAGTGCTCTCTCTGCCCCACAGGCTCTTTGTTCTTAATCCTGTGAGCACCTGCACTAAGAACCACCAAGACCCAGACAAGAAAATATAAGTGTCTCCCCTTTCGGCTGTGGGACTGGCTGTACTCCTAGAACACAAAGATAAGGGTTGGTATTAGCAGGGCAAAGCCATTGATCATTGTCGAATCCAGGTGATAAGTACACAGGATTTCCATAATGGAAAGTTAAAAATTCTTTGCTAGTCTTTAAACAACTCTTGATGTAAAGGCTCCATGCCTCCCCCAACCCCAACCACCACTCTTAATTTTCTGTTTAGTCCTGCCCAGGCAAATCTCTTAAATAGTTGTGGGAAATTAAAAACCTTAATTTGGACCCTGTGTAATATCAGTGTGTCTGCTAATTTTGTTCTGACCTTGTGTGGTTTGAACTGCTCGTCTATGAAGCAATCAGCCTTAGATTCTTCTTGTTACCCTTACAGTTAGCTTTAGTGTTGAAGACTTTTTTTTCTTCTTTTTTAAATTTTTTATTAGTGAATCTCCGTAAGTTACAGTTACAGACTTAAAAAACTTTTTGTGCTTATGTTTCAGTCATACAATGCTCGAGTACCCATCCCTCCACCAGTGCCTATTCTCCACCACTGATGATTCCAGTATCCCTTCCATCCCCCCATCCCATCACCCCACCCCATCCCACCTCTGTGGCAGGGCATTCCACTTTGTTCTCTCTCTCCTTTTGGGTGTTGTGGTTTGCAATAGAGGTATTGAGTGGCCATCGTGTTTGATCTATAGTCTACTTTCAACACGCATCTCCCATCCCCAGCGGGTCCTCGAACCACACTTTACCTGGTGTTCCCTTCTCTATCTGAGCTGCCTTTTACTCCAGCATGTGAGGCCAGCTTCCAAGCCATGAAGCCAACCTCCTGGTATTTGTCTCTACTATTCTTGGGTGCTAGTCTCCCATTCCGTTACTTAATATTCCACAGATGAGTGCAATCTTTCTATGTCTGTCTCTCTCTTTTTGACTCATTTCACTTAGCATGATACTTTCCATGTTGATCCACTTATATGCAAAGTTCATGACTTCATCTTGTCTAACAGCTGCATAGTATTCCACTGTGTAGATGTACCAAAGTTTCTTTAACCAGTCATCTGTTCTCAGGCACTTGGGTTTTTTCCAGATTCTGGCTATTTTAAACAGTGCTGCAATGAACATTCGAGTGCAGATGTCATTTCTACTATACTTTTATGCCTCTATGGGATATATTCCCAGGAGCGGTATTGCTGGGTCAAATAGGAGCTCAATTTCTAATTTTTTGACAATCGTCCATACTGTTTTCCAAAAGGGCTGAACCAGTCAGCATTCCCACCAGCAGTGTAGGAGAGTCCCTTTCTCCCCACATCCCGCCAACAGTGGGTGCTTTTGTTCTTTTGGATGTGTGCCAGTCTCTGTGGTGTGAGGTGGTATCTCATAGTTTTGATCTGCACCTCTCTGATGATTAGTGATGAAGAGCATTTTTTCATGTGCCTTTTGCCATTCGTATTTCTTCCTTGAGAAAGTTTCTGTTCATTTCATCGCCCCATTTTTTGATGGGGTTGGATGTTTTCTTCTTGCAGAATCCAACCAGTGCCTTGTATATCCTTGATATCATCCCCTTACCAGATGGGTATTGGGTGAATATTCTTTGCCATTCTGTAAATTATATTTTGGTCACTGTATCTTTTGCAGTGCAGAAGCTTCTTAGTTTAATATAGTCCCACTTGTTTATCTCTGTTTCCACTTGGTTGGTCAGTGTCGTGTCATCTTTGAAGATACCGTTAGCCTCAATATCATGGAGAGTGTTGAAGACTTTTTTTTTTCTAAGAAAAACAGAAAACCGATTTGGGAAAAGTCTGTTGAAATCCCAACAATCCTCCGTCCCTCCTCAGTAATCTTTCTAGTTTCATTTCTGTCACCATCCCTTGGGTTATACCTATTATTCCTTAACTGGTTTCTCTATTTTGAGTACCATACCCCATCCCATCATTTATCTCCCTTTAAAAAAATAGAGCCTATTTGTCATTTTGCTGCACAGAAACCACACTGTCTCCTGCCTGTCTCCCAGATTCCTCCATCGGGCACCGGGTCCACATGGTTCCCTGACACCCATGGTAGTTCCTCTGCTCAGCAGTAGGTGCCAGGGGCTGTTTCCAGTTGGGACTAATGTGAACAGCAGTGCTGTGTGTGCACCAGTAATATCTGTATGGCATAAACGTGGACTGGACCCTGAGGAATCCTGGAAATGTGTGCATCTCCCGCTCCTCTAGTCAATATCAATGTGTCTTCAACATAGTGCCGCCACAGCACTCCCACGTATGTGAGCAGATCAGGGTTCCACATGCCTCCCGTGCATCAGAATCATCAGGAGTTCTGCCTGTTTTGCTGCTCTTGGGGGTGTGAAATGTTATCTCGCTGGTTCACATTCCATTTCCAGGAGTACTTATAAGGTATCAGTAGAATCTTGTTCTACTGATGGATCATTTAGATGGCCACTTTTAGGATGTGCCCATTCTAAGTCTTCTGCCCATTTTTGTACTAGGTTGTCTGAAGATTTTAATTTTGAGTTCTTATGTGTGTGTGTGTGTGTGTGTGTATGGGTTGTTTTGGAGGGTGGGAGTGATTATGTACAGCGTGTATTCTGAATAATTTTTCATGCTGTTATACATGTGCAAATATCTCATTCTGTGACTTAATTCTGTATCTCTTTTGGTGAATTGGAGTTTTGATCATCCTCTTTTTTTTTTCTTTTTGGGTCACACCCGATATTGCACAGGGGTTACTCCTGGCTCTGCACTCAGGAATTACTCCTGGTGGTGCTCAGGGGACCATATGGGATGCTGGGAATCGAACTTGGGTCGGCCGCATGCAAGGCAAATGCCCTACCCGCTGTGCTACCGCTCCAGCCCCTATCATCCTTTTTAATAGGAAATCGTATATCCTTGTTTTCCTTTTTCACTTTGTTCATTTGCTTTTGTCCCTCTCAGAGAGCCCGGCAAAGCTACCAAGAGGATCTCACCCGCATGGCAGAGCCTGGCAAGCTACCCGTGGCTTGTTCGATATGCCAAAAACAGTAACAACAAATCTCAGTAATGGAGATGTTACTGGTGCCCGCTCGAGCAAATAGATGAGCAACGGGATGACAGTGACAGTGATATTTGCTTTTGTTTTGTGGCCACACACCCAGTGGTGCTCAGGGTTTCCTCCTGGCTCTGTTCTCCAGGATCACTCCTGGCAGACTCAGGTGACCTTATGGGGTGCCTGGGTTCCTGGGTTGGCTGCATGCAAGGCTCTACCCAATATGCTAGCTCTCAGGCCCCCTTGTGTTAAGGAATCCTTTTCTACTTCAAGTAAGATCATTAGGATGTTTTCAATAATTTTCTAGAAATATTTCAGGGGTTGGGGGGACAGCTCAGTGGTAGAGTGTGTGGTTCACGTGTAAAGGTTCCTGAGCTCTACCTCCCAGACTAGGTTTTCAGTTTTGCCTTTCCCACTTGGTGACTTTGTTCACCTCCTGGCATTTGTAAACTGGTGTGGCCCCAGCTTCAGTAGACCACCCCCCTTCCATACCAGATTTCATTCTTTCTCTCTGCAGACTGGCAAGCTGCTGCTTGTTCTGCTCCAGGCCCCAGCCCAGCAGATGCATTTCCCTAGTATGATCTCACAGCTGCAGAGCGGACGTCAGCTGCCAACACCAGCACCACCTCCTGCCTGCCGCTCCCTCACCACCACCTGTGGGCACTGCTCTGCGGATCCTGGACCTGCTGTGCAGCCCCCAACTGCCTCCCTTTGCCAGGCCCTTTACCCTAGTGTGGGCTGAGGAGAACTGCATCCATCTGTTGCAGTGATAGAAACTGGGGGCAGAGAGATATACAGTGGGTAGGATGCTTGCCTTGCACGCAGTTGATCCATGTTCAATCTCTGGCATCCCATATTGTCCCCAGAGCACCGGCAGGAGTAATTTCTGAGTGCAGAGTCCGGAGTAAACCCTGAGCACATCTAGGTGTGGCCTAAGCACCAAAAAGGAAAAAAAGGAGAGAAACTTAATGGCAGCCTTGGGGTCCTGGGTTGGCAGGTCCCTCTCTGGCCTCGGTTCCTGGCTCAAGGCCAGCTGAGTCTTGCACATGGCCTACAGGCCACTGCCCAGTGCCCCCGTGCTGGTTGCCCAAGCCCTGGAGCATTCTGGAGAGGAGACTCTCTGAGGGCAGAGGATCCTGGGATGCTCTCACCTTTCCAGAGAGTTCCTTTGCCCTTTCACATCCAAGGTTTGTATGAAGAGTACAGATGTGTAAGGGGAAGAGAGTCACTGGGTGAGGTGGTGGGTGTGCTTGTCATAATAAAAGAAAAGGAATCCTTCCATCTTTCTTTTTAAAAAAGATTTTTTGAATCTCTGTAATCTTTTTTTTTCTTATTAAAAGAACATTTTCTAAAAAGAGTAATAGAAGGATAATGTGTGAGGTGGCTGGGGGGTGGGGAGGGAGCTGACACTGGAGGTGGGTGCGGTGTGAAATGCAGGATATGGGGCAGGAGTCTCAGTGGCAAGATTCTGGCACTCACCTTGCACACAGCTCACCTGGGTTCTTTCCCCAGTACCATGTATGGTGCCCCAGGTCCCTCCAGGAGAGACCCCTGAGCAGAGCCAGGAGTAATCCCTTGCACCTAAACAAAACAAAAACACTGTATTCATGAAATTTGATTTGTAATACTGCAAAATTGAGAGCAGTGTTGCAAATCGTGATGCCTCAATGAAAGTTGGAAGGAAACAAAAAGTCCATTGAGCTTTTGTTCATAATGACTTTGTTCATAGTCTAATTCGTGGCGTTTTTGTTTTTTGATTTTTGTTTTTCAGATAAGCTTTACCAGATGAGATGATGGCTCCTTGAGGGTTGAGTGGGTGTCCCCAGATAGGGCACTCCTGGCTCTGCCCTAGAAAACAGTCCCTCAGCTGCCCTTCCTGGAAGCCAATGAGACTGAACCTGAAGGACATCACCCGTGGGGACAGCGATTCTGAACTGGTTCTTGGTACAAGATCAGTTATCTTATACAATTTCTTTCTGCTACTGTCTTTGTTTTTTTTTGGTCTGTTTTGCAAGCTACCAAGAGTATCCCACCCACACGGCAGAGCCTGGCAAGCTACCCACGGCATATTCGATATGCCAAAAACAGTAACAAGTCTCACAATGGAGACATTACTGGTGCCCACTTGAGCAAATCGATGAACAACGGAAGGGGATGACAGTGCCACAGTGCTACAGAGGTCACAAAAGGTAGTGGTCAGGGCTTACTCCTAGCTCTGTGCTCTGGGATCACTCCTGTGGGGCTGGACTGGGGGGTGGGGGCAACCCTCCCTTCTCTCATGAGGCAGTCAGGCATTACCTGTGCTGACTGGTTCTTGCCAGAGGCAGCGCCCTACACTGCAGCACTGCACATAGATTGGGGCTCGCTCTCTAGGTTTGGTGCTCACACACGTGCTTGCTAGGGGTGCTCCTGATTATTATTATATATTTTTTGCAGCTCTCACCTGAGTCAGGCCCTTTGGTTGTGGGGTTCACACACACCTAGCAGCTGTGAGCCAGAAATCATTTGTGTCACAGAGAATAACTGTAATTGTGTATCTCAAGGTGATTCAATTAAAAAGTATTTTTTTTTAAAAAAAGAAGCACACTAAATAGAGTGAGCGTGAATATTTTGAAGGCCCAGTACCTTGACAAATGCATCTAAGTCCCTTTGAACTAATTTATGGAGTTGTGGGACGAATAGCTGAAGTGGGCTGAGTGCATCTGTTGCTTGCAGGAGGCTGGGTTCGTACCTGCACCTCATGGCCCCTTGAGCACCCTCAGGTGTAGTCCCTAAGCACAGAGCTTGACCCTAAACACCTCCCGATGTGCAGCCAAAGCCCAGACCTCATTCCTATCCTCAGTTCCACAGCTTCACCAACATTCCATATCTGAGAGTTAATTCCTAAGAAAATAATCCCAAAGAGGAAAAAGTCATGGGATTCTTGGCCACAGCATTCGGAGGGGTGCAGCAAGGATGCTCCTTACTCCTTATACTGTCATCAACTACGGATGAAAATTCACAGTGTAAAGAGACTTCAGGGCCCCCAATATAAGAAGGCGGTCACTCAATGGCCAGCGGGACTCGGTGTGTCCCCTCGATGATCCTTCTTGCTCTGTCCTGGGCCTTTTCTCAGTTTTCCCCACGTGGTGATGAGAATGTGGGGAAAGGTGGATTTCTGAGGCCTCTGACCTGGTGGTAAGTGTCTTCCGTCCCAAACTGATACTGGAGTGGGGGCAGGAACAGAATTCCACCACCAATTAATGAAGCAAGGAAACAGGTGTGAGTGAAAGCTCTCAGGTCTTTGGTGAGGACCTGCCCCCGTGGGTCCCCCGTGTCCATATTCTCTTCTGGTTTTGTGATACACTCAGACCAGGGGCTGGCATGTAGTAAGCACTTGGTGAATATTGTGACCAGAACAAAACATTCCTGTCCCATGCAGGACTCTGCGGGGTTGGCTTTCCAAGAAGCATGATGTAATGGGCTCGCTGAAAGAGCGAACGGAACTGAGCACAAGAAAGCAGGGCTTTCACAAGTAGAGAGTGTGGGGAATATTATCTGCCATGGTGGCAGGGGGAGGGTGGAAAATGGGGGTTATATCCGGGATATTGGTGGTGGGGAATGTGCACTGGTGGAGGGATGGGTGTTTGATCATTGTGAGACTCTAACCCAAACATGAAAGCTTGTAACTATCTCACGGTGATTCAATAAAATAAAAAAAAAAAAAAGCAGGGCTTTCAGCTCTGTTTAGTAAAGAACTTGGTGGCACTGTAAAAGGATATTTAGTAGCACAGAAAGCAGGCCAAGGGTAAGGAAAACTCTCCATCCTCAAGAGAATTCAGCTGTCTAAATTAGGTCTGATCCAGAATAAACACTTCTCTTCTGGAAATCTAGCTCATCCAGAAACAACTCTCCATGGTGGGGAGAGGCCCTGGGCATAGAGCTGTGTGATTCCTTAACACTGCAGGGAAGATGGACTCATGGTCTCGGGAAAAATTAAATGTGACAGTCCTTAAGCCTCAAAGGGAATTTTGTGACTAAAGAGAAATTGAATCCTTGCCCTTTCCCATGAACTTGACCAACCTCAGTTTTCCCTGTGCTTACTCAGCTTTCAAAGTCTAAAAAATTTTTTTTTCTATTCTCAAATGCATCCAATAGAAATGACTTTCAAATGACTTAGAAATGTCCTTGTCTCAGATGAAACTGAAGTTCAGCTGTTACTAGGAAGTCAAGACTGATCACTGTAGTGTTTTATCAGGACAAACATCATTATCCACATGAGCACTAGAGATACCTGATGCCCTGACTTCCATCCTGACTTGCTCTTCATGATCCCACAACACTGCTGGGCATGGCCCTGCTGACACCCCCAGCAGCACCAGGAATGGTCCCAGAGCCCCACATTCCATCACAACAAATTGCAGGGCTGGAGAGACAGTACAAGGAGGAAGGCAATTGCATAGTTTGAATCCTCAGTACCACCAATGGTCCCTTGACAGATGGTCACTGCTGAGTTTAGAACCAGGAATAGCCCTGAGCACTTCAAGGTATGCCTCCCCCTCAACAACAATAAAGACTTAGAAATAAATAAAATTTTATGTCAAGAGACATTTAAAGTATCACTTTCCTCTATGAAATGATGAAAATCCAGACTTGAAACAGAAAGCAGAACTTGGAGAGATATATACAGACCCACATTCATAGTGTTTTTCCCAGAGGTGGATGGAAGCAACAGATAAATGGGTAAAGAGAACATCAGATAGATGTGGTGAACAATATTTAGCCTTAAAAAGGAAGACAATTCTGCGGCTGGGGTGAAACTCACTTATGAAGAACATGCACTTTGGATATCCTGTGTTTCATAGCAACAAAAATAACTCAAATCAATATATTTCCCCACCAAAAGGGAGGACTGGGGAGATAGTCCAGAGGTTGAGATGCTCACCTTGCATGCAGCCCACCTCATTTTGACCCCTGGCACCGCATATGGTTTCCTGAGCATCAGCAGTAGTGAGCTGTCAGGAGAGGGTCACTGAGCATTGCCAAGTGTGGCCCCCACACTCAATGAAATAAGTAAAAGACAAAAACAACAGAAGAAATCCTGGTGCAGGGCCCAGAGTGCAGGCTTCGCCTGAGGAGCCCCAGCTATGATACCCCATGTAAGCACTGCAGGTCCCCCTGGCACCACGAGGAGTGGAACCCAGCACTGCCCGATGTAGCTCTCACCCTACCAACAAAAATTTATGTCTCATGCTATTGCAATGGATGACTCATTTTGGGGGGTTTGTTTTTGGTTTTATTCTGGGGCCTGAGAGTTAGGCTCTTGCCTTGCCAACCTGGCCAACCTGGGTTTGATCCCAGCACCACATATGGGTCCTCCAGCTCATAGGAGTGATCCCTGAGTGCAGAACCAGGAGTCAGCCCTGAACCCAGAGCCAGGAGTCAGCCCTGAGCTTCACATTAATCAGATGATGAACTGTATGTGTAATTTGCCAACAGTGTCCTAGGGATCCTGTTTTCTTATACATTCACCCACACTTGCAATTATTCCCTTTGATACGGGCCAGTCTCAGCAGTGTGAAGTGACTTCTCATTTGGTTTGGATTTGCAGTTTCTGATAATGCGGTGATGAGCATTTTCCCCCTCATGCTCCTAATAGCATCATATGGTCACCCGAACATCCATCACACTGGTGGTCCCCAGCATCCAAGACCTGAGCAGTAACCAGGCTGACCATTGGGCTGTTCTGGTTGGCTAAGTGTTGCCAGGAATAGTCTCAGCCCTCCCCGACTGCCAGCTGGGAGAGTACCCCTCGAAAACGAGAGAGGGAGACAACTGAACATTATGTTGGTAGAATAATAGGTTGCCTATAATCTAGTCTTGCTGCCCTTGCTTTTAAGTCTGCATCTGATTAAAACTTTACTCCCAGTTAGTAATTTATGAAACTACATACAAACTAGGTGTTTGCGTGTGCTAAAGTGCTCCAAGCGGAGCAACCAGCAAAATCCAGATTTGGGTAAGCTGTAGAGGAAAAGTTTCATAGAATATGAAGTCGTGGAGGAAGAAATTCTATGGGGAAAATAAGATTTACCAACCAGTGACATGGTTAACATTTAACTATGGTCTTGATTCAAACTAAAATTAAGTATGTCTGCAGGCAAAGGTTGCTCATAAATATTCACTGCAGCATGATTAATAAATCAGGTGGATAAACAAATGGTAGCTTATCCATGCAGTGAAGTATTATTCAGTCACTGAACAGAAATAAGAACTGATTCATACCACAGTGGGAACCAACCTTGAGAACTTTCTGTTAAGTGAAAGAAAACCATATACTGTATTTATTTGGATTGTATGAACCGAGCAAATTCTCAAGAGTTGTTTGTTTTTGTCAGGGTCTGAGAGTGTGAAAGAGAAGTGGGATTTAAGGCACAAGGTTTCTTTGGTGGGCAGACTAAAGAGTGATTTCAAGATTGTGAAAACAATACAAAGTACTGACTCTGACACTTTGTGTTTTTCACTTGATGGGAAAATGGGGGTTGCCAGCTCTCCCCACACAGCCCTCCATGACCCGTCAATGTGACTCTGCCTTGGGAACTCAACTTCCTGCAGACTGAAAGGACAGAGTGAGAGGTCCCAGGAAGTGGATTTCATCCTCTCACATAGTGAAGGTGGGCTGAGGCCCCCCCATCCCTTGTCATCAAATCTCACCCATGGCCATGGGTGATTTTCAGCTGATAACTGGCGAATTTCATACTTGAAAGGGGGTGAATTTTATGGCATGTGAATTATAGCTCAACTTAAAAATTATGGCCCAGGGGATGACTTTAAAGCTAGAAGCACCTGCCTTGTAGGCATGAGACCGTGAGTTCAAGCCCCCAGTGCCACCACATGGCATCAGACTTGCACCTGATGGCCTATATGTCTTCTTAGAAAATGTATATTGAGGTCTTCTATAAATTTGGGGTGGGGTCTTCTCAGTGGTGTTTGGGGCCATCAGGGATGCTCCCACTGATGCTTGTAAGTCAGACCTGGGACCTTACGCTCATGCCAGACCTTTGAGCTGTCTCCCCACCCCCTTTGACACACTTCAAAACTGGATTCCTTTATTATTTTGTTATTGAGATGCATGCATTCTTCATATAATTTACATGTTAAACTTGTATCAGGCATATGATGTGTAAATATCTTCATCTATGCAGTAGGTTGTCTTTTCATTCTGTGGATTCTCCCCTGCCCTTTTTAAGCCTTTTGATAGTAGCTTAGGTAGTATGTTTCTTGATACATCCTTTCACTGTGGAAAAGCTCTTTAACATAATGTAGTCCCAATTGTTTATTTTTGCTTCCATTTCCCTTGCCATTGGGGCCAAGTCCTCAACAACATCTCTAATGATGATGTCTTGGTATTTATCACCTACATTCTCTTCTATATGCTTTATATTTTCAAGTCTTAGTTCCAGGTCTATTAATACATTTTTAATTAATTTTTGTGTTTGGAGTTAAAGAGTAAAACACTTTCATTATTTTGCATGTGGCTGTCCAATTTCCCAATACCATTTGTTAAAGAGTGTTTTCCTTTCTCTATTGTGTGGTCATGATACTATTTAGCATAAAGTATTTCCATAAATGTATGCATTTATTTAGGGGGCTCTCAATTTTATTCCAAAAATCTGTATATTTATTTTTATTCCAATACCATACGATTTTGTATTGTTTTTGTTTTTTTGGTCACACACTCTGCAGTGCTCAGAGCTTACTCAAGACTCTGCTCTTAGGGATCACTCCTGGTAGGGTTGGGGGGACCGTACAGATATCGGGGATCAAACACTGGTTGGTCATATGAAAGGCAAGCATCCTACTCACTGTACTACCTCTTTAACCCCTACCCTGCTGTTATAATTACTGTCACTCTATAGTATAGTTTGAGGTCAGGCAGCATAAATCATTTATGTTCCTTTTTTTCTCCAAGATTGCTTTAACCATTTGGGGTCTTTTAAAGTTTCATATATATTTTAGTAATTTGAGTTTTTTAAATTTTCTTAAAATCTATCATTGGAGTGACTAGTTAAATAGTACAACTGGTAAGTTGTTTGCCTTGCAATATGTAAGGTTGCACATGTGTCCAACCTGGGTTTGATCCCCGGCATTCTGTATGGTCCCCCAAGTCCCACCAGGAGTGATCCCTGAGTGCAGGATGTGGCCCAATGTTCCTTCAAACCCCTCAAAACTGCATTTAACATTTTCAGTTTTTCTTCACTAGAAATGTTATGGTTACAGTGACAAATGGTAGGAAAAATTAACCCAAATAAGTATAGAGGAAATGTGTTACATTGGAGAAGCTTTAATTTCCAATACATGATCAATATATGTATCTTCTCTTACTGGGGTGTCTGTTCTACTGTTGCATTTATTGCTTCTACTTTGACCAGTGATTGTTCTGGTTAATTGGCTGCCAGGTATTTTGAGTCATCTTGTTAACTTCCTTGGTATTTGGTCTATAAGATGCACTACATTTCTTGCCCCTTGCCTACAATTACATTTTCTCCAAAAATGTTTTTGGTTTTGGGCCACACCTGGCGATGCTCAGGGCTTACTCTGGCTCTTACTCAGGAATCACTCCTGGCAGTTCTTGTAGGATCATTTTGGGTGCCGGGGATCAAACCACGTGCAAGGCAAGGACACTACCCACTGTACTATTGCTCCAGTCTCTATTCACTTGCTTTAACCCATGTAGTAATCACAGAATGCTAAAACGTTGCCATTAAAAAGACTAATAGCAGGGCCAGAGAGAGAGCTCAGTGGGCTGAGCACATATGGGAAGCCTAGGTCTGATCCCTGGCACCTCCTGGTTCCCCCAACTATCCCTGCCCAGCAACTGTCAAAATAAACCCCAGCATTATAGGGTGGGGTTGGGGAAGGAAAGACCAAAAGCAGTTCCAGACTTTCCCCTCTGGGTTTATTCCAGTAGGAATGTACAAATTACTGCTTTACATTGATTAAAAGTTACTTGTGTGTGTGTGTGTGTGAGATCATGCCACCCACTGAATACTAATTTAGATCCATTAACTTCCTCTTAAAGTCTTTACATTTAATTTTGGTTTTTTAATCATGTAAAATATTTACTAGTTTCAAAGTCAAATTTATGAAAAAAGGTGTATTCAAATACTTGTTTTTAATCTTTCAGTTCCTCTTCCTTCCCACTTC
Organism: Sorex araneus; assembly: GCF_027595985.1. NCBI lineage: Eukaryota > Metazoa > Chordata > Mammalia > Eulipotyphla > Soricidae > Sorex > Sorex araneus. The sequence goes on along the minus strand of NC_073302.1, from coordinate 359,130,141 downwards.
ATATAATCACTTCTAAGTGTTTACAATTTTTTTTTACTTCAAACACATAAGTAAAGATTATAGGAAATGTACATTTTGCTATATACATATGTGCGCGCACATATACACACAAGGGCACGCGTGCACACACGCACTCACACATACATACACACAATTTGCTCTTTTATATCTTTTATATTCTGGAGAAGTGTTCGTGGACCTAACATTATGTAGCCAATCTTCTCTTGAGGAATATTTGGGCTATTTCTTTCTTTTTATTTATTCTTTGGGGCTCCAGAGGTCCAGGTGACCTTTCTCCACAAGCCAGGCTGGTGGTTTAGTGTGAGGCTCCTGTTGTGCCAGGCATTAACCACGCTCCTGAGGGGCTCAGGCCTCCATGGCTGCACCCAGTGACGCTCATGCACCCAGTGACACTCACATGTGGTGTCTGGGATTGAATTTGGGTCAGCTACAAGCAAGTCAGATGCCATAACCTTTCTGTGTCTCAGACCTCTGTTTCCATTCTTTTTACTATTATAGTGTTGCAAGGGATAATAACCTTGCACATAAACTTAAAATTATTTTTGCCAGCTTATCTTTGAGATTGCTGGTCAAAGGAATTAGTAATTTTGTCAGATATTGTCAAATCCTCCAAAACTACAATGACTGTAACTTGTAAGGCCATCAGCAACGTATGGGAGTACGTATTCGTTAATAAGATGTCAGATTTTATGATTTTTGCCAACATGAGAAATAAGATTTCAGGAAATATTTTGCATTCCTCTTAATATGAATGAGGTGAGCATGCATTCATATTACTGAAGGTAGCTTTTACTTATTCATCTCACATGCTAACTTTCAATAGGGTTCTTTTTATTTTAAATGCCCTTTGAGAGGCTGTAGAGATAGTACAGGGATTAAAGGACTTGCTTTGTTGGGACTGAATCGATAGCACAGTGTGTAGGGCTTTTGCCTTGCACAAGGCCGACCCGGGTTCGATTCCCAGCATCCCATATGGTCCCCTGAACACTGCCAGGAGTACATGAGCCTGAGTGCATGAGCCAGGAGTAACCTTGTGCATTGCCGGTGTGACCCAAAAAAGCTAAATAAATAAATAAAATAAAGAACTTGCTTCACATGTGGCATGCCTTGGGTCAAACACTGTCAATGGTGGTCTCAAACTACACTCCACACTTACAAAACCGAAGATATTACAGATACCAATACTTAACTTTTCCCCCTTCTGTCATTTATCTTTTATGCTTCCTTGATCCATGAAACTTTGTCAACAAAATTACACTAGCATCCCCAATCCCCTACTCTCTGGCTATAGAGGAATTCACCCTTTTCCTCTAATACTTCATATATCCATATATAATAGGTTAAAAATTAGGTAAACAAAGCACCGAGTATTTTTTTCCTTTCCTTTTGGGTTATACCCGGTGATGCTCAGGGTTACTCCTGGCTCTGCACTCAGGAACTAGTCCTGGTGGTGCTGGGGGACCATATGGGACGCTGGCCATTGAACCTGAGTCAGCCACATGCACAGTACACCACTCCCTGCTGTACTATGGCTCCATTCCCAAAGCACCATTTGTTGTAAAGACTCTTTTAACAACCCACTGCATTACATTGGTATGTTAAAATATTTACACATCTTATATGAGAAGCTTTTTCTGAATTCTACTAAAGTCCATTTATCTGTGTCTATTCTTACATGGTACTATAGTGACTATAGGCTTTTTGCATTTCTATGTAAATTTCTAAATTGTCATGAAATTTTAGGTTGTTCGGTTTTTTTGACTACACCTGGCTGTGCTCACGATTTACTCTGGCTGAGTACAGATTACTCCACCTAGTTCAGATTACTCTGGGCAGCAGAACTAGAGGGACTCTATTCAGTGCTGAGGATTGAACTGGATTGGGTTGCATGCAAGGCAAGCACCTTAGTCCTGTACTCATTTTATTTAAAAAAACAATTTTTTTTCAGGTCACAGCACTCAGGAATCACTCCTGGCGGTGCTCAGGGGACCGTATGGGATGCTGGGAATCGAACCTGGGTCAGCCACGTGCAAGGCAAACGCCCTACCCGCTGTGCTATCGCTCCAGCCCTCATTTTATTATTTTTGAGTCACCATGAGTTACAAAGCTGATAATGGTTGGGTTTCAGTGTTCCAACACCCATCCCCCCACCAGAGTACATTCCCCACCACCAAGGGCCCCAATTTCCCTCCTCCCCCCAGCCGGTCTTTATGGCAGGCACTTTTCTTCCTTTCTTCTCCCCCGCCCCTCCCCTCTTTGGGGGTATTATGGTTTTCAATACAGGTACTGAGAGGTTATCATGTTTGTTTCTTTACCTGTTTTCAGCTCGCAGTTCTTATCCAGAGCGATCATTTCTATCTTTGTCATGTGGTCCCTCCTCTATCCCAAATGACTTCTCGCCCAGCATTTGAGGCACGCTTCAAATCATGGACAAACCCCCCTGGCCTGTTTCTACTGTCCTCGGGTACTGGTCTCGTACTTTTTTTTTAATGCCACAAATGAGTCCAATCATTCTTTCTGACTCATTTCACTCACCATATTCTCCATGTCCATCCATATTTAAGAAAATTTCATGACTTAATTTTTCCTAACAGCTGCATAACAATCCATTGTGTAGCTGTACCACAGTCTAACCAGTCTGTTCTCGGGCACTCAAATTGTTTCCATTCCTTAGCGCCCCTACATCTTGTTTGAAATTCAATCACCCAGTGGTGATCAGGTGCTACTCCTGTACTCAGGGTCACTCTGAGGTGCCCAGAGACCTAAGTATGTCAAGAATTGAATCAGAGCCACTTGCTTACAAGTGCCTTGTAACTCTCTTGTTCTGTGTGAGTCCTCAGCAATGTTGTCGTTTTCGGTGCAGGCTGTTCTTGTTACATAACATTTATTCAAGTGCATTATAAGTACCCAGAGGCCAGTTGGTATGATACTCAGCAGGTAATATAGGTCTGACAGTTCAGGGCTTAGCGGGGCAGTGGTGCTTGGGGTGTCAGGGGCAAGGGGCGCCAAGGAGTTCATGCAATTTCCCTACTAGGCATAAGTTCCAATCCTCTGCGCTGTCTTCTAGTCCTTCATATACATGTATGTGATGCTAGTGCTGGTGAATGTTTGTGGTGGCAGTCACTGTGGTACTCATACCAGGGGATGTACTTAATGTCTACTGTAACTCACACACCTGGCAACATTGTGACTGAAAGTCCCTTGGGGAACCAGGGATCAGAGCACAGGACAAGCTCAAACAGCAGGACCACACTAAGCACACCCATAGGACCAAACTTAAATCTTCAGCTTATGAAACAGCACTCAAGGCCTGCTTTTATTTTGGGAACCACACTGCCTGCTCAGGGCTTACTCCTGGCGGGCTCAGAGGACAGTGTGGTACCGGGCATCAAACCCAAGTTGACTGTCTGCAAGATAAGTGCCCTTCTCACTGTGTATCACTCCAGCCCCGCAGCACTGGCTTCTTAGAAACAGCAGGTTACAACTCCATACAGTTATTAAATGGAATGTGAAAGAAGTCAACAAAATGTTTTAAGACAAAAATTGATCACTATCAGGAAGTGTTTTGTATTTATATGCCTATTTTACATACCCAGAGCTGTGTAAAAATTTCTGAGTCAGGGGCTGGAGTGATAGAAAAGCAAGTAGGGTGTTTACCTTGCACGCGGCTGACCTGGGTTTGATTCCCAGCATCCCATACGGTTCGGTTCCCTGAGCCCATCAGCAGTGACCCCTGAATGCAGAGCCAAGAATAACCCCTGAGCACGGTGGGCAGCCTCCCTTTCCCCCCAAGGAGAGAACACCTCAACTACCCGAATGGCTCTAAATGAGATGGTAATACTTAGAAATGGCAGACTTGTACCAGAGATTATTGTGTCATTGTGTTTGGGTAAGGCACCAGCATCACTCCAAACTCTCAGATGATGCTAATAAACCATTAGGGTGGAAAGGCATTGCTTTGGCTAATAATGTATGTAGATACAGTAAAGCTCAAATTTGATCCCCCCCCCAAAAAAAACATTTTTATTTGCATAAAACAAAATTCCGAAACTACCGGTCACAAGCTAAACTGACCCACTGAAATTAAACTCAAAGCACATCATTTTATACCATTCCCAGCACAAAAGAAAAGCAGATATTGAATATATACAACTTATTTAATAAATTAATGTCATTCAAAATACAGTGCCAGAACATTATGCAGTTGAACATGCTAGTAATGTTTGTCATGAAGCACCTGTGCTCATGTTAGATTGGCGGCGCCCCGCTACTGCTAGTGGTTCCTGGGATTAATGCCAGAGCAGCACTAGGTATCTGCTCTTCTGCACAGCTAGTGCAGAGAATTCCTGAACAGTTCACCATCCTAATCCTACCCACCCTACACACACAACATACACAACAGGCTAAAAAAACACAACCTGACAGCTAATGGAGATCTATACACAATCACTCTACAGTAATGCTTGTTATTAAATTAAGATGTAAATGACCTGGTTAACCCACTCTAAATCTTTAAGATGGAGAAATACATCAGCAGCAGGTAGGTATATGCATGAGCCAATGTTAACGTAATACAGAAAGTGGAGCATTTACTGATTAAAGCTCCACCCCAACCCGCACAATGAGGGACCAGCAATTCTTATTGCAAGCCCAGCAACTTAAGTCCATACCTGGTAAATGACCAGCTGATTGGAAGACCTATATTCTAGATAGACAAGTATAAGTTATTGAAAAGGGAAAACATGCACCTAATAGTATAGTCAGACTGATCCTGCAGTCTTAGCTTCCCTGTAATACCATAAAAATGGAAGATCTTCCTCAACTATAAGATTTAAACATTTTTATACCAACATGGACATTAGTGTTAAGTGCAGCTGAATTAATTACACTGAAAAAATTATTCCAGGACTTCAGAACAGAAGCACAAGAATGAAATACATATACTAAAATAACTTTAGCACAATTTGCAATATACCACACTAGGAACTGAAACTACTTTAATAAGTGAACTTTTTGATCTGTACATACACAGGGCTAACAATGTTATTAGATAATCCAGATTTTCTTATGCTCTCATGATACACATAGAAGTTTCTCAATTATTGGATAATCTATTTCATATTATGGAAGCATATTTTTCTGTAAGACTCACTGATATATATTATACTGATGCAAATATTAAGTAGGGCATAAAAATAAAATTTATCAAAGATAGATTTTTATGTAATCATATTTAGTCCTTTCATAGCCTTTCTTGTTTAGCAAAGTAAATGACAAAGCACATAAAACAGGCGTGCACTCCCTGAACTATACGGGTGGTAATCCAATCAATTCTCCATCCAGTTCAAACTCTTCTGTCCCATCGGGTGAAAAAAAGTATGTTGGTGGTTTCCACGGAGATTCTTCAAGGCAGGATGGATAAAGTTTCCCCACAGTGCATCGGAAGTCTCTCCCGAGGTCCCATAGAACACGTTCAGATATATGCTGCCGCAAAGACCACCGGTCAAGTTCCAGATCGTACTGGTAGGTGACATATTTAGCTCTCTCATTTAGATGTGTTTCTCGCATAAACACACACAGGGAATTAGAGATCACAACAGCTCGAACACAGGGGTCTGAGTACCTCTTTGCAGGTATGTTGGCAGCCATTTTCCACTCATTTTTATTCACATCATAAATTTCCACAGTTACTGAAGACCCATCTACTGTTCCAGAGGGGAATCTTATGCCAGAATTGGTAGCAATATGCAATCCGCCAATATAGAATATTTTATCACCAAAAGCTGCAGCTGAAGCAAAAGACCTACTTGTCTGTCTCATGGCCATTTCTACCCAGGAATCAGATCTCGGGAAGTAACAGTACATAAGGTTCAGTGTCATGACATAAATGCAGTCATGAACCACAACTGCGGCACTCCACTGCCAAGCACAAGGCAAGGGGCTGACCATTGTCCACTCGTCCTTCTCAGTGTCGTATCTCTCTACCGTCCTCCGATTAAGCTCTCCACCAACACTATCGCCTCCAATTGCATAGATATAGCCTTCGCAGCAAACCAAAGATGGCTTTATGCGGACAAAATGCATAGGGGTCTTTGGAAACCAGGTATTTTGCTGTGCATCAAACCAGTAAAAGCAATTCACAGTTCTGAAGGCCGTATAAAGTTTGCTTGTTTTATTGTGATTTGTTTTTGAGTTTTTCAGAGGAACTTGGCCACCAGCTATATAGATATCATTATCGGGAGTAACAACGGTGCCAACTTTATGTAAATCAGCTGGAGGGCTGCAGAGCTTGTAAACTTTTTCTGCTTGGGGGCTGTAACAGACAGAAGAGTAAAGACTACAGGAATTTTCTGAAGATGCTTCAATGAAAATCATCATCTCTTCTTTGGTCATCCCCAATCTTGGTTTGAAAAACTTGGGCATGGACTTATAGAGACCTTGAACCACTACAGACTTATCATTGGGTGGCAAACCCTGAAACCAAGCTCTCTGTGTTACTTCTGAAAGTGCATCAATTCTGATTTGGCTAAGAACTGAAGATAAATACTGGGATCGTGATTCTGTGTTATATTCTAGCCAGAGCATAGCAGCTTCACGAACTGTCTCCTCCTTCTCTACATTTAAGTTGTCACTACTGAGAATATCAATCAGTAGGTCATGTGACAGCTGCATGAACGCTTCCTGGTGATAAACAGCAGTGAACTTGTGCTCCACCATCCTTTTAGCACTTTGTTTTAATTCTTCACAGCTGAACAGATCAGCAAAACTCAACAATCGCACACAATTCTCTGCATTAATTTTTTTAATTAAATATTCTCGGCAACGTTGTAACACATCTTCTACCTACAAGGAGAGGGAAAAAAAGGTTGGTTTATGAAATAAGACATGTTTTATCTTTGTAAAATATAGGTATATGAATCAGATCCCTATACAGCAGTTTTTATTTTCAGATATGTTTGGGCTCAGAGATGTTTTCTGATGATATTTTGTTTCTGGGTCACACCTGGCAATGCTCAGGGCTTATTCCTGGTTCTGTGCTCAGGTCACTCATGGTGGGCTTGAGAGACCATATGGAATGTTGGGATGGAACCCAGGTTGGCAGGGTGCAAGGCAAGTGCCCTATCTGCTGTGCCATTGCTCTGGCCCCAAATGTAACAAAATTAGCTTATGCAGAGTTTTGCACTTTTGATTTGTGACCAGTGGCCTACTTACCTACTTTATTTAAGAGCTAATAGTGTAACCTTAAATAGGCACTTAAATTATCTACATTTAAATAACTCAGATACAAATTTCTTAGATTTGTCCTTTTTGGGGTGGGGAGAGAGGTGGGGAGACTCCAAGACAGTCCTCAGGAAGTTCAAGGACCCCAGTGATAATTCTTAGTCAACTGGGCCAGCAATCCAATGCAAGGGCCCAAGGATGTGCTACAGTGAAGGTCCTTCAATGCCACAGATTAAAACTCATCTCATGTGTCACTAGCGAAAGTCATCTTAGCAGTTGCAAAATGCCCCATCCCACATCTGCCTGCCAAGGCAGCCCACTCTAAGAGGCAGGGCCCTTTTTCAGTCGCATAGATGCAGTTTAATCATAAGTAAAGAAAGAAAAGGCACTATGACACTGCTTAGAGTAACTACATGTTCCAGAACTCCTTTCTTTGAAGTTTTACATTTTTCATAGCAATTCTTAATAAGTATCTGCTTTATAGTTCCTGGCTTTAAAAGCTGATGGAAAGCTATAAGTATAAAGAAGGCATACCAATGCATTTCTTTTATGAGTTTGAATTTAAAGACTGGAGTGATAGTACAGTGGGTAAGGTGTTTGCCTTGCACACAGCTGACCTGGTTAGTGCCCCAGCACCCTATACGGCTTCCTGAGCACTGCCAGGTCTAACCGTCCCCACAAAAAGTTTAAATTTAAAAGTCAGTGCCTTTGACTCAAAACCATTAGAAAATTACTACTGCCCAAGTCCCCCAAATTTATAAACATAGCAGGACATTGCAGTTTTAAGGAAGGAAAAAAAGAGTGGAGATCTAAAAGGGAAAGTTACATAAGGCAAGGATTGAGTTCTGATTCCAGGGTTTACACTGAGCTATTGGCATTTAACCAGTCAGATATATTCAACCAATACACTTATAATTTTTAATCTGGGGGCTGGAGTAGCACAGCGGGTATGGTGTTTGCCTTGCATGCGGCCGAGCCGGGTTCGATTCCCAGCATCCCATATGGTCCCCCAAGCACTGCCAGGAGTAATTCCTGAGTGCAGAGTTAGGAGTAACCCCTTTGCATTGCCGGGTGTGGCCCAAAAAGCAAATAACAAACAAACAAACAAACAAACAAAAATACCCAATTTAATCTGAAGGTTCTCCCTTTGGAGAAATGTTTATTTCTGAAACATGAAATATTATCCTACACTAAGTAAAGACACTTACTTCCTGTAGCACTGTCATCCCATTGTTCATCGATTTGCTCGAGCTGGCACTAGTAATGTCTCCATTGTGAGACTTGTTACTGTTTTCGGCATATCGAATAGCCACGGATAGCTTGACAGGCTCTGCCATGCAGGCGGGATATTCTCGGTAGCTTGCCGGGCTCTCCGAGATGGATGGAGGAATTGAACCTTGGTCGTTCGCATGCAAGGCAAATGCCCTACCCGCTGTGCTATCGCTCCAGCCCAGTTATAGTTCCTAGTCCCTTTAAAATTAAAAAATTCAAGACTGAAATATATAGTGAAATATATTTGGGGAGGGTGCGGGGATAGAGGGAAGACAACATCCAGAGGTGCTCAGGACATATGTGGATGGACTCAGGGGGTTATATGGGGTGCTGGGGATCAAAACAGGCTACAAGCAAGGCAAACTCCCTAGTCACACTGTATTATTATAAGCTATAATAAAATAACTTATCATATGTAAATTTAATTTACTAGGTCACAAGATTATATTTAACCTTAATAATTTCCCTAATAATCATCAGTTTTTCTGTGGAACATACAATGTTTTCCAGATCATGGGCCAGAGTGACAGTAACCCCTCCCTGGCACCACATATGGTGGCTATAGCAATGCCAATGATTGCTCTTGAGCACTAGGGATAGCCCCCAGCACAGCTGGGAGTTGCAAAAACAAACAAACAAAAACACTAAAAACAGTATCAGTATGTCACAGGTGTAATCCTGCAGTGTATGCAAGCACTGTCAGCTAATCTCCCAAAATTGAATAAGAAACAACATAGCACAAAAACCCAAACAAATTTAACAAGGTTAAAGCATTACTTTTATGGGGCTGGATTGATAGCACAGAGGGTAGGGTGTTTGCCTTGCACGCAACCAACCCGGGTTCGATGCCCAGCATCCCATATGGCCCCTGAGCAGCCAGGGTAACTCCTGAGTGCAGAGCCAGGAGTAACCCCTGTGCATCGTCAGGTGTGACCCAAAAAGAAAAAAAAAAATAAAGCATTACTTTTACTTGAAAAAGCAGTATCTGTTCTATTAGGCAGATTGTGAAGTTTTAATTACCCTTTAAGTTAATTTCCACCCTAAAACAGTATGATTGACTGATCAGATTCTATTTTTTGGGTATACTTTTTTCCCTCTTTTTTTGGGCCACACCCAGCGATGCACAGGAGTTACTCCTGGCTCATGCACTTCTGGAATTAACTCCTGGCAGTGCTCAGGGGACCATATGGATGCTGGGAATTGAACCCAGGTTGGCCAGCAAGGCAAACGCCCTATCTGCTGTGCTATCGCTCTAGCCCTTTAAAATATCATACATTTTAAAGAGAAACCATTTACTTTCTAAAATATGCAATAATAAAAAGCACATAGATAATACAGTACTGATGAAATGCTTCTGTAAAAACTAAAGAATACAGTGTTATAGTTGATGACAAAGCTGCTTACCTGGAGGAAACATGCTGTTTCATAAAGCTGTTCTACAGTGCTGTCGTTTATTGCCAAGTTACCCGTGTATGCGTATGTGATAATTATCTGTAAGGTGGCTGCATCCACATTCCTCAGGTGTACATGCGTCTGTTTGCTTTCACTCAATCCACTCATGAACATAGCCCTGGAGTGGAGAAGAAAATCGAAGTTTAATGGTTTTGTGCAGTGTTTCCTGAAGTGTGTGATTCTTCCTCTCAAACCAGGGCAGACGAAAGTGGACTCTAAGAATGGGGAAATACCTAGTAGTGGCCCTGGGTACAACCGGGGAACATTTCTGTTTGCACTGATGCTTTACAAAGATACTGACCCCAGTTTGTGCTCAGAGAATTGTGTTCCAGGGATTGAACCTAGGCCTACATGCAAAGCATGTGCTCAGTCCTTTATACTACTTCTCTGGCCTAGGAATTAATTTTTCTTCTAAAAAGGGAGTAGTACATCCAATAAGTTTGGGGACCACTTGTACTATATATATCATATATATATATAAATAAACAAAGGTAGAATTTAAAAAAAAAAAGCAACAAGATGACTGAGGCTGTTTGAGATCAATTGGTTCAATTCCTGGCACTGAATCCGGAAAAAAATAACAACCCAACAAAAAACCTAAAATTGTAGTCAAGTATAACAAGCGTGGCAACAGTAACTAAGTGATCACAGGAAACTGCAGGTATAGCACAGACCAGAGACACAGCTTCGCCTCAGGCAGTTAGGAAGAGTGGCTGGACCAATTCCTGTGATTGGTTCAAGATACCTTCCTTAAGAATATAGGATTAACTATAAGTAACAAACAAAAACATGTGAGGCATAAAAACAAACAAGCTTTTTTCCTCTTGTGTTTTTGATTTGGGGCCACACCTGGCTAAACTCAGGGCTTACTCCTGGCTCCGTGCTTGGGGAATCACTCCTGGTTATGCTTGGGAACCATATGCAGTGCCAGGGATCAAACTCAAGGTGTTCACATGCAAGGCAAGCACCCTACCCGCAATACTATCTCTCTGGCTCACAAGTGTTCTTTAAAATACTCATTTACTATTGCCTTGCCAGTGTGTTAAGGGAGAATGGGTGATAACCAAAAGAAACCTGAAAGAGAAGTATCAGAGCACTGAGTGAAAACAGATTTCAGGGTTAGGTGGGTTTTATTTCAAGTTACAGTAAACTAGTAACTTGGGGAAACTGATCAGGGTAAAGGGACAGTGGACAATGCGCTTGACACTGATACTTGTTATTCTAGACCAGACATCCCAATCTTATTTGGCCTACTGCCCCCTTTCTGGGGGGTGGGGGGGTGGAATGGGGGATGGGATGACAACACATACACTACCCCCAATCAGCAGCACCCCATTTATCTTTCTTAAGGGGACAAACAGCTCTCTAACAACTGTACCTAAGGTGGCTGCCAGTGCCCACCTCCCTGCCAACTCTGAGAAACACTGTTGACTATGGTTTAAACTAGTGTTTCTTAACCTTTTTCCAACTGGCCCCTTCTGACCCAGTTTCCTTCCTGTGACTCCCCAGTCCTACCCGTTGGCCCTCCCAGTCTCATGCAGTGGCCCCCCCATTTATACAATTTTCACCTGTGGCCCCCTTGGAATATTCTGAGGGCTCACAGGGGGGCAGATGAGAAATGCTGTAAAACCAGAAAGATGAACTTCTGTGAAAGAGAACTCTTGAGTTTTCTGAAGACCAAAGACAGACAAAGACAGACACTGAGCCAACCCAATACTATGAAACAGTAGAATTTTCTATTTCAGAGGTTCTTTCATCCTATAGCCTATTGATTCTTGATAAGATGGAACTTACAACTACAAAGAAATGTAGTTGAGGCAAAATTTCTAATAGTAAAGATTAATATAGCATTATATACAAAGATAATGTACAAATTTTAAAGCAGAATCCAATTAAACAATACTGGAAAAATATGAAATTATGAGAATATACACTACTGAATGCAAAGAAGAGATATACAGAAGTAAGTATTCCTAAGTCAATAAAGGTGAGTAAAATAACTGACCAACTAACTCAGAGTTACTGAGGATGTGCCTTTTTTTTCCCTTTTAAGCGCAGTGCTGGAGAGCAAAGCCAAGGGCCTCACCCAGGACAGGTATGTGCTCTTCTACTGAGCTAGATCCCTAGTCTCTATAAATTCTGAAATCCTAACTCAGAAATCTTAGGCTTGGAAATGCAAGCATCTCCATTGGTAAAAGCACCCAAAGGATTCTGATGATGACCCACATGGTTTTTTGTTTTGGGGCCACACCCAGCAGTGCTCAGGGCTTACTCCTGGCCCTGTACTCAGGAATTACTCCGAACAGGCTCGAGGGGCCCTATGAGATGCCGGGGACCTAAGCCAAGTCGAACATGCTAGGCAAACACCTATACTGTACTACTGCTGTACTATTGCTCTGGCCCCCAACACAATTTTAGAAGCACTGCCTTGCATGTGGCCTGCCAGGGTTCGATCCCCAGCATCCCACACGATCCCTCAAGTACTGCCAAGAGTAATTCCTGAGTGCAGAGCCATGAGTAACCCTGATCACTGCCAGGTGTGACTCAAAAAGCAATCAATCAATAAATAGAAATAATGAAAAAGTGGTGATTCCCAGCACCTACCTCCTAAAAAAAATAAAAAAGAGAAAAAAGGGAAAAATAAACCCAGTATCTCAAACTGTGTGGAAAACCCCACAGCTTAATCGGAAATAATTGCGGACACAGCAATGGCAACTGGTACTGAGGTCTGAATCTCTAATAATGAGACATTTCCAAAGTAGTGGAAGTCTGTTCACCTCATGTCATGTAGTTTACTTTTGAAAAGCTAAATTAATCGTGTCCTGTTTACAGGTGCCATTGAATAGCGGCAATTAATTTTCATTTGATTCTACTGATGTTCATTAATATTTGTAGTTCAGCAGCCCACACTTATCTTTATAACCACTCTGCCCCTTTTAAATATTAAGTAAAAATTTAACCCAAGGCCAGGCAGAGAATAAAGTTAGTTCTGTCCTTTGTCTTCTAGTCGTATCATGGAACGCATAATAACCCATTTTAAAGATAAAAAGTTGCAATGGATCAGAAATTTAAAGTAAGATTTTTAATAAACAATATGTAAATCAGGGGCTGGAACAATAGCACAGCAGGTACGGCGTTTGCCTTGCTTGTGGCTGATCTGGGTTCAATTCCCAGCTTCCCATATGGTCCCCTTAGCACCGCCAGGAATAACTCCTGTGCATCCCAGGTGTGACCCAAAAAGCAAAACAAACAAACAAACAAAAAAACCAAAAAAAAACCCCACCAATATGTAAATCAAATTCTAAATTCCAAGGCATAGAATATTATGATTATCTGCCATATTTAAACCTGGCAAGAAATAGTTTTAAAGGTTAAAAAAGGTATAACTTATAACAATAACCAAGAAAAATACATTCTGCAAAGGAAACAAAAGTTCCTAACATGTTTATTCTGTAAAAATTAGTACTAAATCTACCTATAACTCTTAAATTTACAAATTACCACCATCTTCTAATTTACTATTATTAAATTTTAAGAGTAACTAAAAATGAGTTAATTTTTCTTTCATCAGAAAAATCATATTCTCTTTGTTCTCATTACAACTTTTAGATTAAGTCAACTAGTATCTTGCATTTAAACCTCTTTAAAGTCTTCTTTCATAAATCCTTACGATATATGCAAAGTTGTGATTTAGCAAGCATAGCATAAGAAAAACAGTTAAGCAACATGTGTTTCTTTTATTTAAATAGCTCTGAAAAGAATTCCTATTTTAACACATTAAAATAGGCTAACATTCCACATTTAAAATTACAAAATAATCAAGGTTAAAAGTACTTACCTAAAATATGCGCTACATGTTGCAAGAACCATCTTATGACAAGGGAATTCAGTACCCTCAACAATTAACACTATGTCAGTAAACAACTGCTGTTCATAAAACAGTTTTAACTGTTCCAACAAGGATACAGCATATTCAGTATTGATCTGCCTCTCGTCTTGAGTGGACATGACTGTATTCCATTAATGTCTCCCAGAGCAAGTTAGAAAAGTCAGGTTTACTGAAGGGGAAGGTCAAGTGAATGCTTCAGAAATAAAGAAAGAAGGAATTCCACTTGCTGTTATCTGCAGCATTCAGAACCAAGAGTGACAAATGCACTAATGAATAGTACTTTGTCAGAGGCTTAAGGGTCAGTCCTAGGTCATCCTGTGTTAACTAGGTTCTTCAGAGGTTTTCAACACAATCTGAGGACATCTTGCTCAAACTTGCAATTGTTGTACTTCATAGGTGAATGGGAATAACACTGGAGGTAGGTTTTGTAGGGACATCCTATGTTCTGTGCATCCTCTGGAGTACCTAAAAAGGAAAATAAAGTTCAGTTAGAGTAACTAGCCATGACTTGAGAATACAAAGTTTCAAATGTGAGTCTTAATTTTAAAAAAATCTATTAAATTTATAAAAGCAGATTAAAGAAAATGAACATTTGTAGTTTAACTTTCTACTTTTGTACCAAATATGAACATCCTAAACAATACGTAGCACGTTAATAAATTTACATCTTGCAGGTCATTTCAGTAAAGAATCTAACTTATCAGCAAAGCCTAGTGAATGTAGTGATATATCTAGTGGTAATTTAGGATCATAGAAAGGGGGACTGTATCTTCTCTTACACAGAAATTCAATCTGCTTATTTCCATAGCATGAACTTAAAAAAAAATTGTCACTCATAGGCTGGAGAAATGGTATAGGAATTAAATCATCTCTGCATGGGGCTACAGTGGCCATGACCCTGGCTCAAATCCTTGGCATCACTAAGGTCACTCCAGAGCTCAGAGCCAGGAATAGTCCCAGAGCACTGCTGAAAGTGACCCTCTACCCCTGTCCCACCTAACTGCAATTCAACCCTATAGGGAAAATAGATATATCTCTTTGTACAGTGGTTTCTTCTATAAATTTTTATGAGGATCATGCAATGCTCAGAGGACCATACAGGATGCTGGAGACCAGAACCTGGTTGACACTGTGCAAGGCCAAGCGACGTACCCACTGTACTCTCTCTGGCCCCTAGGATAATAAACTTTTACTAGAAAAAAATCTCAAACATGGTAGAGATGTTCCTACCTCCAAAACTTCAGAGCATACAAATATAAATGCCTTCCAAATTAATGAACAAATTTAATAAAATCCAACCTAAAATCTATTTGCAGGAAAACTTAAATGAAAGAGTGTACAAAAGTTGCCAAGATATTTGAGGAGTGAAACTTTTCCTCATGACTCATCAAATAAATACTCCAACTCAAATAAACCTAAATATACGAAAAAGTAGTTTATCTGATAAACAGAGCATTTCATATTAGGAAGAATGGTTTATTTCAAGAAATAATAATGCTTATTTCAAAAAATAACTGCAAGTACTAAAAAATCATTTAGGTTCCACTAGTATGTATCACTTCAGGAGATATTCCAGGTGAACTGAAAGTTTAACTTTGCAATACTGTTTGGAAATTAGTATTTGTAAGTGGTGGCAAATGAATTACCAAATAGGAAACCCTTATGCAGAATGTTGGTAACAGCTGAAAACAAACCCTGCTTTTCTAATGAGTTCCCATAATTATAAAGAGCTGCAGACATGAAACATTAAGTATGACCAACACTGGAACCACAAAAACAAAGCGTCTATAAAGGGGCTGGATCGATAGCATAGCGGTTGGGCTTTCGCCTTTCACGCGGCCGACCAGAGTTCGATTCCTCCGCCCCTCTTGGAGAGCCCGGCAAGCTACCTGTGGTGTATTAGATATGCCCAAAACAGTAACAATAAGTCTCTCAATAGAGACGTTACTGGTGCCCTCTTGAACAAATCGATGAGCAACGGGATGACAGTGACTATAAAGAAAAGATCACATTAAATTTCCTGACAAATGACACTACTGCACAAATGCTACCCTGATGTAGACAAACAATCAAACTTCTAGCCAAGTTAACCAGTGCAGTGTTCTTCAATCACCAGTCTGTGGTCTAGTACAGGCATACATACATACGTACAAGAAAGGCTGAAAAACAATAATCTACCACCTTGGATGTATCTGCCAGTTGGTAGGACACATGCCAGTTTGCAGGTATAAAAGGGGTTAAAAGCGCATAGTGTAATTATGCTTGAGTTCTATTCTCATTGTCCCATATGGTCCCCTAAGCCTGCCAGGAGTAAACCCTGAGTGCAGAGCCAGGATTAACTAGTATCTTCAGATGTGGTCTAATAAACAAAAATAAAAACCCAAAGGTTTAAGAACACTGAACTAAGTCACTTAAGGCAATGACTTTGTTCTTACAGATCTGAAAGTTGTCCTATGAATGTAAGTTCTAAGACCACGCTCATGATACCAAAAAAAAAAAAAAGAAAATTTAAAAAATCACTCACTATTTTCATGTTAATAATGCACCAACAAGGGCTGGCGCTATAGCACAGGGTGTAGGGCGTTTGCCTTGCACACGGCCAACCCAGATTCGATTCCCAGTATCTCATGGTACCCCGGGCACCGCCAGGAATAATTCCTGAGTGCAGAGCCCAGGAGTAACCCCTGTGCATTGCCAGGTGTGACCCTCCCTCAAAAAAAAAAAAATTAAAAAAGCACTAAGGCCAAGGATACAGAGATTAGCACTGGCCCCTGCTCAAGGATGACAAGCATGCATTTAGGATGACAAGAATGCATATAGTGTGTTAAATTCTTTAAATCTGTACTTTTTAGCCTACCTCATGTGCTAGGGGAGAGGGCAGTTGAGATGGAGAAGGGATCACTAAGTTAATGACAGTTGGAGGGATCACTCGGGATGCGAGATGTGAGCTGAAAGTAGACTAAGAACCAAACATGATGGCCTCTCAGTATCTGTATTGCAAACCATGATGCCCTAAAGTAGAGAGTAAGAAGGAAGGTGCCTGCCAAGAGGCAGGAGGTGGGATGGGGTGGGTTGTGGTGTAAGGGATACTGGGGACATTGGTGGTGGAAAATACGCACTGGTGGAGGGATGGATGTTCAATCATTGTATGACTGAAACTCAATCATGAAAGCTTTGTATCTGTATCTCACAGTGATCAAAAATAACAAAAAAAACCTGTCCTTACAAATATTTGAAGTTAATACTTTTGTGCAACTGTGTTTTGAATAAAGCCATGACAGTGTTAAAAACAAAAACAAAAAATAATGCACTAAAGCTTTGTGCTTATGAGTATGAGAAAATGAGAATTCTCAGTCATTCACATAATTACAAGCCCTTATGGCTGGAGTGATAGCACAGCAGTTGGGCGTTCTCCTTTCACAAGGCCGACCCAAGTTCGATTCCTCCGCCCCGCCCGGAGAGCCCGGCAAGCTACCTAGAGTATTGAGCCCGAGCAGCAGAGCCTGGCAAGCTACCCGTGCGTATTGAATATGCCAAAAACAGTAACAATAAGTCTCTCAATTTAAAATGTTGAGTAACACTGTAGTTCAATTAAAAAATTTTTTTTAGTAAGATGCTGAATAAGATTGTCATGGACAAGAGTCAAAGACTCTAGGGCAGCAATCCATAATTGAATGCATCACTATATTCACTATGGGAAGTATGAATAGTGTGAAAAATAATATTAGACACATATCCTCTGATGTTAGAATCACTAAGTATTTTTTTAAAGTATTGATTCTAGAAACATTTTGAAATTCAGAATTGCTTAGCACTCTATAATGCTTACATCACTCAATTTCATCTATAGAAAATTTAAAGCTGCAGGATTCAAAATTTTCCCCACTCATATTAAAATCAGGGGGAAGGAACCGTAAACCAGGGCTAAAATCTAGATTTGGATCACATAGTAGATCCCAGAATTCCTTGCAGAGAAAGAGCTCATTCATTTCATATATTATGACCCAGTTTTATACATACTTCCCCCTTCGTGACTCAACTTTATATAATTCTCATTATCACTGCATTTATCATTCCCACCCTTTGCATGCAGGCTAGGGTACATTTTCTTCCTAAGGTGATTTTAATTTAAGCTATTTTAATATTAAGACATGCAGAAAAAAGCAACTCAGATACCAAAATACCCATATTTGTATCTAATACAAAATGAAACTATGTAAACAGGTAAACTGTAAACTCTGAAAGGGTCTGCAGCCATAGCACAGCGGGTAGGGCATTTGCCTTGCACGTGGCTGACCCTGGTTCGATTCCTCCATCCCTCTCGGAGAGTCCAGCAAGCTATGGAGGGTATCCCGCCCACATGGCAGAGCCTGGCAAGCTACCATGGTATTTGGTATGACAGTGCTACAGTGCTACAAAATGAAATTAAGTATCACTTCTGTGGGAACATAAATTCAAAATGTACTAACATAACGCTTGAAGCCAGACAAAATTTAGGATTAAATACTAATTTTCAAATGCCAAAAACATAAACTTTTCTCCTAAATATAAAAACCTAAGGACTGAAGAGCTAGTACAGAGGTTAAGGCCTTACACACAGCCAACTCTGGTCTGAATGCCCAGCACCATATATGGTGCTGTGAGTACCTCCAGGAGTGGACCCTGAGCATAGAGCCAAGGAAAAACACCTGAGCAATATTAGATGTGGCCCAACAAGTAAAAACAAATGAATAAAACAAACTTAAAATTAATATCCTAAAAATTCTCAAACATTTTAAAGTCTTTATTAAGAGCCTGTTGTTACTGCTTTTGGCATATCGAATACACCACAGGTGGCTTGCCAGGATCTCCCGTGCGGGTGAGATACTCCCAGTAGTTTGCTGGGCGGAGGAATCAAACCCGGGTCTGCAGCATGCAAGGCAAATGCCCTACATGCTGTGCTACTGGTGCCCACTAGAGCAAATCAATGAGCAACAGGATGACAGTGATACAGTGATTAAGAGGTTGGAGCAACAGTACAGAGTGGGTAGGGTGCTGGCCTTGCACACAGCCAACCTGGGTTCAATCCCCACACCATATATGACCCCCTGACCACTACCAGGAGTGACTCTTGAGTACAGAGCCAAGAATAAGCCCACTGGTGTGATCCAAAAGCAAACAAAATATCTTCTGTATTATACATCGCACATTTTAGGAATTTTCTCTTACACTTAGGTTTCATTTATCATTCTATATTACAGCTTAAAGTTAGTATTAGAATAGGTCACAGGCTATTATTTTTATAAGTCAGCCATCTTCAGGTATCAAGAAACTTATTTTCTATTATGAATCAATGCTATTCATATTTAATTCAAATGTTTACCAAGTACCTGCTGTTGTAGAACCATAGAAGTTACTGTATCACTTCAACTATGAAACACCAATTATTATTTATAAATAAACGGGTACTCAGCTAAAACAATGACTATCACTTAGTATTCTATAGCCAATTATCTCAGACAAACTAAAAAACCGAGAGTCAAGTAAATGAGTAAATCAAGTAGATTTAAATAAATAAATAAATATAAAACCACCACCATTCTCAAGTCTGTCTTGGGGCCAGGGAGAGAGCTCAATGGACTACACGCATGCTCTACATGTGGCAGGACTGAGCTCAATCCCTGGTCCCAGGCACCACCAGAAACAACTTGGAAGCACTGACAAGGTCTAGTCCTTGAGTATGGCAGGCTATTGGCCCCAAATCCCGCCTAGCAAGTTTATGTGCTGTCATCTTTCATTTACAGCCTTTGATAGAACTACATTTTCACTAATAGGAGAGGGGTGCACAACTGCCAATACTGAGGGGAATGGGGGCTACTCTGGTTCCCCAGAGGAAGAGTTGTCAGTGACTAAACTCTGGCTCTTGCATACAAAGCATGCATTCCAATCTTACGAGCCATCTCTCTAATCCAAGAAATTTTTTATTATAAAAAGATCTATAGTAAACTTGTGCTACAAATAAGCACAGAAGACACTTTCCCCCCAATGAGTAAATAATAACTCACACAGGAAAGGACTCATTAAAGTTTAATCTTCCTAACTGTACTAACATGTGTAATGACTGCCTTAATAAAAACTTTTTTTGGGGAAAAGACGTGTACTGTTTTTCTTCTGAACGTGAAGTAAAAATATTAGGCCTTGAAAACCTAATCTTGCTTTTCTGCCACCGCACGAGCTCGACCCTGGAGCCAACTGAACTCCTTTGGACACGAGCAGCACCCCAAAAATGCCTCCAAACCGTGTGATTGGAACTACTGGCCCATGGGCCTCCAGCGGGGCACAGTCTTTTCTCTCTCAACTCTCTCTTATTGAACGCAGCGAGGCAATTGCTGGTTTTCAGAGTATGCAGGTACCCGCGGAAGTCCGGGAAAGCCGAGGGGGTGGGATTTCCGGATCCGCCCTGTGCAGATATTTAAGCACAGCGCCATGTGGGTGCGTTCTTTCTGCCACCGCAAGAGCTCGACCCCGGAGGCAACTGAACTCCTTTGGACACGAGCAGCGCTTCAAAAATGCCTCCAAACTGTGTGATCGGAGCTACTGGCCCATGGGCCTCCAGCGGGGCACGGTTCTTCTCTCCAGGCTTCTCCATCATATGAGCACCACAAAAGGGAAGTAAAAGATTGCAGTGATGCAATTACCAAAAGAATTTTCCCTGGACTTCATATAGAAATCCCAAACCGCACGGCTGCGACATATCTCCTGATTGTCAGCAACGTGAAAAGGTTCCTTTTTAGCAGGTCTTACTGTGGGGGGAAACTCCAAATAATAGTACCGAGTTTTTTGTTGAAATATTGAAGGTAATCAAAGTAGCAACTATTTCTTTTGACTGTGAACTAAGCCAAAGCCCCACACCGGCCGAGATGAGAAAATATCCTTCTTTCTCGGTTCTTTTCCCTTTTCTGGGAGAAACGCGGTGTGGTGTCCACCATTATTATGAAGTCTATTAAGCAGGCACGAACTTAGAGGCGCGGGAATGGGAGGGGGAAAAAAAAAACTATATACTTGGAACAGCGGGATACTTGGGCAGTCTCGGGCTGATACCAGCGCATGCTCCGCCGAGACTTGACCCGAGTGGCCACACTTCTGAGTGGCCGCGATGTTGCTGATCAACCAGAATCCGGAGCCTAACTAGACTACTCCCGGTTCCAGAAACTACTTGCAACCATGTCTCTAGACTGAACTAAGCCATAGCCCCACGCCGGCCGAGGACTGGAAATATCCTTTTTTCTCGTAGGGCGGCGTGGTGTCAGCCATAATATGAGGACTATTCATTAAGCAGGCACAAACTTGGTGGCGCGGAAAGGAGGGGGGAAAAATTCTATGTACTTGAAACAACGGGACTTCATATCTCTCCAGTTTCAGCAATGGAAAACTAATTATCAAATGCTGAAGTGGCAGTAGGGCTGTCTTTCTTGGGGAAAAACTCCAACAATAGTGAATGTTGTGTTGAAATATGGAATGTAATCAAGGTAAAGTGAAAATGAAGTGAAATTTATCAACTAAGCAGGCAGGGATGGGGGTGGGGGCGGGGGTGGGAGCTATACTGGGATCTTCGATGGTGGAATATGGGCACAGGTGAAGGGATGGGTGTTTGAGCATTGTATAACTGAGACATAAACCTGAGAACTTTGTAACTTTCCACATGGTGATTCAATAATAATAAAAAAAAACTAAAGAAAACCTAATCTTAAAAATTAGGTCTGTCTCAAATTCTAAATTCTTTTACTGAAGCTTCTAAGTAGTAGCACTGTTGTCCCGTTGTTCATTGATTTGCTTGAGCGGGCACCAGTAATGTCTCCATTGTGAGACTGTTTTTGGCACGTCGTGTATGCCACGGGTAGGTTGCCAGGCTCTGCTGTGTGGGCAGGATACTCTCGGTAGCTTGCTGGGCTCTCCGAGAGGGACAGAGGAATCAAATCCGGGTCGGCCGCATGCAAGGCAAATGCCTTACCCGCTGGTACTATCACTCCAGTCCATAAGCAAATGGACAAAGCTGTGTTTCAATAAAACTCTATTTATTTATAAGCCAGAGAAGAACAGTACAGAAAACACTTGCTTTGCAAGTGACTCTGGTTCAATTCCTGGTACATGTGGTCCTCTGAGGACCACCACTCTCAGAGGAAGGAGTAAGTCTAAAACACCCACCAGTTGTGACTCCAAAACCAAATCGAACTTTACAAAACAGACCGTAAACCACCTGAACCAATCTCTACTTCGGAGCTTCATGAACACACTGTATATACATCTGGTTATTTTTCCTCCAAGAGTGTTTTCTCTTCAGCTCACAGGCAACACAAATCATAAATGCCTAAAGGCTGAATTAAAATTTGAGACATAAGAGACAGTACAAGGGGTAAAGCATTTGTCTTGCAGTCAATGCCATCTGGTCCCCAGCACTGCCCAAAGTGATCCCTGAACCCAGAGCAAGAGTAGCTCCCAGCACTGCTAGGTATACCACCAAACCTAATAATTATCCAAACCATCATATATTTATTCCACTTAATATATTTCAACATCTCTTTATCTAATCACACATCTGCTCTCAACACCTACTGTAGGTTCAGTGGACTCTGATTATTACACCTTTCCTTTTATCTAGTGTGAATATGGTACCTTAGTTAAGGTTTGTGTAAAAAGGACATTACTCAAAAAAAAAAAAAAAAGACATTACTCCGCATGTAAACTGGAAAAAACCCACAATGACAAAGTATAACACAAATTACTTTCCACTTTTATCAATAACTATGTACAGACATTAAAAAACAGAACATATTTGGACAAGAGAGAAAGCTCAATAGGCTGAACACATGCTTGCATGTAAGAGGTTTGGTCCCGTGCACTGCATGGTCCTGAGCACCACTCGGTGAGCAAGAGGATAGAATCTGGTATAGCCCCAAATCCAGAAAGAAAACTTTCTGAAACAAAGCTATGTTAAAGACTTCTAGTAGACACATTGCTCATTAGCTGAATCAAGGCACAGAATGGAGAATCAGTGCTAGAGGTCATATATGGGACAAGAACTTCGAAAAGCTCTACAATTTAAATCTAGTCCTGAGAACATAGCTCAGTTAACACTGCCAACTACAGCAGTGTTTTTTATCTTCTTTACACCTGTGAACTGGCACTTGTCCTGTCACACTGGACAACACAGTACAGCTATACCCAAGGTGCCAGACCGGCCGTTTTCAACCTTTCTATTCCTTCGAACTGGTGGTTGAGAAAGACTTGAGTAAAAATTTAATTAGGAGTGGGGGAAGAGATGCAGGAAAATCACTCAAAAAGTGGGGGCACTTGTTTTGTATGCTGGAGCCTGGCTATCTCCCATGTACTGTATTGGTACCCAAACAAACACCTTGCCTTTTGAGCATGTGACCAAGTTTGATACATCTCCGTATAGCTGCCCTTACTCCAACCAAATTCAGTACTGCATCAGGAGTATATTCCAGCAACATCATGTGTGGGCCTAAATATGCCAACCCCCCTCCACCCCAGAAGTTAAAAGAAATGGTAATACATTATAGATTCCAAATCTATTGTTTGGAAAGGAATAGGAATCAAAACTGAAAATATGATTTTCATTAAACATTAAAATTTAAAACATTAAAAACATTAAAATTAAGAAAACATATAGTACTATAGCACTGTCAACCCGTTGTTCATTGATTTGCTCAAGTGGGCACCAGTAACATCTCCATTGAGACTTGTTACTGTTTTTGGTATATCAAATACACCACAGGTAGCTTGCTAGGCTCTGCCCTGCGGGCGGGATACTGCTTGGTAGCTTGCCAAGCTCTCTGAGAGGGACGGAGGAACAGAATCCCGGTCGGCCACGTACAAGGCAAACACCCTACCCCCTGTGTTAGTTTTCTTATCTTTTTGTTTACTTTTAAGGCCACACCTGGAGATGCTCTGTACTCAGGAATCACCCCTGGCGGTGCATGGGGAGCCATATAGGACTCCAGAATTAAACCTAGGTCTGTTGGTGTAAGGCAAACACCTACTGGCTATACTATCTTTCCATTGCCATAAAGGGGAGCCACATGCAAGGCAAGCAACTTAATCCTTGTACTCAACTATAGTGATCTGTACTGTATTAAAAGTAAAGGAAATGCTTAATTTCTCTTTGAAGCCTGATTTCATTCCCACAAGTGTGCCATTTGGAGTACCCTTTCATGAGTAGCTACAGGAACACAAATGAAAGCAAAGCAACACTGGAGAATCAAGCAAAGACCAAAGGGTTAAATAACTATTGAATGAAAATTACTAATCAGCAATGAGCTCAGGGAGATATAAGAAAAGATAAAAAGATAACGTGGTAACAAGCCAAGGCCTGCACAGGAATTAAGATAACCAAAAATAGAAGGGACAGGGAGGTGGGAGAGAGAGAGAGCTCAATGGGTTAGAGTATGTTTTTTACATGCAGGAGGCCCAGGGTTCATCCCTAGCAGTACAAGCCATCCCCCACCCGCAACTGAGATTAGCCTGAGTACCACTGGGTGTGACTGCAGAACATAAAATTTCAAGAGCATAGAATCGTGGAGCCAAATTACTTGGGTTGAGAGCACATTCTGCTACACAGTAGTTGCATGACCTTTTGTAGATTAACTTTCCTTGGCATGATATACTCATCTGCAAAACCGGGAATAAAAATAGAACTCTCGTCAATGGATTAAGGATTAAACTACTTTTATTAAGAACTTGAACCACTGCCTAAAAAAAATTAAAAATAAAAAAAAACACTATTACTAAAATATTTGCCATTATCTCCACATCACACCAAGTCTAGAGAGTCCCCATTACAAGGTCTCAGCTCCCAGACCCAGTTCTCTTTTAACCTGTAAGGATCACAGGAATTCAAAGATTTCACAGGGCACCTTGATGGCATTCATCATGAAACAAGCTAGTTTAACAAAGTCTAATCTTGAGAAAGCTGATGTCAGTGCAGAAAGACTCACTCAGAAGACTGAGGAAGGCGCAGTCTTTTTTCTTATTTTGAGTCACACAGATTGGGCTTGGGTAATTTACTCCTGACTGAGCTCAGGAATTACTACTGGTGGGTTCAGGGATACAAGGGATCAAACCCAGGTCAGCCATGTGCAAGGCAAGTTGCCTCAGCCCCTGCACAAGTCTTAAAACAAACCTCTCCATTTCAGTGAGGTTAAGTTTCTCCTTATGTGACAAAATATGTGTGTAAATTACAAAAACAACCCTGACTTGGATCTTCATGATCTTCAAACTGTCAACTGTTACATAGACTATCTAGAATTGTGACAAGCAAGCAGAAATAAAAAACAAACACCTTGCCTTTTGAACATGTGACCAAGTTGGACAAATTTCTGTATAGCTGCCCTTACTCCAACCAAATTCAGAGCTTAGTTGACTGTCACTGTTCCTTTCCCCTTTACAGCTATACTGAACCAAAGACATGACTCCACCAGGCAAAGCACACTCAAGAAATTCAGGTCACAAGAATAAACTTTTGTAGTAACTATGATTAATAAACTATTCTACTTTTAAATTACACAAGAGGGTCTGGGATGATAATAAAGTAGTGTTTGCCTTGCATGCCTCTGACTTGGATTCGATCCCTTGCACCCCATATGGTCTCCCAAGCCCTGCCAAGAGTAATTCATCAGTGCAGAGCCGGGAGTAACCCACCCCCAAACCAAAATAAATAAATAAAATCACACAAGAACATAGAGATGTCATCTGTGCCAGAACATAGAATAGTGTAATAAGCGTGTAGCATGCCTTTAATTTTGAACGAGTTTTCTGTTTTCCCTCTTAGCTCAGCATCATGATTTTAATAAGGTGAGAAAATAAAGGGTAAAGCAAAACTGATCCTAACTTTTTCACTGGAATTTCATTTTCTACTGGTCAATGTTTTGGTGGTGGGTTTGTTTTTAAATCACAACAGCAGTAGAAAATATTTTCCAGATAGTCAAACAGACTTGTGAGCTACTTAAAACAATGGCTACTTTTTTATGGGGGGGAGGGGGTTAAGGGAGGGTAAACTGAGGAACACTTTGAATCCTCCACCATGGAAGCTACTACATATCAATACTCGCCAGAGGCATGGGCATGGAGTAGAGAAAGGGAAGAATTTTAAAAGCATTTTTCATTAAAGGATTATATCTTCTTCAAATTTCACATAAAATCTTTTCTTCCCACACAGAGGAATTTAGGTACTGCAATTTCCTGGCAAAGAAACCAAGAGCAAGCTTCACATACTTAAGACACTTACCTGAAATCAACCTGTCATTTCAAACACTGAGTTATTTAAATAGCATTTGCTATAATCAAACTCTACTAGACACAAAACTGAGATGCAATGAAGATACTATAAAACTCTGACCTAAGATTCATTTTCATTCATATATCTTGTGAAGGCAGGACCAATTCCTTTTCCTGACCTTAGGAAGCAGACAAGGAGACAATTCTTTTCCGAAGAAATGTGTAAATCTTTGGGAAAATCAAGGTATTACTCAGTTAAGAGTGCATTCAGTCCCCAGAGCTATAGGACAGCACGTAGGATGCTCCTTTTGCAAGCACCGGACCTAGGTTGGATCCCTGAGACCCCAATATACCGACCTCCCACGCCCCCCCCTCCCCCCCGGCTCACCATGAGGGATCCCTGTGTGTAGAGACAGGAGTTAAATCCTGAGAACTGCCTGGTGTGCCCCCACCCCTAACAAAATACAAAGACAGCGTTCAAGTTTCCAGAAACTTACTAACCACCTAAAATATATTCAAGCTCCACTAACTTAAAAAACAGCTCCCTCCACTAACACAGAGAAAGAAAATCTCTAGTGTGCTGAGTCTGCAGACATCGCTATTCTAACCCGTCTCCTAACCGTCCTACGCAAAGCTGAAATGAACAGAATTTGGCTAATGCTGCTTCTAGGAGCAAAAACTGCCTAAGACTTACTGCTGCACTTGAACGCTTCACACAAAGAGGGCAGGAAGAGAAAAGAGCACTATGTGTGCCACACAGCACACATCAACAGAAACACTACAATCCTGCAGTTCACCGACAAGCCCTCAAGGTCTTCGGGTCTAAACAAGACAGGGGTTTCAAGCAGCACAGGAACAACAGGTGATCGAAGTTAAAACCGGTGAGTAGCCAGACCCCGGGTCGTGTGAGAAAGCAGGATTCCACAACATCAAGCTTGGAAAAGACGGAGTTGACTGTTCAATTTGCTTGACGTCAGATAAAAAGTCCTTACCAAAGGTTAACTGAAACAAATCACGCACAACAGGAAGAAATTGGAAAGTCCATCATACAACTAAAAATCAGGAAAACAACTCCAAGGGTAAGAAGAGAAAACAAAACACCCGGTGTGTTGGGGCTTCACCGTTCCAAAGCAGAATTTGAGTTCAGCCCGCACAGCCGCGTCGCGTTTCCCTCCCGATCGCCCCGAGAAAGCTCAGTGATCCAGAGCTACTGATTCACATACAAACAACACGTGACCAGCCGGGTCCCCGGCGTTGTTTTCCCGCGGCAAGTGGAGGCAGCGGGCTTACACACAAACGAGGGGCAGAGCTGCTTCAACATTCTCAGCTTCCCCCACCCCCGCTCTGTTTTCACTTTCCGAAGGGGCCCTCGTGGTGGCGGACAATCGCAGGGACAACTGCAGAGGCCAGGAAAGGTGCCAGGCTTCCGGCGCTCCCGGAACACGGCGACCCTTAGGGCCCGAGATTCGCTTTCCAGCCCAGCCAAGAAACCAAAGCCCAACCCAGACACCTCCCAATAACCAGCCCGCGTCCCAACTCCGGGGAGCGCGGGCAGGGGCCGGCTCCGAGGAAGTTGCGGGGCTGTGGTCCCCGGGCAGCTCCCGCGTCCTCTCGGGACCCGCTCCGGCCGCCCGTGCGCGCGGCTGTTTACCGCGCCGCCGCCCGGGGACTGCGGCCGTCCGCGGGGAGCGGACGCGAGCGAGGCCGGGCTCGGCGGGAACCGCGCGGTGGGCCGCCGGAAACGCCACCGCTCGCCGACTCAGCCCGCGCTCCCGCCGGCCGCGGAGGGAGACGCCGCGGCCGCCCCTCCCCCGCCCGCGGCGGAAGCGTCTCGGGTTCGAAAGCGGCCGCCGCCGCCCCCCACAGCGCGCCGGGCCTCAAAGGGCCGAGCCCCCGCCCGTGTCCGCCACAGGTAGCCGCGCCCGCCAACTCCCGCTCACCCGCGTTCCTCACAGGCGTGCCTCGGGCTCCGGCCGGGCCGGCGGCGCCGCAGACACTGAGTCCCTGAGGCGCGGCGGCGGCGGGGGCGTGGCCCTCCCGCCGCGGCCCGGGCCGGGGTCTCGCCTCCGCTTCCCGCCGAGGAAGGCTGGCGCCGCCGCCTCCTTCTTCCTTCCGGTTCCCCCGCGCGGCCCGGCCTGCGCGGGCGCCGCCGCCAGGCTCCTCCCCCGAGAGCCGGCGCGCCGCCTAGCCCGCCCGCCCGCAGCTCTCCCCGCGCCAGCCGCGCTTCGCAGTTTCCCGGGCGCCTGCGCCCGCCCCTCCGCCCCCGCCCTTACCGCGCCGCCCCCGCCCTTTTCCTTTGCCGGATCCCACCGGAAAGCCAAAACAATTGGGTCCGCGCAGGCGCGAACAGGGAAGCGGAAGGAGCAGGAAGGGCGGGGGCGGCGCGAGCTGACTGGGAAGCGCGGGGGAAGGGGGTTCCCGGCGAAGGTCAGAGGAGGGCGCCCTGCGCCAGCGGCCGCGCTGCGGGTGGCACCCGGGACGTGAGCGGCTCCCGGCCATCCGGAAGCTAAAGCGGCAGATGTTAAGCCGCAGGCTGGGTTTCCCCCTCTTCCCACAGCGTGAAATAGACTTGCAGGCTTGGTCGTGGAGTAGGAATGGGGAGGACGATACCACACCACGTCAGGGGAAGTGGGGAGACGCTGGGCTTCAGGCCCGTCTCACGGATGAGCTCTCCACTCGCAAGTGCTGCTTTAGGTTTTTACGGTTTTATTCAGGCTTCTTGTCTCAGGCTCTCTAGGCCAGAAACTCAGTAGCAGCGCTTGCGAGCACTTCTGGGGAGGAGCCTTCTGGCCGCAGGGGGTGGGGGTGAGGGAAGAAGGGGCTTCTTCGTGTGAACTCTTCAAATAGTTCGTTGCTGCAATGCAGCAGCTACTGCCCGCTTCCACCGCGCACTAGCGCCCTCCGCCTCCCTTGCGCCTTGCCTGCCACTTTCCCCAGCGAGTTCACCCAAGGAGCCCTTTCAGCTTTGATGCCTGGGCGAAAAGAAACATTTGCAGCAGCTAATGACCATGGCCCGCTCCGGTTTGGTTAACTTGGCACGGCTTGCTAACAAGCAGAATGTTGTAGATTTGCTCTCTTTGATAGAAGTTAGTTATTCATGGATCAGAAATGCCCACACAGACTCCACTTCCCTTTGTAGCTTCCACTCTTGGCACACCAGCCCCATCTGGAGAATGTACATGACTAAATTTAAGCTGAAAGCTTCTACATTACTGAAGAGCTATTTCCTGTAAATTAGTCTGGATTAACCGAATGCACCCCAAGAAGTGTATATGGGATTACTGGTACAGCATTTTACAGGAGCATGTAGAAGCTAGAGTCATTAGACATCTCCAGTGACCTATATTCTATCGTGGTGCTGTTTTAATATTAAACCAAGATATCTCACAAAGATGAACTAACAAACACCTGAGCATCTGCCGGGTACCAGATTGACTCTGGACACAACAGCCTAAACAAGAAGGCAGCAAGCAACATAGTATTGACATCGGTGGGATGCCTTATGTGAGATGAAGAGGAGAGAGATGATCACTTTCTCCCTATCTGCCTCTGTCACTCGGCCTGCTGGGAAGGCTAGGACTGATGAAGTGTTCGATGAGCCCCTGCACGGCATGACCTCAAGTCCCAACCAGCCTCACCAGACATCTGCTTGGTCTTGGCACAGTAGCTGATCCCCACCACCTGATCTCTCAGGGCTCTTCACTGTCTACCTGCCTACGTGAGTATTAAGAATTTGTGTTTCATCTGAGGATGACAAAGATTGAAACTGGAGGGAGGAATTGTTCTTTGCAGGCAAGGAGAGTCAGTCCTTGGCCTTACCCAGGGTTTCTGGGTCCTTGTCTTTCTCACAGAAAGGAATTTCAGTAGATGAGCAGCGAAGTAAAATCAGATTTGGACGCTTTTAGGAAGGGGAAGGAAGGAGAGCAAAGGGAGTGGGAGTCGTGCTCAAGGGAGAACGTGCTGCTTCAAAGGTGGAGAGAGAGAGCCCCAGTACATACATATCTCAAGAGGGGAGATGCAGGTGCTACATGTACTCGGCCATGTGGGCACAATGGCTCCAGCACATGGGCTCCAGCAGCATATGTGTACCCTTCCTTTGTTCAAGGTGGCTTTTATAGCATTTCTCCTATAAAGCCTGCCCCTATTTCAATCTGCCCCACGTGGGACTTTCTAGTTTAGTAAGAGTCGGTTGCTAGGGTGGTTGTCAGGGGGTAGAATTGGGAGTGGTTGGATAGTGAGCTTTTTGCAGCCTTAGGGCTATTGGTTTTATTCCCAGGAATTCCATTGCCACAGGGATCTTCACTGTCTACCTGCCTACATGAGTATTAAGATAAGAATTTGTGTTTCATCTGAGGATGACAAATACTCATGTAACCATTTGGGGGGGGGGGTGGGGGAGGGCTGGGAGGAAGGAAGTTGTCTCCCTAGGTGTGCTCAGGAGACCCTTGAGGATGCAGTGCTGGTTGGGCCCTGTGGTGCTGTGGTGCTGTGGTTGGGCCCAGGCCACTGACCAAGACCAATCAGCTTTATTTGGAAGGGGCGGGGACAGGGAGGGTGCAATGGGGTGGGGATCATGTAATACCTTAGACCACTGAATACAAGGCTTGGTCCTTAACCCCAGTACCGTCTGTCAGCCCCATTCACATAAGATTTTCAAGCAGTAGTATATCTTCATAAAATTTTAGAAAAATAATTGTTAATCAGCTTTATGAGCAGTCATACTTTTAGTAGTACTGAAATTATTGTTTTATACCTGTAGTGCTATTTGTCAATCCCTTCACCCATGCATGTCAAGGTCCCTCCATCATTATCCCAAGGCCCTTTCACCTACCTGCCCCTTAGCCACTGTCCCCAGTTCTATTGACCAGTCTCAGGATTTGTTTCCATTGGGGATTGCATAATCCTTTTCTTGGTTTGGGATTGGTTGTTTGTTTTTTTCAGTTTGTTTTTTTTTTTATGGTGATGTTTGTTTTGAGGCCTCAGAGATTACTCCTGGCTCTGGACTCAGAAATCACCATTGCAGGACTTGGGACACCATATAGGGTGCCAAGGATCAAACCTGTGCAAGGTAAAAGTCCTACCTGCTGTACTATGCTCAGACTCTCTTGTTTGTTTGTTTTGGTTTGCTTCTTTATATTCTGCATATGAGCACAATCATCCAGTACTTTTCTTTTAGAAGAGTAATTCTGACCGTGGTGGATATTGAACTGAAAGCAGGGATACTAGTTAGTGGACTGTTAAAATAGTACAGACAGAAAAAAATAGAGTCCAGAATAATTTAGTGGCAGTGAGGAGAGTGAAGTAGAGGTGGATTTGAATTTAGCAAGATGCAGTAAACAAGATTTAGTTACTAAGAGGATGTGGGGGAAAATAAGTGAAAGATGACTAATTGGGATGAAAGAAAAAACTGGGGGTGAAAGGTGTAATTTTAGTGGTGGTACATTTAGGATTATATTTGGCTGAAGTTGAAAAAGATTTTTCCCCTGGTGGGATTGGTGTTGGAAGATTGACAAATCATCTGTCTGTAACAAATCATCATGAACAATTTTTAACAAATTAGTAAAATGACAAAAAAAGAGATTTCATTGCAATGACTTAAGCAAATCAGAATCTAATTGGTTATATAAGTTTGCAGATGGGCAAGTTACCCTTGGTTCTGCAACTCAAGAACAGCAGAACCACAGTTTCTCTGATTTTTCTTTACATTTCTCTCATAGTTGCTAAATAACTGCCCAAATTCCAGCCCTCACACCTTTGTTCAGAGCAGGAAGATGGGGGAGGAAAAGTGACTTCATCAGCCACCTGCCCCCCAGCAGTAGGAAAGTCAAAGCTATTTCATGACCATACCTCACACCCTTAACACTACTGACTTAATATGTATTTCATCTTCTAGTAATAGTAACTTGGCTTCTTTAACTGCAAAATTTTCCTAAGCTCTGTCACAAAATTGTAAGGGAGAAAAACAATGGGAATAGATATTAGGTCTGGTAAGGATCAGCAATCCTTTTAAACATTTAGGGCTAGCAGGCTGGTTGATGTTTCTTGAATTTCAAACAAATCAATCTTTTCCATGTTATCTGAACTAGGAAAAGAACAGGCTGAATGTTTATCTTCAAATATTTGTACTTGTTCGTTATTCCTTCCCTCAAGGTTGCCATCCCCTTAAAAGGTCTGAGAGGGGATGGGGATCATCAGTAAGAAGAAGTTAATGCTGTCACAAGTGGCTGACTTTTCAGATTTCCTGGTGCAGCTGCTATCCTAGAATAACTGTACACAGCTTGGCATCATTAATATCAACATCGCCTTGATTTCCTCACAGATCATGCTTCTCTTCTTGGAAGCTGAATACTGACTTCTTTGGAATGTGCCGCAGTGCCCATGTGATCAATATCTAAAACACATGGCATTGCCTTAAACAGTCCTTTTTAGTTAAGTATTTGTCTTCGTTATTAAGGGTAAATGGCCATGAAATAGTGTCCTCCTAAAACTGTGCTTTAAACATTGCATGATTCTAGGAAAAATACGTTATTGGAAAATAAAGTTAGAACTATGACATTTTGAAAGTTTTCTTTGTTTAGCCACTTATGAATATTATAAATCAGAACCATTTAAGATATTAAAACATTAAATATTCTTTTCCCCCCCCATATCTGCCATGCTTGAGGGCTCCTGCCAGTCCCATCTCCGGGGCCTATCTAGCAGGGCTTAAGGACTGTGCAGTGCTGGGGATTGAACCCAGGCTTCCTGTATACAAAACAGGTGCTCAGGGGCCAGACTGAGGGTGTTTAACCTTTAATATGCCCAACCTGGGTTTGATCCCTAGCATCCCATATTGTCCCCCAAGCACCACCAGGAGTAATTCCTGAGCACAGAGCCAGGATTAACCCCTGAATGTGTGGCCCATACTCCCTACCCCCCCCCCCAAAAAAAAAGCAAAAAAAAAAAACCAACTGGTGTTCACACTCCAGTATTAAATTTTGTTGTTGATTTTGGACTACACATGGCAGTGCGCAGGGCTTACTCCTGGCTCTGTGCTTTGGGATCACTCCTGGCAGGCTTTGAGGATGATATGGGATGCTGGAATTGAACCTGGGTGGGTTTCATGCAAGTCAAATGCCCTACCCACTGTACTGTCGCTCCAACCCTCAATATTCTTAATTTTAGCCTATTAGTAAAACCTCAGATTTGGGGGAAGAAATTACAAAGGGCATTAGTAATTCCCAAAGTGAATATACAATACACCCTCTCTGTTTTGATTCCCTGTGATAATACAAAGATAATCTAGTTAAAATGGATATCATTATTATGAAATAGCACAAGAGAGTTGTGGTAATGGAACATTTCTAAATCTTAATTGTGATATAATACCAAATATATACATTTGGTAAAGCTTTATATATATATATATATACATATATAATGTCCTTCAAAATGGATGGGATTGGTTTACAAAGGTGCCATCTATGTATCAGAGCCAATTTTCTAGTTTGATGATGTGCTATATTTAAATAAGATATTACCCCTGAGGGAAGCTGTGGAGTAGGTACCCAGAACTACCTGTTTACTTCTTATACTTCTTCTGAGTCCATAATTACTTCAAAATAAAAAATATTTTTATGGTGAACTTTATTCATTCAGCAAACCTTGATTCTTTTGTTACTCTGGATACAGAAATAATTGATAAGTAGAGGGGTTCAAGTGTTGGAGGGAAAGCCCCAGCAAATCAAGAGTGAGATAAATTCTGTGGAAACTATGCACATGGTATTATGAGTGTGCATATGAAGAATAAATCAAGAAAGGGTTCAAGTGTTTCAGCTTGGCAATATCAAAATAAAGGAATCAGCGTGACCTGATCCAGGTTCACTCTTTGCCCCCCTCTCCCAGCACTGATGAGTCCACCTGGAGACACCCTCATCCTCACCACCCCACCCCGGCTCAAGTGAGACTAGAGTAGGCCTGGTGGTCCCTAGCACAGCCCTAGCTCTAATTTTCAGCATCACTGGCCACGTATTTCTGGGCATGGTCCCAGGCCCATGGAGCACCCTGGAAGTTTCACAATTACACCTTTCACGTTTTCAGTGTACTTAGTATTTTTCTTTCATAGCCCTAGAGCGATAGCACAGCGGGTAGGGCATTTGCCTTGCATGTAGCTGACCAGGGTTCGATTCCTTTGTCCCTCTCCAAGAGCCCGGCAAGCTACCGAGAGTATCCCGTCTGCACAGCAGAGACTGGCAAGCTACCCATGGCGTATTCGATATGCCAGAAACAGTAACAATAAGTCTCACAATGGAGACGTTACTGGTGCTTGCTTGATGAGCAATGGGATGACAATGATACAGTGATACGATACAGCCTTTATGATGGTTACAATGTTTTTGAGTGTTTGTGGGGGGCCTGGAGAGTAGATGGATCTGGAGAATATAATGTGAATGAAATCAGTCAGAGGGAGAGAAACAGACTCAATAATCTCTTTCATAAGTGGAAAATAAACAAACCTTGTAGAGGAATGTTAAGTGCCCGATGGCAATAGAAACAAGAGCAGGAGAATTGCTCTTCAGTAGGAAGCTTGGCACTGGGGCAGGGGTGAGGGGGATCAGTTAGGGAGGGGAAAAGTGCCTGCTACAGTCGTAGGCTGGGAGGCTCCAGGGAAATGGGACATTGGCGGAGGGTAATGGGTATGGTGAAGGGATTGGTGTTTGAACAATATATGCCTGAAACTTAATCATAAACATCTTTGTAATATTGTAATTCATGGTGATTTAATTTTTTGAAAAAAGAGCAAATAACCAGAAGTAAAAATTTGGGGTCTGTTTTCTTTACATGAGGAAAGTACAGTTTATTTTTAAATTTTATTTATTTTTTGGTTTTTATGTTATGGGCCACCCTGTCACTCAGAAATTACTCCTGGCTCTGTGCTCAGGAATTACTCTTGATGGTACATATGGGATACCAGGGATGAAACCTGGGTCGGCTTTGGGCTAGGCAAACACCCAAACCTCTGTACCATCTCTGGCATCCAAAGTACACTTTATTTTTAGGCAAAATATATTCTCTTATTTTTAGGCACATTGTATTTGCTTACATTTTTGTTTTTAAAGAAGTCCTCAGCAGAGATTTGACAATAAAAATAACTGTTGGCCTTTTGTTCTTATAAATATCATATATATCTTAAACTGAGTAGGTCTTCCTGATAACTAATACTCAAAAAATGACCCATTCCATTTCCATATAAAATAGACTCTGCTTAATTTTCAAAGTTTTATTTTATTTTGTGTTTTTTTGTTGTTTATGGGCCATACTCAGTGATGCACTGCTTAGTCCTGGCTCTGTGCTCAGGGAACAACTCTTCCTTTCTTTCTTTCTCTCTTTCTTTCTCTTTCTCTCTCTCTCTCTCTCTTTCTTTCTTTCTTTCTTTCTTTCTTTTCTTTCTTTTTCTTTCTCTTCCTTATTATTTAAAAAAAAATTTATTAGTGAATTACCATGAGGTACAGTTACAGACTTACAAACTTTTGTGCTTGCGTTTCAGTCATACAATGACAAGTACCCATCCCTCCACCAGTGCCTATTTTCCTCCACCAATGGTCCCAGCATCCCTCCCACCACTCCCACCCTGCCTCTGTGGCAGAGCATTCCCTTTTGCTCTCTCTCTCTCTCCTTTTGTGTGTTGTGGTTTGCAATAGAGGTATTAAGTGACCATCATCTTCGGTCTATAGTCTACTTTCAGCCCACATCTCCCACCCCAAGCGGGCCCTCCAAGCACTCTTTACTTGGTGGTCCCTTCTCTATCTGAGCTGCCTTTTCTCCCAGCATGTGAGGCCAGTTTCTAAGCTGTGGAGTAATCCTCCTGGTACTTATTTCTACTATTCTTGGGTGTTAGTCTCCCATTCTGTTACTTTATAATCCACAAATGAGTGCAGTTTTTCTATGTCTGTTCCTCTCTTTCTGACTCATTTCACTTAACATAATACTTTCCATGTTGATCCACCTATTTGCAAATTTCATGACTTCATCTTTTCTATGCATACTATTCCATTGTGTAGATGTACCAAAGTTTCTTTACCCAGTTATCTGTTCTCGGGCACTCGAGTTTTTTAGAAATTCCGGCTATTGTAAACAGTGCTGCAAGAAACATATAAGTGCAGATGTCATTTCTATTATACTTTTTTTGCATTTCCAGGATATATTCCCAGAAGTGGTATTGCTGATTTAAACGAGAGTGCAATTTCTAATTTTTTGAGAAGCGTCCGTACTGTTTTTCAAAAGGGCTGAACCAATTGGCATTTCCAACAGCAGTGAAGGAGAGATCAATTCTGAGGGTACTCGGGAGACCATTTCTGGCGCCAGATCGAACAAGGTCAACTGCGTGCAAGGCAGACTTAACCCCTGCAGTATCTGCCTGCCCAGATACATTTTATTTACATGAAAAACAAAGCAAGACTCACTGATTTGAGCTAAATTTCTATCAAAAAGTCACCAAACAACTCTTACTATGGTCATCAAACTACAGGACATCAAACATGCCATTTCCTAAGTGAATGTTGTTGAGTAGAATAAATTTTTAAAAATAACAGTTTTAAAACATTCCCTCCCTCTCTCCCCCTTCCTCCTTTTGTTGGTGGTTGAGAGGACTCAAACTTAGCACTTGCACACTTTAGTTGTGGTGCTCACCAGGGTTCACACACCACTGAGCTTTGAGCCCTTTTCATTGTGATGCCCCCACACAAGTTCATCAGGAGCCTCACTTCCTGTCCATAGTGCTGGCACATCTAGTGTTTTGGGATTCCTAAAAGGTGCTTAGGGGGCTGGGGGCCACCCCAGCAATGCCTGTTCAACCAGACCATTCAATTGAATTTGAGGGCTTGATGCAATACTGCTCAGACTTGCAGTGCCCAAGATCACAAGAGACATCCAGGGCACTTGAGGATATCCAGGGCCACCTCCAGAATATTTGGGGGAAGCATATATGGTCAGATGTGTATTCACAAAAGGGGCACTCTATCTCTCCCGCTGCCTGTGTTCCGTAGTCTCACGCCGCTTCCCCCACCTCGGGAGGTCGATGGCTATAGGTAGGCTAAGGAAGGAACAAGGGCCAGGCTGGTCGGTATCAATTGCAGTTTATTCCAATCTCCATTCCCCTTCTGCTTCTCTCTCTCCAGCCCCCTCAGATCTTACAGTCTTAGTTTATATAGCAATCATGTAGAGTGGTGGTACAAAAGTGGGTCGGAACATTAACAAATCAACAAAGAGAGGTAAGGCCACTCCTTCAGGAGATTAACTCAAGGACAAAATCTCATCTAAGGAGATTACTCCACATTACTAGGAGATCTGCTCAAGGGTAGGATCTAAACAAGGGCGTGTCGCTTTCTTCTTTCCTCAGGTAGTAATCCACTTAAATAGTTGTAGTAAATCTACTTCTAATATTTCTAGCAATGTCATTGTGTATGAGCACAGTAAGAGATATAAACTTAAAGTTTGGTTCTTTCTGAGGACATATCACTATATATTCCAGACCGCAGTCCTCAGGCCAGGTTAGTCTTCCTAACCCCAGCAGGGTCCTATTCTCGTCGTTACTTTTGGATCATGAGAGCACTTGTCCATAACCGTGCTCTCAACTTATAGTTGAGTATTGTGGCACTTTGGCCTGGCCTGTTTCGATGCCAGGATAGATCACAGCTTGCCTTGAGTCCGTTCAGTCCCTTGTCGGGACTCCGTTTTTGGGGTGCTAGGAGCTAAGGGCAACTGAGTTGAGAAAGCAGATACCCAGGAGTAAATATTATTGGAGTCAATCAACTCCCGTTATAAAGCATAATTTTAATTGTCTTCCTGTGTCCATACAGAAAGGATATTGCTTTAAAGTAAACTATGCAAAAGACAGAGAAAAGCAGTTTTTAACTTACAACACAAGTTCAATGTCCTAGAAATATCTGATCTTACAAGTTAATAGAATCTGATTGGGGGGAAGGTGATTAACTGGTTGGGGAGGAGAACACAGAGAAGAGTTTACAGATACATAGACGAATGGGAATGACTCGGGAGCACTGTGATGGCTGTAACCAGATAAACCTAAGTTCCCTGCGGCAAGGCTGAAAGGACAAACCCAATGTTATCCTACAGCCAGGAACCCAATAGGCAGAGCACATGCTTTGCTTCAGCCTATGTAATGTCTCCCTGCCCATCCCAACTATTTTAGTTGTGGTGCTCTTGCTGGAGCTGGACCTCTTTGGGGGAAGCTTACACACATACACACACAAACACACACACACACACGTGCACACACACACACACACACGGATGTAACACAGCAAGAAATTGCTGTGGAATCTGATAGCAGTTAGCAGGGACCGCCAGGCTCAAATTGAATGTGAGGCACTAGAGACCATATGCTGAAAGGTAGGTGCTCTAAGTCACTGTACTATTCCTCCAGGCCCAAACAAAATTTTCAAAAAGACTATTTTTTATTTATCTTATTTTTTGCTTTTTGGGTCACACCTGGAGAGGCACAGGGGTTACTCCTGGCTCATGCACTCAAGAATCACTCGTGGTGGTGCTCAGGGGACCATATGGGATGCTGGGAATCGAACCTGGGTCAGCCGCATGCAAGGCAAACACCCTATCCGCTGTGCTATTGCTCCAGCCCCAAGACTTTATTTTTTAATAGCATCTTTAGATTCAAAAATAAAATTGAGAAGGTACAGAACTTTTCCATCTACCCCCAATTGAACGCAAACAACTGCCTCTTAAACAATATACCCCACAAAGCAATACATTTGTTATCATCAATAAGCATTGCTTAGAAACAGCATTGTAAAGAACATACTGTTACAATCTCAAGTCCATAGTTACATCAGTGTCCACTCTTAGGCTTGTATGTTATGGGTTTGACAAAAATATGATGATATAGTATCATAAAGAGTAGTTTCACTACTTTAAAACAAACTGTCTTTTCATCGCACCCCTCACCTTAATCCCTAGTAACCAACAATCCATTTTAGGGGGAAGGTCTCTAGCAGTACTTAGGGATGGGGAGGCAGGATGGTTGGGGGTCATCAGGGCCACATTCACTGCTGCCAAGAGTTGGTAGTTCCTGGGTTTGAACTCAGGTCCTCACCATGCCTGGAAGTTGCTCTATTCACTCAAACCTTTTCCCCAGCCCACGGCTGTTTCTTTGATAAAGCTGATGAAAAATACTTTTGATCACAATGATTAAGAAAAAAACCCACAAGACAAATAACTTTAAGAATTAAAGAATTAATTAATTAAACAAATAAAGAATTATATGTTTGCAGATGTTACAAGCCTCTTCAAAAAAGCAAAAAACAATGAAAAAATTCAACCTAACACCCCAAAATGTGGGGTTCTACCAAGGGCCTTTTTCTGTGTCTGAAAGCAAATATTTTTTTTTCTGTGTGGAATTGTTAAAATATCTAGTGTAGAAAGTGATTGAAATAACTGAGGTTAAAAAAATAAGACATATTAAGACATAGATTATAAAAGTTATAGAATTGGCGGAATCCAAAGAACAGCAAAAAGCTCCAGCTCGTCCATCTTGCCGAGCAGCAGGGAACAGCTGCTGACAAGAAACTGAAGAGTATCTGTATTGCAGACCCCACAATGGAGAGAGAGAGAGAGAGAGAGAGAAAGAGAGAGAGAGAGAGAAGAAAGGAAGTTCCTGCCATAGAGACAGGCTGGGATGGTGGAGAATGATGGGAGGGAAAAGGGAAACTGGGGACACTGGTGCTAGGAAATGTACACTGGTGCAAGTTTGGGTGTTGGAACACTGTATGACTGAAACCCAATCATGAACGGCTTTGTAAGGGTCTATCTCACAAAATGATTCAATTAAAAATTTTAATTTTAATCTTGCTGCAGAACCCAGCAGTGAAGAAACCGGGCCGGCGGGTACCGCAGCGGGAGAATGCTCCGGACCCCAGACTGGGCCAACAACACCGGGGTGCCAGATGGAGAAGGTGCAGCCAAACTGCCTTCTCCAGATGGAGTCCCCATGACACTGAGCTTCAACTAACATGACTGTGGTATGTGGGACTGGGATAGCTCTCCAAACCTTTCCTGATATACAAAAATAAACCAGTCAGGAACGGCTTCGCCACCCGAGCGGCCATTATCCCAGAGGCACAGAAACTAATCTCGGAACACAGCGGCTGCTGGCAGCTACACTCCTGGACCGTGAACAAAGCTATGGCCCCGTGCAGCCCCAGAAGGGGAAAGGATTTTGTCCCTCGGCCTTTTCCCCTTTAGGGCAGCATGGTGACTGCCACCATTCAGAGCCAATTGGACCGAGAGGTAGGAGCTTGCAGTGATGGGATGCATGGAGAATCTCGTGACTGGAGGGCGGGGGCAGAACCAACCCTGCTTCCTACCCCAAGCGGCCGGCCATGAACAGCTCCCCCACTCCTGAGCAACCATGATCCCAGAGGCACACAAGCTAATCTTGGAATGCAGCGGCTGTTGGCAGAAATACTTCTGGACTTAATACCAGAATCCCCAAACTGGGCGGCCACTTTCACGACCGTGCAACATCATATGCTCTTTGTTATCAACAATAGAAAACATATGATCTAATGATGCCATTCTGACAGATCTGACTGTTGAGGGGAAAACTCCAAATAATGATAGTGAGTTTTCTGTCGAAAATTGAATGTAATCAAAGCAAGGAGAGAGTAAAGTGAAAATCATCTGCCACACAGGCAGAGGGGGAGTAGGAGGTGGGGTATGCTGTGGTTCTTGGTGGTGGAGCATGTGCACTGGTGATGGGATGGGTGTTTGATCATTGTATGACTGAGATTCGATCCTGAAAGCCCTGTAACTGTTCTCACGGTGACTCAATTAAAAAGAATTTAAAAAAAATTTAAAAATTTAATTTTAAAAAAAGAAATAAGGAAAAAACGGGCAGTTTTAAAACTCAGCTGCTGCTACAAACAACTGCTTCAATTTAAGTGGTTTATTAAGATAACTATTTCATGTAAGCTTTGTCACCAGGTATCAGCTTTAAGAGAGCTTTATCCACAAGTATGAAATTCTTACGATTTCTAGGTAATATTTGTGAGTGTTTTAAACCTGGTATTATCTGTGTT
This sequence comes from Sorex araneus, assembly GCF_027595985.1. Taxonomy (NCBI): domain Eukaryota; kingdom Metazoa; phylum Chordata; class Mammalia; order Eulipotyphla; family Soricidae; genus Sorex; species Sorex araneus. The sequence continues at coordinate 359,088,921 of NC_073302.1, read as the reverse complement.
TTCCTAGAAATTGGACTCTAAAGATGAAATTTTAATATGTTTTCTGGTTAATTCCTAACGTGAAGTGAACTATTGCCAAGTGTAAATATATATTGTAAGATTTTTAATTGTGAACGTCGTCTTAAAGCCTTTTGGACATCTATAGAACTGATTTAATGCTTTTGAAATAGTACTGCAGAGTACAGTTTGTCATGCTAAATGAGATGATTATTAGCAACTTGTTTCCAAATTTCTTAGGAGAGCAAGTTGTATTAAGTTCAGCAAAATAAGGAAGTTAAGATCTGTAGAATGTGACTATAAGGAGTCTAGATATATATTTTAAGTAAGAAAGATAATGGATAGAGATATCATCTGTAGGAAAGAGGGGAGGAATCCTGTTGAAGTGAAGCTGGTTTTGAAATGGAATGAAGAAAAGTTACAGGACAAAATGAATGTAAAGGAATGTGTAGAAGGTTTTGAGTATGTATTTTAAGGAAAGAAGTCACAATCAACTGTATTGGTATAAGAAATTCTTTAAATTATATCTGCAGAATTGTTCTAGTACTTTTTTGGTGAGGTCTATGGAAAGATACTAGACAGATGGTCTGGACTCCTGTTACAGTGCTCTTAGATAATGGGATTCTTTTAAAAATTAAAAGAATTTAAGATTTTTAACATGGGACTAAATGAATTCAACATGACATTGTTAGATTGTATTCTGTATCTACATATCTTCATACTTCTTTTGACTAGGACCCACAGTAAACGGGCATATTGCATCTCATTGTGAGTAGCACTTGTATCACTTGTCATCCCGTTGATCTTCGATTTGCTTGAGTGGGCCCAGTAACGTCTCCATTTGTCCCTTTCGCGTGCTAGTGTAGCCCAATGGTATCTGCTCGCTCCAGGAACATGAAGAACCTCAAACCGTTCATTTCAGGGTTTTGACGAAGAAATCTGACCATCTCATAGGTGGGTGGCCATGCGGTCTTTTGATGTCCCGTGGAATCCAGTTGGTAACAGCTCTAGTCCAGAGGTCATTTCTGAATTGCATTACGTGTCCGGTCCATCTGATTTTCGACACCTTGGCAAATGAGACAGTGTCCCTGATTCTTGATCATTGATGGAGGTTGGAACTCCAGATTCCTTCTCTCACTTGAGTGAAACATGATACTTCAAGCATAGCTCTTTCAATTCCTCTTTGCAATACCCAAATAGCATTCTCATCCTGTTTGCGTAGGGCCCAGGTCTCTGAGGAGTATGTTAGTGCAGGAAGAACGGTGGAGTCGAAAAGATATGCCCAGAGCCAGAGGTTCTTTGTCCTCTTAACCACTTCTTCAATGCTCTTGAAGGTGTCCTGTGCAGTTCTGGCGCCAAGTCATTCCTCATGTTGAGTTCTCCACCAGGTACACATAGCTGCTGCATTCGGGTAATCTCGTTCCATTGAAAACAAATGGAATGTCAGGGACTAGTTCGTTTTTCATGAGCATCGTCTTGTTGAGGTTCAGCTGCAGTAAGACCTTTCCACACTCGAGGTCGAAGTTGGCCAGCATTTGTGCCACTTGGCTAATGTTTGGTGTTATTAGAACGATGTCATAAGCAAAGCCGAGGTGGTGTAGTTGCCGACCATCTATCTTCACTCCCATTCCTTCCCATTCCAGTCATCGCATGACATTCTTGAGGGTAACACTGAAGAGTTTCAGTGAAATTGTATCACCCTGCCGAACCCCTCTCTTCATAAATGATCACTTCCTCGTAGAATGGTGAGCTCCTGGTAGTGAATTCATAATACAGTTCACAGAGGATCTTGATGTACTGAGTTTGAATGCCCTGTTTGGCTAGGGCTTCGATGACTGCTTCAGTCTCGACAGAATTAAAGGCCTTCTTTAAATTGATGAATGTTAGGCAGAGCAGCATCTTGAACTCTTGCGAAACTTCAATGAGCTTGGTCAGTGTGTGGATATGGTCGATTGTGCTGAATCCTTTTTGGAATCCAGCTTGCTCGCATGGTTGTTCTTCGTTTAATATTCTGCCTATTCTATTCAGGATGACTCGAGTGAACTCATTGTGAGTAAAGTGAAGTATTTGCTTTTTTCTTCCTTGCACCTTCAGTATGTTTTTTGACGCTTCATGGCACTTTTTTGGTTTGCATAAATCCACATAGAAAGTGTTTCCTCTCTGTAATAAAGTCTATCCTTTAGACTGGAAAGCCAGCTATAGGATCACAAAGCCATCTCCTAAGGAAATAGAGTCAAAAGATTGCTTAAATGACAGAATCAGGTATATAACAGATACTGTTACCAGTACCCAACCTCAAGGACCCTAGAGGTAGGCCAGCTGAAGTAAAGACTGGAAATCATCTCTGCTATGGAAAGTGAAAAATCTGCAGATCTACAATGACTGACCACCTGTGGCCAAAGGGCCACTGGATTAGGGATTATCCTCAGCCCCAAAGAGGAATATGACCTCTCTCTGCTCATTAAGCTCCATTGCAAGAAGACTAGAGAGGCCCAAGATCATCTCTAGCTTGTTGTGGGACCTGATCTTCACATTTTCACAACGACCAAGTCTGGGGTAGCTATTAATACCAAAATTGGTGTGTCTCCTGCTCTTAACCAATTCCCAGGACTTCTCAGAAAGTAATGGGGTACCACAAATGGAGAATTCTCCAATCTTGCTGAGTTTATGCAAAAGAACAAGTCAAGTTTATTAAGCTATCTGAAAAATTTAAAGTGGGTGTAGGGTAAACCATGTTTCTATAACTTGCCTTTTGTAGAAATCAGATTGTAGTTCTACAAATGTGATTGAATAAATGCACTCTAACAGGCTTGATTTCAAAGGTACCCCCTTGGGTAATACAGATGAAACGGTTTACTGACTGTAGGTAAGCAGTACAGTCTATAAAGGAACCCACTGCTGTCACTAGTTTTACAGGATAGTTGGAACCAGTGTTTTACCAAGGAGAACACCAGCTGAAAAGGCAGACAGGCTCTTGAACCTGCTAATAGGCCAAGGGACTTCCAAGTGAATATCTAAACTGGTTCTAAGTATTCATTCTTTTTTTTTTATTGTGGAAAGTTACAAAGTTACAAAGTTTTCAGGTTTAAATCTCAGTTATACAATGTTCGAATACCCATCCCTTCACCAGTGCTCATATTCCACCACTAAGAATCCCATCTAAGTATTCATTCTTATGTGTACATACAGGCATTTGAAGAGAACAAGGCCTTTTTTGGGGGGGGGGGTCACACCCAGCGATGCTCAGTGGTTACTCCTGGTTCTTTGCACTCAGGAATTACTCCTGGTGGTGCTTGGAGGACCTTATGGGATGCCGTGAATTGAATCCAAGTTGGCCTCACGTAAGGCAAACGACCTACCTACTGTACTATCGCTTCGGCCTCCGAGGATTTTTTTAAACAGCTCTTAACTCTGGTTTCGTCATGGGACTAATACCCATGCAGAGAATATTTCCTCTAATCCAGAATACTCTGCAGAAAAGGAACAATGAGCATTGGAATGACATTTTCAACAAAGGAAATTAATGCATGGCTTAAGGGAATACGTGAAGCTTCGCATCTGGAAGAGATGTTTTAATAATATTAGTGAAAACCATTTTCCAAGGGAAGGGACCGAACAGGACAATAAGAGAAGTAACTCGGAACTGTGCTTTATGATGTCATTAATGAACCTAGCAGGAATCTTAGGCCTCCTCTCCTGACATCACCTGTTCAGCATCAAGGAACTTACCCAGGAGAGGATTGGCAGCTTGACTTCATGTGAAACAAATGTTCAGTTTATAAATCTTATTGGCTCTTATTGATACCTTCAGTGGGTGGGTGGAAGCTTTTTCAGTCCATACTGAGAAAGCCAGAGAGGTGGCTTAGTGTTTCTGTCTATTAAAAAATTATGAACACAGTCATTTTCTATCAACCAAACTCTTTGGTGAGGAAATCATTCCATTTCATATTTATAATCATCGAAATAGGTACATTATCTTGCTTTGGTTTTTGTTGCTTTAACTTTGTGTTTTCTTTTTTTTTTTTGCTTTTTGGGTCACACCCAGCGATGCTCAGGGGTTACTCCTGGTTTTGCACTCAGGAATTACTCCTGGCAGTGCTTGGGGGACCATATGGGATGCCGGGGATCGAACCTGGGTCGGCCGCGTGCAAGGCAAACGCCCTACCCGCTGTGCTATCGCTCCGGCCCTAACTTTGTGTTTTCTAAAATAGCAAACCATTCTGCCCTTACTGGGTCAGAAAGGGTCTTTACTCCTCCAAGGGTCTAATCATTTCAAAGTGGCATTCCTCTGCCTAACTGATCTGATCTTTTACTTCAGACATTGATTACTTTAGAAATCCCATTTATTCATTGCCTGAGACCTATTAAAATTAAAGTAGCATGAGATTTCACCCCTTGTGCATGCAAGGTCCACCTCCTTTGCCAGCACAAAGTTACAGAAGACAGACCTCTATACATTTTCCCCTTAAAGATTTAAGGTGGTGAAATCTCTAGGGGGAAATATGATATGGGCAGGCAGGTAGATAGGAAAGGGCCCCCATGACAATAGAATTCCTAAGATGTAATAAAACCAAAGCCCAAAGCTGCAAAGAGCCCTCCTTGTGACCTCAGGCCTGTTAAGACTTTTACCTGGTGCCTAGAAACCCAGATAAGGCTGAACTCACCTTCCCCATCCCCCTCCAGAGAAGCTGCAGCAGGAACAAAGGCCAAGAAAGGGATTTGAAAGAAGACCATCAACTGCTCCCATCTCTACCCCTTGTTACCTTAGTAACAGACTCTTACCAAGGTTGAAAGCCCCACAAGAGGCAGCTTGAGAGAAACCCTACAAAAACCAACTTGAGCAAAGGAAGTGCATGCTATGCTGCCAGAGACCCTGTGCTGCCTGTGCCCACGTGTTGAGCATCTCACTGCTTGAGATGTGGACTTTCATACCTAACGCTAACTCTGGGATGTGTCCTGGGCCCCACCTCCACTATGGAGAAGTCTTTGGTCTTTCTGGAGCACATTATTCTCTCTCTCTCTCTCTCTCTCTCTCTCTCTCTCTCTCTTTCTCTCTCTCCCACCTACACCCTTAAAACTTCCAAATAAAATCTTATGCTTCACTGCTTGTCTTCTCCTAAAATTCTTTTCTTTTATTTTTGGGTCACACCGGGCGATGCCCAGGAGTTAGTCCCATTTCTGCACTTAGGAATCACTCAAGACCATATGGGATGTCAGGGATAGAACCCAGATCGGCTGCGTGCAAAGTGAACGCTTTGCCTGCTGTGCTGTTGCTCTAGTCCCTCCTGAAATTCCTTTCTGAGAGAAAGGCAAGAATCTGAAAGGCCGAGGTAAGGTCTAGGTTTTTTCTTTTCCTGCAAGGAATAAGGCTCACGGCAGACTCTTGCCAGTCCTAGATTTCCCCAGCCCTTCCTCAGGTTGATAGCACTGCACTGTAGCACTGTCTTCCCGTTGTTCATCGATTTGCTCAAGAGGGCACCAGTAACATCTCCATTGTGAGACTTGTTACTGTTTTGTTACTTGTTGTTGCATATTGAATACACCACGGGTAGCTTGCCAGGCTCTGCCGTGTGGGCGGAATACTCTTGGTAGCTTGCCGGCCTCTCGGAGAGGGACGGAAGAATCGAACCCTGGTCAGCTGCGTGCAAGGCAAACGCCCTTACTGCTGTGCTATTGCTCAGGTGGTAGAGGTGAATAAAGAGAAAAATGGCAGATTCCCTTCTGAGGCTGCTGCCTGCCTCCTCCCCACTTCCTGTAAGTTTCCTTTTGACCCCACAAGCAACAATGGAGACCGACGCAATTCTAGGTGCAGTGACCCACCATTTGTTTTGCGGACACTTGGTAGCTTGAATTGTTTTAATGTTAGGAGCAATGCTGTGGTAACAGGCATTTTCAGTGTCTGGCTCCTGGAGCGTCTAAGCAAGCTCTCAGTCGAGGGTATTTCTAGAAGTAGAATCGCTGATTCATGGCATATGACACATTTTCAACATTTTTAGATGCTGTTGCCTGATGTTTCCGATTGACACTCTCACCAGCATGTTCCCATCACTCCTACCTCCTGAACGTATGTCAGACTTGTTAACACATTTTTTCTGTTACAAACTTGCTAATGGCAGAAGATGGTACTGCTCCCAAGAGGTAGAACTTTGATTTTCTTCCCTACTGAAGTGAAGCTGGCTTTCAGTCAGAGATGCACAAATTCATCAGGGAATGAATGATGGGGGTTACAGATCTCTAAAGGGGTGCACCAGGAAGAGAAAGGCTATCATCATTGTTTTGTTTTGTCCGTTTCATTTTGGGGTGCACTTAAAAATTACTCCTGGCAGGACTCAGGAGGCTGTATAGGATGCCTGGGATCCAACCCCAGTCAGCATGCAAGGCAAGTAAGTGCCTGGCTCACTGTGGTCTCTTTCCAGCCCCCTATCATTCTGTTTTTTGTTGTGTCCAGTGTGGGAAAGGAGAAACCACTGCTTTAAGGCATGCCAGAGACCAATCAGAGCTCCATCATGATGAGGGGGACTACTGTAGCAAAGCCTAGAAAGCTCTGGCAAAGGCCTAGAGATCAAGACCTTGGGTTTCTCAACCTGTCACCTTCCAATAAAGAACATGGACATAAACAGTAAACAAATCACTTAACTCCCTGAGTGTGTCCTCATTTTATTTCATTATTTTTAATGAATATTTTTTGTTTTGTTTTTGGGGCCACACCCAGCATGCTCAGGAGTTAGTCCTGGCTCTGCATTCAGGAATCAGTCCAGGTTGTGCTTGGTGGGGGGTGTGTAGGAGATGTCAGAGTTTGAGTTAGTGGGTGGTGCTCAAACGCAAGCGCCCTCCCTGCTATACTATCTCTCTAGCCCCAGATGTCCTCATTTAAAACAGAGATGACTATGACATTGATAAAACTTTTTGGCACCTCAAGCAGAGAACACACAGTTCACTAAACACAAAAATAGCAGCCACCTCAGAAATAGGGCTCTTACCTCAGACACCTCACCCTATACAAGAGCCTCAGCTGCCACAGAAACATGTGTCCCTCAGAGCTCTAGTGGGTTACACATCTTAGGCCAGTCCAAAATGTTCATGGACATTTTGGTCCATGCCAAAAGAAACTTAAGTTCTGGTACTATAAAAAATGGACATACTTAAAAATCATGTCTAAAAAAAAATCATGTCTGGGTTCAAGTAGCCTATAATACTTGTTTTTGTAACTTGGGGAAGAACAGCATTTCTCAAGGATGGGCAGCCTCAGGTGCAACTGGAAAGTATTGGGTAAAATTTCTTTTTTGGCTTGGGTTTTGTTTGTTTGGTTTTGGTCCACACCTGGTAGTACTCAGAACTTACTCCTGGCTCTGTGTTTAGGCCAGGGGTTTGAACTAGGTTGACCATGTGCAAAGCAAGCATCCTAAAACTCTTTTACTATCCCCTAATTTTTTTTATCCCCTATTTTTTTTTGTTCTGAAGAGAAGGTAGTAGGCCATTAAAATTTGGGAACCCCTGGTTTATAGAATTGATACATAAGATTAGTATCGTATTTGTGGGGCTGGAGTGATTGCACAGCAGATAGGGCACTTGCCTTGCACATAGATGACCAGATTCTAGCCCTGGCATCCTCTGTGGTCCCGTGAACCCTCCAGCAGTGATCTCTGAGCTCAGAGCCAGAAGTAAGTCCTGAGCACCGCCGGGTGTGGTCCATAAGAGAAGCTAACAAGGAAGAATACAAAATTGAGGACTCTAAACCCCAGCAGTCTCAGCAATCATAGCTTGGCAGCCTAAATCCTTCCTCCCCGTACTCTTCACTGATCTGGGAGAGGGATGCTGAGAATACCTTCTTGTTCATAGACGGTACCCCCTATGTGCTGAAGTCCTGGGGACCGGACTGAAATGGGGATTTCTGTGTGGAGAAAGTGGGGAGGGTTTAATGGGAAGTGCTTCGGTGAATAACATCTCTGAGGGAAAGTTAAAAACAAACCAACAAAAAGCATGACTAAGCAGAGAGAAGTCTGGTGTGAGGCAGACCTAATACAGCCACAGCCAATCCTGTTGACAGCGCCTGCAGGGATTAATTGTCCTGAAGAAGTGCCAAGAGGCCACACCTCAGAAGCCCTGTTTGGACCATTCGCCATGATGGACCACGTTCCTAGAAGGGAAATAATAACCTCTGGGCAGGGCATACCTCAGGGACTCACAATCCCTGCAAGTCAGGTCTTTCCTTTGATTGAATCAATGTCTAAACATGCTTTGTAATTGGCACAAATGTATCACTCAAGCTCACATTTTAATTTACTATAAACGATAGCTCTGATCCAAGTAGTATAGGAAGAAGGCATATAGGTTGGAAAAGTATACTATAGGAAGAGATAGTAGAGAGATTAAGATGCTTGCAGACTACTGGGCCTTTGATATAGCTGACCCCGTATTGGTTCCTAGCACCCCATGTGGTTCCCCAAGTACCACAAGGAGTGATCCCTGAGCAGAGCCAAGAGTAATTCCTGGGCACCTCCATGTGTGGCCCACTGCCCTTCCCCAGAATAAACAGTTTAGCAGTTATGATGGTTTAAGTTTTATAAAATTACATTCAGCAGCAGCCATGTCTTGAAAGTTTTTATAAAATTAAAGATTAGCTCCCGAATAAATAAAAGGGGCAGGGGAGGGAAATCTAGAAAATAAGCAACCCAGACAGAAGTGATCTGTCATGGCTGAGAATTAAGTTTTCTAACTTGTGTGGGTGGTGGGGGGTTTGGATGCCTGGAGAAAGTTCAGGAGTAAGGTGCATGTCTTGCAAATGGCCAGCTCTGATTTAATCTTCAACACTGCTTAGTGTCCCTCAAGTACAGCTAGGAGTAATTGCTTAGAACCAATCCCTTCCACCCCGCCCAGTTGCTGTGGGAATAGAGGAGAAATGTAAATACAGCTGGGAGTTGAAACACTGATTTTTAGATCATAGTTGTGAGGTCAGGAGTAGGAATTAGGAAGTATTTCGGCACAGCATAATACACCATTCACTCCAACTTCCAGAGCTGGGTTCGATCTTTGTCACCTCATATGGTTCCCCCCAAGACCTGCTAGCAGTGATTCCTGAGCCACTCCAGGAGTAAGCCCTGAGCATCAACAGGTGTGGTTATAAAAAAAAAAAGTTCCACTGTCTTCTGACAGGAAATCATAGAGTTCTTTTTCAGCTGTACCATCACCATGATTGCTTGATAGGTCTTTGTCTTCCTGGGAGTATAAATGAAGATATGCTTGAGAATGAAGAATTTCTGGACTCAGCAGTCTGAGTAACACAGCAGAGGAGAAAGAATTCCCTTTAAGGTTCTTCTGGGTAAGTTGGCCAAGGGAGAAGATGCTGAAGTCTTGTCTTGCTAGGAACAAGACAGATCTGGAGTGAGGGAGAAGGGACAGAGATTAGCTAGTAAGGGCTGTGGTGGATGGTGAGATTCTAGAAGGAATTGGAGGAAGGCTCCAAGAAGAGGTAAGAAGACATTTAGAGCAATGACTCTCCAAGTCTCTCCCCTGCCCTTCCCCCAACCCCCAGCTCCCACCAAAACTAGTATCAGCAGAATTTGGGACCTTGTTAGGGGATACAGGAATCATTCTAATGAACACCCTAGGAGACTTGGATATCTGGTGTTTGAGAATCATTGCTACGATTCCTGGGGCCAGGGGTATCTCAGATGGTAAGTTACATACCTAGCACTGTAAGGCCTTGAGTTTGATCCCAGACACCAATTCCCCTCTGCCCAAAGTATCACCTGTATGGTCTTGGTGCCCACGACCCACCCCACAGCTCCGAAAAACTTCATGACCACGACCTTTCTCCACTTTTTCAGCAGAGATATGCCAGCAGGGCTCACACCCAACTGAGAACAGCCTTGACTGCAGCACAAAGCCAGAAGCACCGACGTAGGCAGTGTTCAGCCACCAGGAAGAGAAACAGAAGTGAGGAATATATTTTGGCATGTGGTTAGCTGACCCAGTCCAGTAATCCCTACATACCTGTAACTTCTCTGTTGTTCTTTCTCTTAGTCTTTAAGTCACAACCAGAGATGCTCACTCCTGACCCTGTATTCAGGAATTACTCCTAGCAGGCTTAGGGGACCATACAGGATACCCGGGATAGAACCAGGTCAGGCACGTGTAAGGCAAGTGCCCAACCCTCTGTACTATCTCTCCACCCCCACTTGTAACTTTTCTGAGACAACTATTCTGGGAATAACTGTTATTCTGAGAATAACACTGTTGAATTAAAAAATAAAATAAAAGCCACGTAGTCAAATGTGTGTAGTGTGCTAGCATGTGTGTTGAAACAGGAAAAACATTTGTGGGAAGCAGAAAATATTTCACAAGGAACTGGTATTGTAATTAGTCATTACAGAGTGGCCCTGAGTGGGGCTGGAGCAATAGCACAGCGGGTAGGGCGTTTGCCTTGCACGCGGCCGACCCGGGTTCAATCCCCAGCATCCCATATGGTTCCCTGAGCACTGCCAGGGGTAATTCCTGAGTGCAGAGCCAGGAGTAACCCCTGTGCATCACCAGGTGTGACCCAAAAAGCAAAAAATAAATAAATAAATAAACCAGAGTGGCCCTGAGTAACTGGGGAAGAGATAAGGTTTTTATGGTTAAACCTATGTACCTACAGTTTGGTGTGGACCAGTGCATTTGTACGTTATGACTTAAGAGTAAATGGGGGCCAGGGTCATAGTACAGTGGGTCGGGCATTTGCCTCCCACACAGGCGACCTGGATATAATCTCTGGGACCCCATATGGTCCCCTGAGCACCACCAGAAGTAAATCTTGAGCATAGAGCCAGGAGTAACCCCTGAGCACCCCCAGGGTGTGGCCCCCAAACAAACAAAAGTAAACGAATATTTTAAAATATTTTTAATAAATAAAGTAGTTATCTTAGATCATCTTCATAATGGAAAAAAATGAAGTCAGAAATTAGGGAGTCATAGAGCTCCCCGATGGAGTGGGGTATCTGGGCATTACCTGGAGGGGCTTCATCAGAGATGCCTGGAGCTCCTCTAGCCCACAGTGGCCTTGCACAGGGCTCCCCATCTCTGGGACACGCGGTGTGGAGGGGTGGGGGCGGGGAACCCTGGACACTGGGCCCTGCCTGGAGCTATCCAGAGTGAATAGGTGAGAGATGAGACCTTCTCTCTAGGTCCCCTTTCTCCTGAAGGTGGCCGATGCCAAGAAGCCCTTGCTTCGTGACTCTGGCCTTCAGACCTCTGTATAAGCCACAGGCCTCTGACTCTGAGATAGGCAAATGGAGCAAATTTTGGTCATTCCAAGTCTGAGCTCTTGTTGAACTTGCAAGATTTATGGGGTTTTTTTCTTCTTTTCCTCTTCTTTCTTCTGCTTTTCTCCCTTTCCCTTTTCTTGTGTTTTTCTTTACTCTCCAAGGAACCGGTACTGCTCCCATTCATCTGAGGTAAATCTTCCAGTAATCATTTCAGTTGTTGTATCCTAAGCATGCAAAATTGGACAGAGAGCCCTACTTAAACAGTTTCATAGATAAAATCTTTAATAGTATTATATGTACGGCAGAATCTCATGACTCCACACCACACTGTCTTTACCAGGGCACCTCGGAGGGGGGCGGGTTAAAGTTTCCCTCCCCGCCCCAAACAGAACCCTGGCAGTGCCCAAGGCCACTCTCCACATGCTCAGACAAGCCTCACCCATAAAGGAACTGGCAGAGGAACACAGGTAAGTGTTCCTGTGTTCCTCTGTGGCTAAGATCTCCAAGCTTGCTTGGATCAGGACTGGGTCTCTTCCACCCAGCTCCCCAGTTTTTCAGTAGCTTGGCAGTCACACCACAAGTTGCCTTCAGCACCATGTAACCTCACAATGGCCAAGACCCAGAGACTATAAAATAAAGCTCACGGAAGAAAATGATGTAGTACTTCTTAGAGCGCACACACACGGTCGCATTCGCAGCTGCATGATCTCTTATACTCTAGCCTATTGAGACATTGAGATATATTGAGAGAAAGAGAGAAAGAACAAGAGAGAGAGGGAGAGAGAAGAAAATTGTCTGCCATAGAGGCTGGCCTTGGTGGTGGTGGGAGGGAAACTGGGGACACTGGTGGTAGGAAATGCACAGTGGTGAATGGAGGGGTGTTGGGTGTTGGAACATCGTGTGACTGAAACTCAATCATGAGCAAGTTTGTAACTGTGTCTCAGTGATTCAATAAAATAATAATAATAATAATAATAATAAACTTCTTTCATGTAAAAATAAAGCTCCATTTCCCTCTTTTTCCTTATATCATTCATACTGCTGATATAAAAGTATATCTAGATATGCAAAAAGAATCTATGTACTATCTCATCATCTAAGAAAACCTCATGTGGAAAACACATATGCGGGACCCGTGGCTGAGATCTCTAAGCCTACTTGGATCGGGACTGGGCCCCCTCTACCCAGCTCCCAGTTTTCTAGTAGCTTAGCAGTCACACCCACAAACTGTCCCCAGCGCCATGTAATCTCATCAACAGTCAAGATCCAGAGACTGTAAAACAAAGCTTCCGGAAGAGAGCAATGCAGTATTTCCTGGAGAGTATGGCCACAAATGTGGCTGCATGACCTCTTACACTCTAGCCCACCGATGTACCTAAAGTAGCACACATTTGTTTGGTTTTAACGTACTTACTTGTATTCTCTCATGTACGGACTTAAATGGCTTCAGAATGAAATACAACAACCTTCACACACTTCCCTCTTATTGTGGTGGGAAGATGTTCACTGGTTGGGTGAGTGTTTGAATATTACCTGTAATTAACTATTGTGAACTACTTTATGAAAATAAAATGTATAAAAATCGCCAAAAATAGTATAATATGTAAAAACAAACACGATCAATCACCTTAGTATGTATTTTACCATCTCCACTATCATAACTTCTTTATTTTTTAAACTATCACCATGAGATAGGTACACAGCAACAAAGTTGTTTATTATTGGGTTTCAGTCATACAATGTTCCAACATCGGTTCTTCCATCATTGTACATTTCTAACCACCAGTGTACCCAGTTTCCCTCCCACTACCATTCCCCCTACACTTCACTCCCCGCCCCAGACTGCCCCCATGGCAGGCACTTTTCTTCTCTTTCTCTCTCTTTCCTTCTGGGGATTATGGTTTGCAATACAGGTACTGACAGGTTATCATAAATATCCCGTTATCTACTGTCAGGACTCAGTTCTTGTCCAGAGTGATCATTTCCATCTCTCATTGTTATAGAAGTCGCTTCTCTATTCTAACTGCCCTCCTGCCTCCCTTCCACTTTCACTTGTGGCAAACTTCCATTCACCTACTACCATAACTTCTAACAGATGCATACTTTCATCCAGCTTTCTCCTCCTACTCAAGTTCATAGTGTATAATCTGTCTCAGCACACACAACTCAATGTCACCCTGATGTTGGTGAGCCCCACGGGTGGCTTATGTGAAGCAGGGAGGAGAAAGACAATCATTTTCTCCCAATCTGCTTCTGCCACGTGGAACCCAGGGTTACTAGGTTCTTGTCTTTCCTCGCAGAAAAGAACTTCAGGAGCAGACAAGCAGTGAAATAAAACAGATTTTATTTGGAGGTTTTTGGAGGAGAAGAGGAAGAGAAAAGTGAGAGAGAGAGTAATGCTCTTAAGAGAGAGTACAGACTTCCCCAAAGAAGCCCCTTCACACACTCCAGCATTAGATAGGAAAGTACACCTCAAGAGGAGAGATGCAGGCAACACATGTGCTCAGGCGCTACAGGTGCTCATCCACGTGGGCATAAGCAGCACATAGGCTTGGGTAGCATATGCACACCCTTTGTTCAAGGTGGCTTTTATAAGGTATCTTCTCAGGATGTTGTGGTCTGGAATGTTCTGGAGTCTTCTCTGGGCTGAATCACTAAATTTAAACGAATTAAGGGAGAGGTATGAAGGTATTTGAAGAATTTCCTTCAAGCTCCACAAGAAGAAAACTGCCGACCCGATCAAAAAATGGGGTGATGAAATGAACAGAAACTTCCGCAAAGAAGAAATCTGAATGGCTATGAGGCACATGAGAAAATGCTCAACATTACTAATCATGAGGGAGATGCAGAGCAAAACAACAATGAGATATCATCTCACACCACAGAGACTGGCCCACATCCAAAAAAAAAAAAAAAAGCAACCTGTGTTGGCGCAGATGTGGGGAGAAAGGGACTCCTCTTCCCTGCTGGTGGGAATACCGACTTCAGCCCTTTTGGAAAACAATATGGACAATTCTCAAAAAATTAGAAATTGAGCTCCCATTTGACCCAGCAATACCACTCCTGGGAATATATCCCAGAGAGGCAAAAAGGTATAGTAGAAATGACATCTGCATTTCTATGTTCATTGCAGCATTGTTTACAATAGCCAGAATCTGGAAAAAACCGGAGTGCCCAAAAACAGATGACTGGTTAAAGAAACTTTGGTACATCTACACAATGGAATACTATGCAGCTGTTAGAAAAGATGAAGTCATGAAATTTGCATATAAGTGGATCAACATGGAAAGTATCATGTTGAGTGAAATGAATCAGAAAGAAAGAGACAGACATAGAAAGATTGCACTCATATGTGGAATATAAAGTAGCAGAGAGGTATGAGCTTGCAATGATGCAACTTCTGGCAGAAATCCCTCTGGACTTAGTTACTAAAACACTAAAATACAGAAATCCAAAATCTCGTGGTCGCTATTGTGGGCCACATGACCTCATATCTCTTATCTCCATTCTCAGCAATGGAAAACAAATTATCAAATGCTTCTTTTCCAGCAGGTCTGACTTTGGGCGGGGGGAAACTCCAAACAATAATAGTGAGGTTTTTGTTGAAAAGTCTAATGTAATCCAAGTAAAGAGAAAGTAAAGTGAAATTTATCAGCTACATAGGCGGAGTGGAGGCTGGGAGAGTGGGGGGGGGCTGGGGGGAGGTTTACTGTGGTTCTTGGTGGTGGAATATGTGCACTGGTGAAGGGATGGGTATTCGAGCATTGTATAACTGAGACTTAAGCCTGAAAGTTTTGTAACTTTTCACATGGTGAGTCAATAAATAATAATAATAAAAAAGCACACCCTCTTGGTTTTCTCACTCTAATCCTCACTTTTATCTAAGAATAAGTTTGACAACAGTTCAAAACCACAAAGACACTGATGAAGATGGCACATGAGGAATCAATTGAGCAGTGGAAGTAAGTTCCATTGAGGTGGGCTGCCAGTGTGAGCCGACCCGCAGCGTGAGTGGACTGAGCCAACTCCACAGCTTGACCCAGGCTGTCCTGTTCGCCCCTCTCACAGTGGCTATTCAGTGATTACTACCATCCAAAAATTCCACAAAGTACTGAATGTATTAAGCACCATGTTAACTAAATACTAGAGTGACTTTTTTCAACTATAAGTAGTATAAACCTTTAACAGGGTGTTCTTTTCATCAGGACAAACTCACTTCACATCCTTTTTATGTTCTTTATTCTCTTATTATGTCACATATGGGGTCTTCATGTGCCTTAAAAGTGAGAAAAGGTAAAGGTTCCTCTAGGCCACATGAACTATTAGTGAAAATGAAATGCTAAAACCATTATTTATTTACTTTTTCCTAGTCTGGTATATTTTTTTTCTATGTGTTATATTTCATACTAATCATTCCTATGGGTCATCCACTAGAAACTCCCTTTTTCCTTGGAAAAGGATCATTTGAAAAGGATCATCCAATTAGAATAATATGAGCTGTAGCTTAAATATTTATAGTGATACAAGTCATGCCAGAATCATGAAATTCTGTTTGAGGTAGAAACAGTTTGGCAGTTCTCATTGTTCTGATGATAAATAAGAGAATTAAGACTGATACAAATGAGGGGCTGGAGCGATAACACAGCGGGTAGGGCTTTTGTCTTGCACGCGACTGACCCAGGTTCAATTCCCAGCATCCCATATGGTCCCCTGAGTACAGCCAGGGGTAATTCCTGAGTGTAGAGCCAGGACTGACCTTTATGCACCATCGGGTGTGAGCAAAAAGCCTCCCCCTCCCCAAAGAAAAAAGACACGAATGAATGATAACATGAATGAAGACCTGGGTTCACTCCTTGGTACTGAAATGAAACAAAGTCCACTTATAATTGGAATGTCTGATCTAAAGGTATTTGCGGGGACCAGAGCAATAGTACAGTGGGTTGGGCACTTGCCTTGCATGAGGTTGACCCCTGCCATCCTATATGGTCCCCATGCACTGTTAGGAGTAATTCCTGAGTGCAGAGCTAGGCATAACCCCTGAGCACCACTAGATGTGGCACACCTTCCCCACACCCACCCCAGAAAAAAAGCAAAAAAAAAGTACTTCAAATGAAGATATGATATTTATTTTTATATTTTGGTTTTTGGGTCACACTCGGTGATGCTCAGGGGTTACTCCTGGCTCTGCATTCATGGATCACTCCTGGCAGTGTTTGGGGAAGCTATCTGGGGTGCCAGGGATATGACCTGGTTAGACCATGTGAAGGCTAGCACCTACCTGCTTTACTTTTTGTTCCAACGATAGTATAGAAGACACAGTATTTTTAATGTCTTGAATACCTTGGTAATCAATTGATCCTAGCTACACATAAATTGATAGCTTCAGCTAATCCACACAGCAGCCTGTTTCTCTGGGCAGAAGCAGTTACTGATAGAAAATGAACACTTTTGGCAGTAATGTGAAAATAAGGAAACAATAGAACTAATATACTGGTATCTAAAAAGCATATGAAATTTACACGGACACTTTCGGATTATAATCCAAATACATGTAATCTTTAGGCTGGGGAACTAACACCCTGATATTATTTATGAAGCATGTTTTTCCATGTAAGTTTAAAATATTGAATGAGGATATATCTGCTAAAATATGTCTGCTTCAGAGTAATTGAACAGAGATGTAGTTAATAATAGCACATACTCTGGTCAAAAGACTTCTGCAAATGTATTTTATGTGATCTGCCAGGTAAACTGACCTCTGCCTGATTAGATAATATTTACTCTCTGTCTCTCTCTCTCTGTCTCTCTGTCTCTCTGTCTCTCTGTCTTTCTGTCTGTCTGTCTGTCTGTCTGTCTCTCTCTCTCTCTCTCTCTCTCTCTCTCTCTCTCTCTCTCCTCTTTTCTTTGTTTTTACCTTTGGGCCACACCCAGTAATGCTCAAGGCTGACACCCCTGACTCTACACTCAGGAGTCACTCCTGGTGGTTCAGAGGGCCATGTGGGAAAGCCAGGGATCAAGCCCCGGTGGGCATCATGCAAGGCAAACACACTACCCTCTGTACTATTGCGCTGGCCCCTTATCCCAGTGCATTAATAGGGAGGAGTTCTACTTACTCTCTCAACTGTTCTAACTTCTGGTAGCTTAGATAAAGAAAGGGCATTCTTTGTGCCTGTTCCCCTATGTACGGTTCCCTAGTATTTACAATGCTAATCTAAAAACAAAACCAGAAATATTTCTGTAAGATAACAGTTTCATTTAATGCAGATAAAGCATCACCAGATCATATTAAAACTTTTTACCTAAAACTAATTCTAAAAGCAAAGTCACTGGATGAATGATCCAAGAAAATAAAGTGAAACTAATTTCTTTCCTCAAGCAGACGTGAATCTGGTCACTTTGAGAATAAATATCACCTCACCTATTTTTTTTTTTTTGGTTTTTGGGTCACACCCGGCGATGCACAGGGGTTACTCCTGGCTCTTCACTCAGGAATTACCCGTGGCGGTGCTCAGGGGACCATATGGGATGCTGGGATTAGAACCCGGGTCGGCTGCGTGCAAGGCAAACGCCCTACCCGCTGTGCTATCGCTCCAGCCCCCACCTCACCTATTTTTAATGGAAGAGTATTAAAGGGTGAGTGAATTATTATTTTTTAAATTTAATTAAATTTATTTATTTTTATTTTTGCTTTTTGGGTCACACCTGGCGATGCACAGGGGTTACTCCTGTTTGTACACCCAGGAATTACTCCTGGCGGTCTCAGGGGACCATATGGGATGCTGGGAATTGAACCCGGGTCAGCAGCATGCAAGGCAAACGCCCTACCTGCTGTGCTTTTGCTCCAGCCCCTGGGTGAGTGAATTATTATCTTTTAGCCTGTAGTGTACCATATATTTTCAAAGAGCATTCTTTTATCGAATATCTACTCATTTATTTTGTAAAATTTTAGAAATTTTAGAAAATAAAGCAGTTTCTTCTTCTGATTGTGCCATGCAGAAATTCCTCATCTTTAAGCTAAACTATCTAGTCTCTTAAAGTGCTAATCCCATCAAAACCCTATATTACTGTAAAGAAAAAGTGTCCTGTTCATAAATGTATTATTTGCAGCAGCAGAAGGCGTGTTGTGGAATGGGAGGAGAGTTAGGAAATGTACAGATTACAGGGAATCCATGGAATTTCAGTGACTAGAACTTGGTGTCAGACACTGAGATATAGGAAAGTGAAGCGGTGAGCAAGTGAAAAATGGATGCCATCCTTGCTTCTTCCCTGACCTGATTTCATCCTTTTAGAGCCATCTGGATTTGAAGCAAAATAGGAAGTCAGCTGAGAATAGTGAGCTAAGTGAGATACTTACAATAAACAAGACATTATCTCCAACCCAGGAGGTCAGGAAACATGAGGAAGTTAGAGCTAAAATCAGCCAATTTAGCTCTGTGCCAACAATTACTGGAAGGAGTGAAAGGGGAAAAAAAAGGTTTGCTTCCTTTTATTTGAGGAAAACCATCAAATGAATAAAGTTTTGGCATTCTCTTTTGGTTACCTTTGACTTGTTCTTGACTTTATCTCCCTCGATATTTAAAGTTCATAAAAAGATAACTACTTCAAACTCATTTTTTTATTTGTGCTCAAAACTCTTGACTGTTGAGTCCAGAGTGATAGAACAGTGGGTAGGGCACTTGCCTTGCACACAGCCAACCAGGTTCAATCCCTGGCACTTGATTGGTCCTCTGAGCTCTGCCAGGAGTGACCCCTGAGTACAGAGCCAGAAACCCTGATCAATGCTGGATGTGGCCCCACAACCAAAAACTAAACCAACAAAACCAAACCCTTAAAGATGATTCTACCATTCTAATGTGGTCCATAGATGAGAAAATTAACAAGACAAAGAGATTATTAGAAATATATTTTTTTACATCTACTCTTAAATTTCAGATTATTTGGAGCTGGAGAGTTAGCTCATCAGGCTGAACTTTGCACACAAGAGGACTGGGCTTGATTCTAAGCACTCTGAGAACATCACTAAAGCACAAAACTAGGAGTGAGACCCAAGCATCACCAGGCATCATCACCCCCAAAAAACTTCAGATAATTTATTGGTGATTTGTAGATATATAAAATTTTTAGATTCAGTTTTAGAAAGCAACAGAATCAAAGTCAATGAGAATCTGTATATATACATGATTTTATTTGTTTGTTTTTGGGTCACACCCAGCGACGCACAGGGGTTACTCCTGGCTCTTCACTCAGGAATTACCCCTGGTGGTGCTCAGGGGACCATATGGGATTCTGGGAACCGAACCCGGGTCGGCCACGTGCAAGGCAAACGCCCTACCCGCTGTGCTATTGCTCCAGCCCCTATACATGATTTTTTAAATCATGTTTGACATGAGTCCAAGTTTTATGGAAAGTAAGCCATTATTGTAAGATCAGGAATACTTAGGAGGAAAATATCTTGCCCTGACAAATTTTAAGAAGTTGCATGACCACACACTGCGTGTGCGTCCCTTGTTTTGAATTCTTGTTGTTTCCTGATGGATGCCTACAGGTTCATCACTCTCTCTTTGTACAGCTTTTGATGTGTGCCATATATTCTAGTAGCTTATGTCTTCATTCTTTGTTTCCAGGAGCCCTTTAAATTTCTTCTTTAATTTCTTTTTACCTACTGATCAGTAGAATATGACTTAGTTTCAAAGCATTGAAGTTTTTCCCAAATTTGTGATTTGTTTCCACCTTCCAGGCTCTGTGATCTGAGAAAATACCTGATCTGATCTCTATCTTCTTAACTTTATGGACACTTTTTTTCCTTTTTGGGTCACATCCGGCAATGCACAGGAGTTACCCCTGGCTATGCACTCAGGATTACTCGTGGCAGTGCTCAGGGGACCATATGGGATGCTGGGAATCAAACCTGGGCGGGCTGCGTGCAAGGCAAACACCCTACTCGCTGTGCTATAACTCCAGGCCCTATGCACCTATTTTTGTGTGGAGTATCCTGGAGAAGTTCCCATGAATTGTGGAACAGAATATGGTTTCCTTGTGGGAATAGAAAGTTTTACATATGTTCTATATTATAATAATATCGATGTATTACAATAATATAAACATAAGAATCAGTAAAAACCTTAAAAGTTAAAAAATGTGTGTCTCCAACCTAAAATTAATTAAAGGCTTGCTCCAATGAAGGAACATCAATTCAAGAAAAACTAATGAGGCTCGATAAGTACAGAAGAATTTCTGTCATTTTAACTGGGCCTTTCCCAAACTTCTTTCCCCACTTCTACTCAGCCTTGAAGCCAGCAGTGTTGCAATTCCAACACTATGGGCAACAGGTGTCTCACTGATATCCTGGGAGACATACGTGACCAAATTTTCAGCCTCTGAGAAAACCCCTCTCCCCAGAATATGCACCGTGGGTTGTACTGTTGTTATTTGCCTGGTCATATAGTTAATTCTATAGAATAAGGCCTCTCTCCAGAGGATTTTTGTGAAAAATAATCACCTGCAATTATTTAATATCACAACTGCCTACAGGTAAGAGCCCAGACAATCTTAAATTAATTATTTTCCCCCCAATTCATGTAAACACCATGGTTTACAAAGTTGTTCATTTTTGGATTATAGTTCTAAATATTTTAGCTTTGGCATTGGTTTGTGCTTTCTCTGTCATTTCTCCTCTGCCATTTCTCTGCGCCTTTTCTCCTCCACCCCAAAGAGCTTAGGTTTAACCATCACAATGCTCCTGAAGCAGTCCCATTTCCTTGGTATTCATTTCTTTGTGTTTTGCTTCCCATGTCTGTTAATCACTCATTTCCCCTAACAAGAACCTATGACTTGTAAAGTCAAATTCTTCAGAGATCTCTGGATTTGTATTTGTAAGTGAAATATTTCTTTTTCTTTTCCTTATGTCCTTTGCATAGTTTACTTTAGAGTAATGTCCTTTTCATACATACACAGGAAGACAGTTAATGCTATGCTTTTATAACTTGGGAGTTCATTGACTCCAAATAATACTTACTCCTGGGAATCTGTCATATTTACTCTACTTAAGCCTCAGTTGACCTTAGTTCATAGCATCCTAAAAGCAGGGTCTCGACAAAGGGACTGGATGGACCCAGGGCAAGCTGTAAGTTACCCTTGCATCAAAATGGGACAGGCCAAGTGCCATAAAACTTATAATAAGTAATATAAGTTAAGAGTATGATCATAGACAAACTCTGTCATGACCCAAAGAGAAATGACTGAACAAGGACCCTGCTAGGGTTAGGAAGGTCTAATCTGGCCTGAAGACTGTAGTCTGGGG
This sequence comes from Sorex araneus, assembly GCF_027595985.1. Lineage (NCBI taxonomy): Eukaryota > Metazoa > Chordata > Mammalia > Eulipotyphla > Soricidae > Sorex > Sorex araneus. The sequence goes on along the minus strand of NC_073302.1, from coordinate 359,067,381 downwards.
TCTATAGTGAGATGTTCCCAGGAGAACCACCCTTTTAGCTTAGAATACCTCTTACTGTGTCCATACAAAATGACTAGAAAGATCATTAAGGGGGCTGGAGTGCTAGTACAGTGGGTAGGGTGTTTGCCTTGCATGCAGCCAACCCGGGTTCAATTCCAAGCATTCCATATGGTCCCTTGGGCATAGCCAGGAATAATTCCTGAGTGCAAAGCCAGGAGTAACCCCTGGCTTTGCAGGTGTGACCCAAAAAAAGCAAAAACAAAAATATTATTAAGAAGTAAATTTGAAGTGACTATTTAAATGGTTATGAACTAAGAAAAGGAGAAATATATCCTTAAATGATATTCTACCCTTGAGCAGATCTCCTAGGAGAAGATCTTCGTCTTAGAAGAACTTTCCTTGAAGGAAGGGCTTCCATATTTGATTGTGCTATCTCACCTATGTGTTATTGCTACCTTCCAACTCTTGGTCACTGTTCTCTATACCTAAGGCTGTGAGAGTGTGCTGGGTGGAGGGGAAGGAATATGGGCAGTGAGTGAGACTGGAAGGAGACAGAGGAAGATTAGATTAGAATAAACCACAATTGATCACCAACCAGCTTGGCCCCCATTTCCTCCTTGCTGTTGGCCATCTGGGGTGGGAAAGCAGCCTGACCACCAAAAACACATGGTGAGAGAACCCGTGCATATTTTTGAATACACATTTCATGATGATTTATTACAGACATTCAATATTCCAGCACCAATCCCACCACCACTATCCCTTCACTTCCCTCCACCACTGTCTGCATTTTCCAAACAACCCCTTAAGTCTGCCCTCGTAGCAGGCTGACAATAATTTATTTTGTATTATAAATTACTGCTAAATAGCTAACAATATAAAAACATGTTTCTGTAGAGTAAATTTGTGAAAATTATTATATCCTACCATGGGGATGTTAAGTCCTTGTCTGAAGGTTTACTAAGCTGTTGTTGCAAGTTAACCTATGCTTTTGTTAGTTGAGATTGGTTGATTCTATGTTATATCCCATCCATCTTCTACTGAGATGTCAGTGTTGTAGATACCGGAGATGTCCAGAAAATCCAGAATTCTTAATTGGGCAGTCTAGCGAGAATTAAATATTTTTCAATTGCCATATATCTTTTAATTTGATATAACATACCAATTTTTCTTAGTCTTCCATAACAGAATGTCCCTCCGTTTGGATTTGTCTGATTTATTTTATGACTAGATTATGGCTATGTGTTTTTGGTGTTTTTTTTTTTAGTGTAATGTTCTCATTTAGTTTAACTTTGAACTTTTCATTTTAATTTATTTTTTAAAATTTATTATTTTTATTTATTAATGAATCAGCGTGAGGGTACAGTTACAGATTTATGTATTTTCATGCTTGTGCTTCAGTCATACAATGCTTGAGAACCCATCCCTCCACCCGTGCCCATTCTCTACCACCCATGATCCCAGTATCCCTCCCCCCCATCCTCCCCCCTAACCTACCCCGCCTCTGTGGCAGGGCATTCCCTTTTGTTTCCTCTCTCCTTTTGGGTGTTGTGGTCTGCAATAGAGGTATTGGGTGGCCACCGTGTTCAATCTATAGTCTACTTTCGCATGCATCTCCCATCCTGAGCGGGTCCTCCAACCACACTTTACTTGGTGTTCCCTTCTCTTTCTGAGTCGCCTTTTCCCCCAGCATGTGAGACCAGCTTCCAAATCTTGGACCAAACCTCCTGGTATTTATTTCTACTATTCTTGGGTGTTAGTTTCCCATTCTGTTGTTTTATATTCCACAGATGAGTGCAATCTTTCTATGTCTGTCTCTCTCTGACTCATTTCACTTAGCATGATACTTTCCATGCTGATCCACTTATATGCAAAGGTCATGACTTTATCTTTTCTAACAGCTGCATAGTGTTCCATTGTATAGATGTACCAAAGTTTCTTTAACCAATCATCTGTTCTCGGGCACTGCGGTATTTTCACAGTTCGGGCTATTGTAAAGTACTGTGATGAACATACAGGTGCAGATGTCATTTCGACTATACTTTTTTGTCTCTCCAGGATATATTCCCAGAAGTAGTATTGCTGGGTAAAATGGGAGCTGTTTCTAATTTTTTGAGAAGTGTCCATATTGTTTTCCAAAAGGGCTGAACCAGTAGGCATTTTCACCAGCAGTGTAGGAGGGAACCATTATCCCCACATTCACATCAGCTGCGGTTGCTTTTGTTCTTTTGGATGTGTGCCAGTCTCCGCGGTGTGAGGTGGTGTCTCATAATTACTTTGATCTGCATCTCCCTGATGGTTAGTGGTGAAGAGCATTTTTTTCATGTGCCTTTTTGCCATTCGTATTTCTTCCTTGAGAAAGTTTCTGTTCATTTCTTCGCCCCATTTTTTGATGGGGTTGGATGTTTTCTTCTTGTAGAGTTCATCAGTGCCTTATATACCCTTGATATCAACTCCTTATCAGATGGGTGAATATCATTTCCCATTCTGTAGATTGTCTTTGTGTTCTGGTCACTGTTATCTTTTGCGGTGCAGAAGCTTCTTAGTTTAATATAGTCCCATTTGTTTCCACTTGGTTGATCAGTTGCATGTCATCTTTGAAGACACCTTTAGCTTCAGTATCGTGGAGGGTTTTGCCGACCTTGTCTTCAGTGTACCATATGGTTTGTGGTCTGATGTTGAGGTCTTTAATCCATTTTGATCTGACTTTTGATATGGTGTTAGGTTGAGGTCTAAGCTCATTCTTTTGCATGTGGCTGTCCAGTTGTGTCAGCACCATTTGTTAAAGAGGCTTTCCTTGATCCACTTCACATTTCTTGCTCCATTATCAAAGATTAGATGGTCATACCTTTGGGGTTGTGTGTAGGGATATTCCACCCTGTTCCATTGGTCCGCGGATCTGCCTTAGTTCCAGTACCATGCTGTTTTAATTGTTACCGCTTTGTAGTAGAGTTTAAGGTTGGGGAGGGTGATGCCTCCCATCGTCTTTTTCCTGAGAATTGCTTTAACTATTCATGGGCGTTTGTTGTTCCATATGAATTTCAGAATTGCTTGATCCATTTCTTTGAAGAATGTCATGGGTATCCTTATAGTAATTGCATTTTACTTGTATAATGCTTTTGGTAGTATTGCCATTTTGACAATGTTGGTTCTCCCTACCCATGAACAGGGGATATGTTTCCATTTCCTCGTGTACTCTTTTATTCCGTGGAGTAGTGTTTTATATTTTTCTTTGTAGAGGTCCTTTATTTCCTTAGTTAAGCTGACTCCGAGGTACTTGATTTTCTGGGGCACGATTGTGAATGGGATTGCTTTTTTCATGTCGCTTTCCTCTGTTTCATTACTTGCATATAAAAGGCCATGGACTTTTGTGTATTCATTTTATAGCCTGCGATTTTACTGTACAAGTCTATTGTTTCTAAGAGTTTCTTGGTAGAGGCTTTAGGATTCTCTAGATATAGTATCATATCGTGTGCAAATAGTGAGAGTTTGATTTCTTCCTTTCCTATCTGGATGCCCTTAGTATCTTTTTCTTGCCTAATAGCTATTGCAAGTACTTCCACTATTATATTGAACAGAAGTGGTAAGAGTGGGCATCCTTGTCTTGTCCCTGATCTTAGAGGAAACGCCCTTAGTGTTTCCCCATTGAGGATAGTGCTTGCCATGGGTTTGTGGTAGATGGCTTTGACCATCTTGAAGAAAATTCCTTCAAAACCCATTTTGGTGGGAGTTTTCATCATGAAAGGATGTTGGATCATGTCAAATGCTTCTTTGCTTTTGACATGATTGATATGATCGTATGGTTTTTTCTTTATTTTTGTTGATATGATGGATTATGTTGATTGATTTCCGAATGTTAAACCATCCTTGCATCCCTGGGATTAATCCCACTTGGTCATGGTGTATGATCATTTTGATGAATTGTTGGATTCTATCTGCTAATATTTTGTTGAGCATCTTCGCATCAGTGTTCATCAGGGATGTTGGTCTATAATTTTCTTAGTGGTGTATGTTTGCTTTTTGTATTAGAGAGATAAGTGCTTTATAGAAACTGTTCAGGAGAGTTCCTGTTTCTTCAATTTCCTGGAAAAGCTTGAGAAGATCTGGTAACAGGTCCTCTTTAAATATTTGGAAGAATTGGCTCGTGAATCCATCTGGACCTGGGCTTTTGTTTTTGGGAAGACTTTTGGTTACAGTTTCAATTTTTCTGATATGCCTATTCAGGTATTCCAAGTCTTCTTGGCTCAGTCTTGGGAGATTGTAGAAATCAAGGAATTTATCCATTTCTTTTAGGTTCTCTTGTCTTGTGGCATACAGACTTTCAAATTAGTCTCTGATGATCTTTTGAATTTCCTTGGTTTCTGTGTGATGTCCCCCTTTTCATTTCTGATTCAATTTATTAGGGTTCTTTCTCTCTCTTTCTGAGTCTTGCTAGTAGTTTACCAATCTTATTTATTTTCTTAAAGAACCAGCTCTTGGTTTCTTTGACCCTTTGGATTGGTTTTTTTTTTTTTTTTAGTTTTTCATTTCGTTAATTTCTGCTCTAATTTTTATTATTTCTTCTCTTTGGTCTGGTTTGGGTTCCTTTTGCTGGTCCTTTTCTAAGATCTTGAGCTGTCAAGTCAAGCTATCTATGTAGGTCCTTTCTTCTTTTCTGAGGAATGCTTGCCGAGCTATAAATTTTCCCCTAACATGTCTTTAGCTGCGTCCCATAGGTACTGGTATCTTCTGTTTTCATTCTTATTTGTTTCGAGATATCTTTTGATTTCTTCTTTGATTTCCTTCCTGACCCACTCATTGTTCAACATTGAATTGTTTAATTTCCAGGTGTTCAATTTGGTGCTCCGCATCTGTGTTTGATTAGCTTCTATCTTCAATGCATCTTGGTCTGAAAAAATAGCTGATAGAATTTCTATCTTCCCGATTCTTTTCAGGTATGTTTTGTGACCCAGCATATGGTCTGTTTTGTAAAATGTTTCATTTGGACTGGAAAAGAATGCGTATTCTTTCTTTTGGAGATGTAAAGCCCTGTATAGGTCTATTAGCCCTCTCTCCCATTTCTTACTTCAGAGCCAGTATTTCCTTGCTGAGTTTTGTTTTTGTTGATCTATCCAGAGGTGATAAGGCGGTGTTGAAGTCTTCGATTACTATTGTGTTGCTAGACTACTTAAAGTCTGTTAGCAGTTGTTTTAAGTATTTTGCTGGTCGCTCATTAGGTGCGTATACGTTTAAGAGTGTAATTTATTCTGGTTGTACATATCCCTTGATAAATAGAGAATGACCTTCGCTGTCCGTTCTAATCTTTTTCGACCTGAAATCTATGTTGTCGGATACTAGTATGACCACCCCAGCTTTTATGAGGGAGTTGTTTCCTTGCAGGATTGTTTTCCATCCTTTGACTTTGAGTCTATGTTTGCTCTGACTGTTCAGGTGTGTTTCTTGTAGGCAGCAGAAGATTGGGTTTAGTTTCTGAATATATTTTGCCACTCTGTGTCTCTTTATTGGTGCATTTAGACCATTGACATTGTGAGAGATTATTGTCATGGGATTTTGTGCCATCTTTCTGTAGGGTTTGTTTTTCTTGTAGGGTTTTTTCTTGTCTTACAGTAGCCTCTTCAGTCCTTCTTTTAAGTTTGGTTTTGAATCTATGAAGTTCCTGAGCTGTTGTGAAATTTCACTATCCGTGAAATAGTGTATCGTTCCTTTGAATTTGAGTGAGAATTTAGCCAGATAAAGTATTCTTGGTGAGGCATTCATTTCATTGATGTTTTCACTATATCCCACCATTGTCTTTGGGCTTGGAGGGTTTCCTCTGATAGGTCTGCTGTAAATTTAAGGGGTGCTCCTTATATGTGATTTCCTTCTCTGACCTTGCTGCTGGCAGTATTGTATCTCTCTCCGTAGCATCCATCATTCTGACTATAATATGCCTTGGAGTCTTTTTATTAGGGTCTATTTTAGCTGGCACCCTTAGGGCTCCTTTGATCTGAATGCCTGCATCCTCCAGCTCTGGGAATTTCTTAACAATGATGTCTTTAACTGTGGTTTTTTCATTGGAATTACTTCCCTGTCCTTCTGGTACTCCAGTGATTCTTATGTTGTTCCTCTTGAGGTCATCCCCTAAGACTCTGATTCGCCCTAGAGCCGTTTTGACGTCTTTTGCCATTATTTGTTATTGCCTGCAAGCTTTCTGCAGCTCATCTTCAAGCTCACTGATTCTGTCTTCGACTGTAGCCATTCTACTGTTGAGAGCACCTACTGAGTTTTTTTGCTAAGTATAGCTAGCTTCCCGGATTAAAGCTTTTATTTATTTTTTTCTGGCTTAAAAATTTATTTTAATTTTATTTTTATTTATTTATTTAATTTTAAAATTTATTTTAATTAATTAATTAATTAATTTTTGCTTTTTGGGTCACACCTGGCGATGCACAGGGGTGGCTCCTGGCTTTGCACTCAGGAATTATCCCTGGCGGTGCTCAGGGGACCATATGGGATGCTGGGAATTAAACCCGGGTCGGCGGCATGCAAGGCAAATGCCCTACCCGCTGTGCTATCACTCCAGTCCCTTATTTTATTTTTATAATGTTCTTAACATTAATTGATTACATTCAATATTTAACACCAATCCCACCACCATTACACCTTCCCAACACCATTATTTTGCAAAAGTGGCCACACACTTCTGGAATTCTAAAACTGTAAATGGTTGAGGTCCTGGGACATCTCTGTAGGGTCTAATCCATCTTGAGATTCATTTGTGAGCCTTTGGATCAAGACCTTTAATGCGCTGAGATGGCACCCAGAGGCAGATTGTGGATGTGACAGCCAGGACCCCAGGCAGCCAGGGAACGAGAAGAGATGGCCCATCTCCACTGCCACCACGTGGCCTGGAGTCTTAGTCCCAGACCCTGCATACCTGGATTCTTCTGGACGCATGTGGCCACTGGGGGTTCATCTGGAGTGGGCAGAGAGGGCATACTGGCTCCATCTGAGGTGCTCTAGTGGAATTGGCTCAGTACGAGGTCTCGAGAGATCTCTGGTGAGCTGCTGTCTTTCGAGATTCACTGCTGAATATCAGGTTTTGTATTAAAGCATTTAAAAAGAAATCTCTGGAAAATTGTTAGTGAACTGCTAAATCGTGATTTCAGTGGCCTAATACTACAAGGAATATGGGCTCACAAAATTAGAACAAAATTAGTAAATAACAAAAAGAAGCAACAATAAATTCTGGAGATGATGAAGAATCTGATCTCCCAGACCATCTTGTATTATCTAAGATGTACTAGCTATGATAGTCCTGAAGAGGAAGTGTTTCCTGTTTCAACTGCAGCAACCTTCCTTCCTTCCTTCCTTCCTTCCTTCCTTCCTTCCTTCCTTCCTTCCTTCCTTCCTTCCTTCCTTCCTTCCTTCCTTCCTTCCTTCCTTCCTTCCTTCCTTCCTTCCTTCCTTCCTTTTTTGTTTTGAGGGGATCATACCCATGATTCTCAGGGCTTACACCTGACTCTACACTCAGGAATCACCCCTTGTGGTGCTTGGGGACCATATGGGATGCCAGGAATCAAACTCAGGTTGGCCACCACATGCAAGGCAAACTCAGGTTGGACACCACATACAGCCCTCCCTGCTGTACTATGGCTCCCCCAAGCACCACCAGGAGTGATTCCTAAGTGCAGAGCCAGTAATAACCCCCAAGCATTGCGAGGTGTGATCCAAAAATAAAAAAAAAATAAGCAAACAAAAGAACTGTATCCCCTTTTCTGCTGGGTTTTTAGGGCTCTTATGCCACCTTAGCCACTTCTACTGCCACAACCAGGCACTGTCTGGGCATCTTCCACCACAACTGCTCCCTTTCATGGGTCCATGATTTGCCAGAGCCCACTGTAATTTGCAGAATCATTGTTTCCACCACCACAATCCCTACCTCCCAAATTGCATCCTTCAATGTAAGCATCATGGCCCCTCATATCCACCCTGTGCCCCTTCTGCTACTCTAACCTGGCCACAGCTTCCACAATCCCCTCCTCCCTCCTACCTGGACACCACCACCTCTTGCACCATCACCTCCTTTTGCACCGAAGTTTCCACCAAAGTTTCCTTCACCACCCCTGAAACTCCCTCAGTGGCCCAGAAAGTTGCCAGGGCCATCTCTTTGTCGTCCAGCTACCATACTCCCCTTTAGAGAGGGTTGTCCTCACTTTGGCGTGATGCCCACTCACAGTGCGGTATTTCCTCACAATTTTATTGACTGGATATCACCATCATCCAATATTGTAAAGGCAAGTCTGCTTTTTCCACTCAGCCTGTCTTTCATGACATCTATGGTTTCAGTCGTGCCATACTTTTCAAAACCGGCTTCCAAGTCATATTCTGTCTCTTCTTTAATACCAGCAATGGAAAACTTCCCCGCTGCTCTATGGGCAACAGACTTCCCAGGTCTTTTTGGATGCACTCCACGCCCATCAACATTACATGCTCGTCACTAAAATGACCATCTCTTAAAACTCTCCAACAGGCTGCTGTGCCAGCACTTGGCTCAGCCCTGCTCCTGGCCTCCCTCTGCATGGGCCCTACCTGGTCCTCGCTGAGTCTGAGTCTTTGCAGAGGTCAGTGGGTTAAAAGCAACCAAGTTCCCAGCCCCTGGAGCCTGGAGGGAAGCATAGAGCGTATCAGGGATGGCTCATTCCTTCCCCAAACCCCCAGTCCTGCCAGCACCCTCCATTTGGTTCTATTGTCGTACATCAAGATGGAAGGCAGTGTCCTGCACCCTGCTTCCCTGTGTCCAGCCTGCAATCTATACTGCCTCAGAACCGATCAATTACCTATCACTTCCATCCAGTCAATCACCTATCAATTCTTTCCAACCAATTCTGCCCAATTACTATTCCATCCCAGGAGCCAGAGAGACAGTTTAGCAGGTAGAGCATTTGCCTTGCATGTGGCTGAGCCAGGTTCGATTCCTGGCATCCCATATGGTCTGCAGAGCATCAGTCAGAAGTAACTAGTGCAGAGCCAGTAGTAACCCCTGAGCATTGCTAGGTGTGGCCCCAAAACCAAACAAAAACAAAGCCTATTAATTTCAGCCCAGTCAATTTCCTATACATTCCATGGAGTTACCTGTCGATTTCTATCCAATTTCCTGTCAATTTCATTTCAATCAATTTCCTTTCTACAAATCCCATCCAATAAACTCTAAGTCTCAGAAAAAAACACACAGCAGAAGTGACAAAGCCTCTGGAGCTTTTTGTTTGGGGTCTCATCCCCGCATCATCTGTGAGTGTGCCTCATTTCTGAAAATGTTCTCTTGAACTATCCTCGGTACTTTCAAAGCTCAAACCTGCAGTAAACAGTTTTCTCGACTGTTCTGGCTCTTTTGGATGATGGTCGGCCAGAGTCTGGCTGGTTTTACCTCTATTTTGACAGGGAACAGACCTCTTCCAGCTGGAGTTCAGTAGTTTACCTGTTTGTTGACAATCCACGAGTCTGAGGGTCAGTCAAAAGCATCTTAGAGGATAATCCCAAGATTGTATTGACCTTGATAAGCCCAGAAAGAGGTTTTCCATAACCTGGTTCATCACCAACCAGATTATAAGGAATGTAGCATTTTATTTACCAAGCCCCACCAGGAATGATCCCTGAGTGCAGAACCAGGAGGAAGGCCTGAACATCACTGGATGTGGCCCCAAAACAAAATGAAACAAAACAAAGCAATTCTGAGTTTTATGAAAACTACATCAAGTGGGAATTTCTCTGGGATGATGTCATGTCTAGCTGCCCTGATGAAAGGAAATGTTCTGGCGCCTGAGGAGCAGTGCCCAGGGTCCAGCCAGGATGGTGCTTTCCACCTCTAGTCAGCATGACATCAGGTCCTGGAGAGGCGAAGCAAGGCAGAGTAGAAACTCATGGGCACTGGAGATAAAACATGATTTTGATTCATTTCACTCATTTATCCCCCACACCCCATGCCTACATTTCCTCTGTAAATATCTCATGGCGCACCTGTGACAGGCACCTTGCAGTGTGGGGCTTAACTGCTCTGGAGCAAGCGTCACAGAGGCCAAGTTCCAGAAACAACATACTTGGTGTATAAGTAGCAAAGCCCCAAATCACAAATCCAGAACTTTTCTTTTTTTGGACCATACCTGGTGTTGCTCAGGGTTACACCTTGCTCTGCACTCAGGGATCACTCCTGATGGGCTTAAAGGACCATATGGGGTACTGGAGATTGAACCCAGGTCAGTTACATGCAAGGCAAATGCTCTACCTGCTGTATTATCACTCTGGTCCTGGAGCTTCCCTTCAAGGACAGAAGAAGATCTGCTGGGTGGGAACAGAGTCTGGAAAAGGAACAGTTCCTAAAGCAAATGCTCAAAGCATTTTTTAACATGAAGCACTGGCATGCCATAGCCTTAACTTAGGAAGAAGGATGGAAATCTGCACAAATAGGCAAAATGATTTGAAATAATAGCTCACTCATTAGAAATATTGTAATTCCTTATGCATAGAAACTGAATAGAGTTTGATAATATGGTCTGAGTCCAATAATCCAATCATGCATCCCTTCAGCCACAAAAATTGTGCAAAAAGCAACATATGGTCAATCAAACTGAGATCCAAATTCCTGAAAAGTATTATGACTTCTGCTGCCAAGAAGTAAAGGCGTGTGAGAGAACTACGCATTTTGAAATCTATTATTAGTGATGGCATTCCTGAAAAAAGTCCATTGATAACTGTTTCCACAAGGGAAAGGAAAAGTGGTGAATGGTTTATCCTACGATTAAGCAATTGCACATAACCAATGAAGGTTCAATCCCTGGCAATCCATATAGCCCACTGATCCCCACTTGGAGTGGTCCCTGAGCACCGGGCCAGGAGTAAGACCTGAGCACAGCCAAGTGTGACCCAAAACCAAAAAAAAAATAGGGCTGGGGAGATTTAAAAAAAATGCCTGGGGAGATCAAAAGGCTGATGAGCTCATGGTTTACAATCAATCCCAGGACAGCATGGTGCCCTGAGCACCCTCAGTGTGGCCCCCAGACAAAAGAAAAAATAACTTGAACAGGCCCCTCTGGCTTCTGATCAAGCTGCTTAATGGCCATGATCCCAGAGACTCAGAGACAAATCTCAGAACCCAGTGGCTTTTGGCAGAAATGCGTCTGGACTCCGCATTAGGTTTCTGGCCCCGGGCCACCCCAGGTGGGAAAAGGTGCTGATCCACAGCCTTTTCCCCCTGTGGCTTGGGGGCTGCCATCTTCTAAAGGCCAATGGACAGACAGGTCTGGGCCCACAGTGATGAGACACGCAGGGCCTCACGGGTGTGGGTGGAGCGGACCTTCCCCCCAGTCGCCGCTCACGAATGGCCTCTCTGGCTCCTGATCAAGTTGCTTAATGGCCATGATCCCAGAGACTCAGAAACAAATCTCAAAATCCAGCAGATTTTGGCAGAAAGCTCTCCACATTTAATTACTAAAATTTCAGAAATCCAAAATCATATATGGTTTTGGAATATAATATGCTATTTGTAATCATCAATAGAAAACAAAGTGTCTAATGTTGTCTTTTTGGCAGATCTGAGTGTTGGGGTAAAATCTCAAATAACAATGGTGGGTCTGGTGTCAAAATATTGAATGTAATCAAAGTAGAGAAAGAGTAAAGTGGAAACCATCTGACACACAGGCAGGGGGAGGGGTGGGATGCAGGTATACTAGAGTTCTTGGTGGTGGAAAATGTGCACTGGTGAAAGGACTGGTGTTTCATCATTGTATGATCGAGACTTAAACCAAAAAGCTTTGTAACTGCTCTCATAGTGATTCAATAAATAAATTTATAATAAAAAATTTGAATAAAAGGAGCCGGAACGATAGCACAGTGGGTAGGGCATTTGCCTTGCACGCGGCCGACCTGGGTTCGATCCCCGGCATCCCATATGGTCCCCCAAGCACTGCAGGGAGTAATTCCTGAGTGCAAAACCAGGAGTAACCCCTGAGCATCACTGGGTGTGACCCAAAAAGCAAAAAAATTTTTTTTGAACAAAATAATTTTTTCTTGCTCCCATCCCCAAGAAATAATTCTTAACCTAGAATTCTATACCTAGACAATTAAATTTTAACTTTTAGATATTCAAGGTAACAAAAAATTTACCTCAGTACACTCTCTCCTAGCAAAATATGAGAGGAAAGACAGAAAGGGGAGCCCATGGGACCCAGGAATGGGGTTCAAGGCACAGGACAGGTGGAGGGAGCCCAAGAGGAGTGCCAACAGAATTATGACTACTGGAGGCTACAGATGGAAGATCTGAAATAACAAGTGAATGTATTAATTTCCCTAGACTTAGAGACAGGTGGGAAAGGCACTTCCAGTTGGGAAACTTTATAGAGTTCATAACAGGAACTGACGCCAATGAAAACTGACGTCTCTTATTGACATCTCTGAAGGCTGCACTTGAACTAAAAACAAACAAAAAAATAGAACTAGTTGACTCAATGTAAACAATATGACACAGTTACAATCATGTTTATACGAACATTGGTTTAGCAAACATTACAAAGCTGTTGTATTGCAAGGGGAGAAATAAAGTTCGGAAATGAAAACAAAATCTTTCTTATGACAAGAACTTAATGTTAAAATTGTTGCATTGGGGAGATAATACAGAAGCTGGGGCATGTGATTGGCATGTATGGGACCTGGGTTTGATTCCTGGCACGAGATGGTCCCCAGAGCATCATTGGGTGCATCCTCAGGGTGGCCCTGGGGATTCCCAGCAGTATCTCAGGCACCCAGGGCCCTTTCCCTGAACCTCAGGGTTTGGCCCAGAAGCTGTTGAGGACCCTGTGCCTCAAGGACACTGCTTGAGAGCCCCTCCCAGGCTGTCTAATGGATAAAATAGTTTAAGCATCACTGTATCATTGTCACTGTCATCCCGTTGATCATTGATTTGCTCAAGTGGGCAAATGGAGACCAGTAACGTCTCCATTCGTCCTAGCCCTGAGATTTTAGCACCCTCTCTTTACTCATTCTTCCCAGCAGAGCCACATTGGAGGCTCTTTCAGGGTAAGGGGAACGAGACACATCATTGTTACTGTATTTGGCATGTCGAATATGCCACAGAGAGCTTGCCAAGCTCTGTCATGCTGACAGATAGGAATATTTAAGCATAGAATTTAGAAAAGAGCAGTTACATCCAAGATGTTAAATGTTTGGGAATGGGGGCAAGGAAAGCTTGTTTGGGGCTATAGGGGTTGCTCTGGGAGCGTGAGGGTAAATGAAAAGGTTGGTACCCCATTACTATGTTTGGTAGAACTTTTTGTACTATTTGACTAGTTTAAACACATGCAATTATTATTCTGGTATGAACAAACTAATAAAACCAAACCAGGAAGAGGTACAGCAAACATGCCAAGGCTTTGCCAGTGAAAAATTTCTGAACAGGGTCTAAGTAGTAATAGACAGTAGGGCTCTTGCCTTGCACACAGTGCTGGTACCCCAGATGGTCCCCGCCTGCCCCGCCCTGACCAGGTCCTCTCACCTGGTGCCGGAACTCCACCAAAGGTGCTTCGCGCCCCAGCGCCCTCTGGGCTGGCACCGTCTGTCTCTGAGGCCGCAGCGAAGGACAAGGGATCCCGCGAGTGAGAACCATCGACCCTGGCCTGCCGGCCGCATCCACCTTCCTTCCGCCAGGCTGGAAGGGGATGGGGTCTCCAAGCACTAGGCCGTCGCGCCTCAGTGAACTCACTGCCCTCTGTGTCCCATGCTGCGCCTCTTCTCAGACTCTCAAGGACCCAAGATCTCCCGCCGGCGTTGAGGGTCCCGGCTGTCCAGGCCCAGGCTCCCACCGACGCGGCAGGGTCGCCGCCCGGGCCTCAACTCCTCTGAGACGTCCTGAGTTCCCCTGTGGCCACACTTCACCAGCGCTGCTGGCCATCAGTTAGTAGAACTCCTCTGTTCTGGGAAGTCTCTCTCCACAGGCATTCTCCACTGTTCCAGAGAACACGAGTGTGGTGAAAAGCATTAATGCACATAGTTGAGGACAAGGTTTGGATGCTGGAAGTCAAAATACAGCAGTAAAAACGCTTTAATTGCTGGTTGTTGTGTAATCCCTTAAGATGAGTTGCTTTAGGGGCTGGAGAGAGTATAGTGGGTGAGGAGTTTGCCTTGCACATGGCCACTGAGGTTGGACCCCCCCCACACACCTTAACATTCCATATGGTCCCCAGAGCCCACCAGGACTAATTCCTGAGTGCAGAGCCAGGAGTAAGCCCTGAGCATTGCTGGGTGTGGCCCAAAAATACACAGAGAGACAGACAGAAAGAAGAATCGCATTAATTAGAAACAAACTTTGTTGGGGGTATGGTGCTGCAAATAGGTCAGTCTATACCTACAGGGTGAGTGTATCAGCAGCCTGATTGGCACCTACAGGCATCCTGATACCCAGAAACTGCTGCTGTGCCTTTGTCCGGACCCTAACACTTGAGACCAAGTTTACCAAGAAATTAAACAGCCAAAAGTTAGGTATGTGGGAGCCAGCCCACAACTGACTCAGCTATATAAGCATATTGGCCTTATGCCTTCCCTCATGCATACATACAAACTTTGAGTCCCACAAGAGTGATTCTCTGAGCACAGAGTCAGGATAAGCCCTGAGCACCACCAAGTGTGGTCCACCACATCCTACCAATATTTTTTTAAAAATAAATTTAAAAATTTCAGGCTATTTCCTTGTCAAGGCTGTTGAGGCTAGCTTGAAACAAGGACATGCCACAGAATCTGTCTCACCTTTTGAGACTGACCCTGATAACAAAAGACAAAGGCTCCATACTCTTTGGCTTCATAGTGGTAAATTAAAACAGCATCTGAGTTTTCACATCTCTACTTTGAGTTTGGCACCATGACTTCAGTTCTCTGATAAGTGAGAAATACTTGTTCTTTAGCTGTTTCCTCATTTTCTTCTGTTAAATTTTTTTCATGATTTGATCAACTTGTATTCACCTCTCAAAATCTACAGAGTGAGACTGAGTATCTTTATAACAGCCAGGCACTGAGCAAATTCCAGATACACATCCATGTGTGGAGAAACAAGCTCTATACATTGATACAGGGGATCACTCCTGAGAAGTTAATAAATGTGAGTTTTCCAAAGAAAGAGCAGCATGGGCTCATGTGAGATGAGAACATTTGATGGTCAAGAACCACCTCCCCAAGTAGATCCGTGGTGATGGACAGGCGAAAAAAGGACTGTGGAACAGAGAAACTGGGCCCGGGCCCCAGGCTGGTTGGTAGTCAGTTTATTATCTCTCCACATATGCACAATCATAATTGTACTTTTGGCAATAGTCCCAGTCATCATAGTTCCATCATTCTAGTCTCCTCCTAGACCTCAAAGTCCTCTACTTCGTTATGTCTTCTTCATCGTCTCATTGTGGTCTCATAGTGCTCTAATTCCAGTCATTGTCCTCACCTAGTCCTCCTTCTAGAACCAAAGTCACCGACTAGTCACCGACTTTCTAGTCCCCTTTTACTCCTTACAGCATAGTTATATAAAAATAATGAAGGGTGGGGGTACACATAGGTGAGGTTGAACATTGTCATAACAACAAATAGAGGTAAAGTCACTTCTTTAGGAGATTAACTCAAGAACAAAATCTCATCTGAGAATCCAGCACTCCATATTACTGAGAGAGCCACTCAAGGGCGGGATTCCATCCAAGGAGTATTGCTTTATCCTTTCCTCGGCTAAATTTACAATCATAGTAAATTTACTTCTTATAATATTTCTAGTCATTGTGCATGAACAAGTAAGAGATATATTAAATTTAAAGGTTGGCTCTTCCTGGGGACGTCTCACTATATATTCCAGACCATAATCCTCAGGCCAGATTAGTCTTTCCTAACCCCAGAAGCATCCTTAATCAGTTACTTCTTTTTGGGTCATGACAGAGTTTGTCCCATGACCATGCTCTTAACTTATTATACTTATGGCATTTATCTTGTATCCTTTAGATGTCAGGGTAGTTTACAGCTTGCTCTGTGTCCACCCAGTCTCTTCGTTGGGACAACAGAAAGAATCTGGGGTGAGTGACCGTAGCACTATTCTGTGGCAATGGTTTCACAGTGCCAGTACTGTAAACAATATATATGTGCAGACAGATGAGTAGATAACAAAGATGAGGTATATATAACAATGGAACACTATGAAGAGAGACATAATATCTTGTACCAAGTGATCACAGTCACCTGTGGCATATAAATTGAGGTGACTTGAGAGTGAAAGGCATCAAAGGAGATAGAAATGAAAATATTTCAAAATGAAATTATTTTGGAAAGTAAAAGGCTAAGAAAGGAAAGGAAAGGAGAAGTGCTAAGAAGAAGTTGATGTGAGGTAACAGGGCAGGGTAGGGTCCCAGGGCACATCAGTTATGTAGCAGGATGATTTAAGTAGATAGCTAAAACACAAGGTCATCAAGGCTACAAGCCTGGACACAAAATACAAAATATGACTGTTAAGGAGGCAGGTGGGAGGGTGGGAAGAAATCTGGGGACATTAGTAGAGGAGGTTGACACTAGTGGTGGGATTGGTGGTAGAACATTATATGTCTGAAACTCTAATTATAGCACATACGTAAATCACAGTGCCTAAAAAATGTATGCTTTTGGAGGAAAAATGTATATAACTATGAAAGTGGAAGCTGAAGGAGATGTATGGGACAAGTTTAGTAGGAGGGACAGTGAGTCTCCATGCTCTAGCTGAATATAGTACTTCCCACAATCTCTAAACACTGTCCACTTGAGTTTTCATGGATATTTCATTCCAAAAGTGTGATTCATAATTTATTGACCCTGGTTATTAATTGCAATTTCCAATATGCTTTCCTGGACAATAGAGGCTTAGATATTAGAATTAAAGTTCCTAAACTTCTTATCACATGGCTAACTTCACAATAAGCCATTTCTCATAATAGGTGGCCTTGATACCTTCAAATCAATCTACAAGCATAACAAGGTGAAAGTCTTTATTTCCAGATTACTAAGGGAATGCAAAGAGCTTTTATAGCTCTGTGTAAAAGTGAGGACATTATATATATGTAGCACTGTCATCCTATTGTTCATTGATTTGCTCGAGCTGGTACCATATATGTATATATATGTATATGTATATATGTTGCATGAGGCTCGTTCGAACATATGTATATATGTCATGTTTGGACGAACCTCACGCATGAAGGAACCAGCAGAGGAACCCAGGCGTGCAGGACCTGAGGCTGAGATTTCCAAGGCTGCGCAGATTGGAACTGGGCCTCTTCCAACCAGATCCCCCATTGTCCAGTAGCTAGGCAGTCACACCCAGAAACTGCCCCCGGCATTGTGTAATCCCATCAATGGCCAACATCCAGAGACTATAAAACCAAGCTTCTGGAAGTCCCAAGTTCTGCAATGCGGCCTCACGACATCTAATGGCCTAGTTCTCCCTCTTGGAGAACCTGACAAGTTACTGAGAGTCTATTGCCCACTTGGGAGAGCCTGGAAAGCTCCCTGTGGCATATTCATATCCCAAATATAGTAAAAGATACATACATACTTCTCAGAGAGTCTGGCATATTCATGGCGTATTCGATATGCCAAAAACAGTAACAATATGTCTCATTCCCCTGACCCTGAAAGAGCCTCCAATACTTGGGAAAGATGAGAAAGGAGAGGCTGCTAAAATCTCAGGGCTGAGTGTAATAGAGATATTACTGGTGCCCGCACAAGTAAATCGACAAACAGGATGACAGTGATGCAGTGATACAGATTTTCCCAAGAAAGTTTGGCCCAAGTAAGATTGGCCCAAATAGATTTTCCAAGTTAGATTGACCCAAGATATACTGGAAAAGTATAGATTGGCCCAAGGAAGATTGACCTGAGATAGACTGACCCGAGAAAGATTGGTCCAACATAGTTTGGCCCAACATAGATTGGCCCAATAAAGTTTGGCCCAACATAGATTGGTCCGGGACAGATTGTCCCAGTAAGATTGGCCCTAGATATATTGTCCCATGATAGATTGGTACAAGATTGATTGGCTCAAGATAAATTGACCCCAGATATACTGGTCCAAAATAGATTGGCCCAAGACAAATTGGCCCGAGAGAGATTAGCCCAAAATAAATTGACCCGAGAATGACCAATCCAACATTGTATGGCCAGAGATAGATTGGCCCCACAAGGATTGGCACCAGATATATTGGTGCCGAAGAGATTGGTCCTAGATAGTTTAGCTGCATATAGATTGTCCTCAATTATATTGACTACTAATAGATTGGCCCCAGATAGATTTGCTCCAGAATGATTAGCCCAAGATATTATGGATGAAGATAGATTGGCCCAAGGTAGGTTAGTCCAAGACATTGTCCCGACATAGTTTGGCCGTAGATAGATTAGCCAGAGGAAGATGGCCCCAGATATTTTGGCCCAAGATTGCGTGGCTGAAGACAGATTGGTCCAAGATATATTGGCTGAAGTTAGATTGGAACAACTAAACTGGCCAAAGATTGATTGGCCCAAGAAAGACTGCCTATATAGATTGTCCCTGAATAGATTGTCCTCAGATAGATTGGCCCAAGATTGATTGGTCCCACATGGATTTAACGTAGATAGATTGGCCCAAGATTGATTGGTACAAGACATATTGTCCCAAGAGAGTGGCTCAAGATATATTTGCCAAAAATAGATTGGCTGAGATAAAATTTGCCCGAGATTGATTGGCTCGAGATAGATTGGCCTGAGAAAAAATTGGTCGAACATATTTTGGCCAAAGATAGATTGGCACAAGATAGATTAGCCCCAGATAGATTGGCTGCATTTAGACTGGCCTCAGGTAGTTTGGCCCATAATAGAATGGCCCAGGTGAGTTTGGCTCAGGATAGACTTTCTTCTTCTTTTTTACATACTTACAAACGTCGTGTTTCAGTCATACAATGATCGGGTACCCATCCCTCCACCAGTGGCATTCTCCACCACCAATGATTCCAGTATCCCTTCCACCCATCCCTACCCCGTCATTCCCACCCCGCCTCTGTGGCAGGGCATTCTCCTTTTTTAAAAACTTTTATTTATTTTTATTTTATTTTTCTTAATTTTTATTTTATTTTTCTTAATTTTTATTTTATTGAACCACCGTGACAAAAGTTACAAAGCTTTCAGTTTAAAGTCTCAGTTATATAATGATCAAACCCCCATCCCTTCACCAGTGCACCTGTTCCCCCAACAAGAACCCCAATATACCCCCCTCCCACACCCCACCCCTCACACCTGAGTGGCTAGTGATCTTCACTTTATTCTCTTTATACTTTGGATACATTCAATATTTCAACAGAGAATGGACTAGTATTATTTGGAATTTCCCCCCAACAATTAAACCTGCTGAAAAGGCATCATTTGATAGTTTGATTTCCATTGCTGAGAATGAAGATTATAGGAGCTCGCACAGCTGTCGTGGCCGCGCGATTTTGGATTTCTGTTTTTTTAGCTCAGTTTACAGTCTAGATGCATTCTATAAGTCTCTGAGTGCCAAAATGGGTTAGTAGACCTACCAGATCATAGTCTTTAAGGAGCAGAGGGGCCGTGTCATGCGTGGCTGCTCTGGATCTCATCTGGGCAGAGAGCATGCCGGTAACACGCCCATCCCATGATCTCTTGTGCGCCACGTCACTACAAGCTCTGGGTTGTGAGTTCTAGAGAATGGCAGACGCCACGTGGGCACTGCCTCTGCTGCCACTGCTATCTTCCCCGTAGAAAGAAAGTATTGGGAGAGAAATGCTTTCTTTCTCAAAATTTCTCCCCGGGCGGCATGGGGTCGTAGCTCAGCTCACAGTCTAGATGCATTTCTATAAGTCTCTGGGTGCCAAAATGAGTTAGTAGACCTCCCGGGTCATAGTCTTTAAGGAGCAGAGGGGCCGTGTCGTGTGCGGCTGCTCTGGATCTCATCTAAGGGCATTCCCTTTGTTCTCTCTCCTTTTGGGTATTGTGGTTTGCAATAAAGGTATTAGTGGCCATCTATTTTCAGCAGCTCCCAACCTGAGCGACTCCTCCAGCATCCTTTACTTGGTGTTCCCTTCTCTGTCTGAGGTACGTTTCCCCTCAGCATGTGAGGATAGCTTGCAAGCTGTAGGGCAAAACTCTTGGTGCTTATCTCTATTATTCTTGGGTGTTTGTCTCCTAATCTGTTACTTTATATTCCACAGCTGAGTGCAATCTTCTATGTCTGTCCCTCTCTGACTCATTTCACTTAGCATGAATGGAGATGATATTGGAACAAACAGCAATTGAGTTCTGTTCCTTCCTTTGCCTGTCCATCGCCATTAACCTCCCTGGGGTGGGGGAAGTGGTGTGAGACTACTGAACGCAGGCGGCGGTAGTGATAGAGAGGCCATTGCCCCTTTTTGATCAATATTTTCAATGTTGATCCACCTGTATGCAAATTTTATGAGTTCATCTTTTCTAACATCTGCATAGTATTCCGTTCTGTAAATGTACCAAAGTTTCTTTTACCAGTCATCTGTTTTTAAGCACTCCAGTATTTTCCAGATTTTTGCTATTGTAAACAGTGCAGCAATAAACATACAAATGCAGATGTTATTGGTACTATACTTTTTTGCATCTCCAGGATATATTCCCAAAAATGGTATTTCTGCATCAAATGGGAGTTCAATTTCTAATTTTTTGAGAAGCGTTCATACTGTTTTCCAAAAGGGCTGATCTAGTCGGCATTCCCACGAGCAGTGAAGGAGAGTCCCTATCTCCCCACATCCATGCCAACAGCGGTTGCTTTTGTTCTTTTGGATGTGGGCCAGTCTCTGTGGTGTGAGATGATATCTCATTTTTGTTTTGATATGCATCTCCCTGATGATTAGTGATGTAGAGCACTTTCTCATGTGCCTTTTAGCCATTTGGATTTCTTCTTTGAGAAAGTTTCTGTTCATTTAATCGCCCAATTTTCTGATGGGGTTGGATGTTTTCTTATTGTGGAGTTCAATCAGTGCCTTGTATATTCTTGGTATCAACCCTTTATCAAATGGGTATTGGGTGAATATCCTTTCCCATTCTGTGGATTGTCTTTGTATTCTGGTCACTGTTTCTTTTGAGGTACAGAAGATTCATAGTTTAAGATAGTCCCACTTGTTTATCTCTGTTTCCACTTGCCTAGTCAGTATCGAGTCATATTTGAAGATACCTGTAGCTTCAATGTCGTGGAGGGTTTTGCTGACCTTGTCTTCAATATACCTTATGGATTCTGATCTGATGTTGAGGTCCTTAGTCCATTGTGACCTGACTTTTGTGCATAGTGTTAGGTCGTTGTGCATTTTTTTGTATGCAGCTGTCCAGTTTTGCCAGAACCATTTGTTAAAGAGGCTTTCCTTGCTCACTTCACATTTCTTGCTCCCTTATCAAAGACTAGATGGTCATATATTTGATGGTGTGTGTTAGGATATTCCACCTTGTTCCATTGGTCTACTGCTCTGTCTCTGTTCCAGTACCATGCTGTTTTAATTATTACTGCTTTGTAGTACAGTTTGAGGTTGGGGAAGGTGATGCCTCCCATCTTCTTTTTCCACAGAATTGTCTTAGCTATTCGTGAAGATTTGTTGTTCTATATAAATTTGAGGTGTGTTTGGTCCACTTCCTTGAAGAATGTCATGGGTATGCTTATATGGATTGCATTGAATCTTTATAATGCTTACGGGAGTATTGTATAAAGGTGGGATCTTCCACCTCACTAGCGCGGGTCCCCTTACTGGGAGAAGGGGTTTTGGGTGAGCTTGGTTGATGGTGGTTGCATTTTTCCCCTTCTAGAGTATATCCTTCCTCTCAGATATTTCTCTGTGATTTATTTGAGGCCTCTAGTGAGGGTTCAGAGGATGTGTTCTTTTTTTAAATTATTTTTGGGTCACACCCAGCGATGCTCAGGGGTTACTCCTGGCTTTGCACTCAGGAATTACTCCTGGCAGTGCTTGGGGGACCATATGGGTTGCCGGGTATCGAACCCGGGTAGGCCGCGTGCAAGGCAAACGCCCTACCCGCTGTGCTATCGCTCCGGCCCCAGAGGATGTGTTCTTTTACATTGGGCTTGTACAGCTTCTTGTGCTCATCAATATTTTGGTATAATTGGAATAGACTTGTGTTCACTTTTATTTTGGTGCAATTGGAATAGGCTAGTGGCCTATTGGCCTATTGTTTTTGAGATAGCCAGGGAGTGCTTTACAGAGTTAGGTAATGGGGATTGAGATGTGAGTCCAGTGTGCTGAGAGAGGGGAAAATAACTCGGCAACTGCCCCCTGAGACCATGCCCCCTGAAGCGGAGGCCATGCCCACTATTGTGGAGCCCACGTCTTCTCCTAGCCACATTGAGTCAGGGCATCTGGTGCACCTGGATGAAGAAAGAGAAAGCTCAGGGTCTGTGGTGGCGTTTGAGGATAGGTTGCCCTGCCTGTGATGCTGGGACGAGATCGGGTCCTGTGGCCGACCTGCACTCAGGTGCGGGGACTGGGGCACTGGGTGAGGGAAGCTGGTGGACCTGGATGAAGAAGGAGGAAGTGTGTGGGTCTGTGGTAGCAATCTGAGGACAGTGTGGCCCTGGATAGACTTTCCCAGCATAGTTTGGACCCAGATAAATTGGTGCAAGAGAGATCGGCAAAACATAAAGTGACCCAAGGTAGATTGCCCCAAGATAGATTGACACCACATAAAAAGGGCCCAGATAGATGGCTCCAGAGAGACTGGTCCCAGATAGATTTTCCCAGATAGGTTGTTGCCAAATAAATTGGACTGAGATAGATTGACCCCAGATACATTTGCCAGAGAGAGATTGACCAAAGATATATTGGCCAAGATTGACTGACCCAAAGTAGACTGGCCTGGGAAAGATGAGCCCAAGGGGCTGGAACATAGAATAGCAGGTAGGGCATTTGCCTTGCATGCAGCCGACCCAGGTTCAATTCCCAGCATCCCATATGGCTCCAAACAACACCAGGAGTAATTCCTGAGTGCAGAGCCAGGAGTAACCCCTGTGCATCACAGGGTGTGACCCAAAAAGAAAAAAATGATGAGCCCAAGATATATTGTCCTGGGATAGATGGCCCAAGATTGCTTGGCCGAAGATATATTGACCCAATATAGATTGGATGAAGATAGATTGACCCAGGAAAGATTGGGCCAAGACATATTTTGACCCATGACAGATTGGACCAAAAGCGTTTGCCTCAGATAGATTGGAACAAGATATATTGGACCAAGATGGATTGGCCAAGAAAGACTGGCCCAAGACATATTACCCCAAGATAAATTGGTCCCACATAGAATGGTCCCAGATATATTTACTCCAGGTATATTGCTCCAGATAGATTGGCCCAAGATTTATTGATCGCACATGGATTGGACCCAGATAGATTTGCCCAAGATGTATTGGTCCCAGATAGATTAGAACAAGATAGATTGGCACCAGATAGTTTGGCCCAAGATAGATTGGGCATAAATATATTGGCACCAATAAGATTTGAAAAAGATAGATTGGTTCCTGATAGATGACCACAGATAGAACGCCCCCAGATAGATTTGCCCAAGATAGATTTGCCCAAGATATATTGGACCAGAATAGATTGCCTCTGAATAGATGGGCCATAGATAGATTGGCTGATGATATATTGGGCCAAGATAGATTGACCTCATGTTAGTTGGCCTGAGATATATTGTCCCAAGATAGATTATCCCAAGATAGATTGGCCCCGGTAAGTTTTGCCAAAGATAGGTTGGCCCAAGATAGATTGGCCACAGATATATTAGCCCCAGATAGATTTGCCCAAGATAGTTTGGGTCAAGAAGATTGACCCACAACAGAATGCCTCTGTATATATTTGGCCTATGTAGATTGGCCCAAGATAGATTGTCCCAGGATTGATTGGCCCAAGATAGGTTGACCAGAGACGGATTGGCTCAAGATAGACAGGTCAGAGATAGATTGGCCCAAGATACGTTGTCCCAAGATAGATTGGCCCAAGAGAGTGGCCGAAGATAGATTGGAACAATATTGATTCACACAAGATAGATTGGCCCAAGAGAGTTTGCCCCCAGATCGGCTGCTCCCAGACAGATAGGCCCAAGGTATATTGGCCTAAACAGTTTCGCCCTGATACATTAGCCCAGGATAGATTTAAACAAGTTAGATTGGTTCAAGATAGTTTAACCCCAGTTCCCAGTGACCAGACCTGAGAACCCGAGGCCCTTTCCCTAGCTGAGGCCCTGGGAGAGTTCCTGGCTGGGAGAAAACCCGCTAGCCCCAGGAACACCAGAAATGAACGCCAACCCCCCCACTAGCACGAGGTGACCCACTGCTTCCTGCAGAAGTAAAGCGGCCATTGGGCGTGCCCAGTAACTGGACCTGAGACCCTGAATCCCCCTTCCCAGCTGAGGCCCCGCAAGAGTGCCTGGCTGGGAGAAACCCTGACTGCCCCGGCCTCCATGTTGGCACTGAAGTGACCCGCTGCTTCCTGCACAGGGAAAACAGCCAGTGGGTGTGGCCACTGGGGTGGTGGCCGCTCACATGGCCACAGTTACTTTTCCCTCTCCCAGCATTTTGGACTCACAGCTCAGCCACCATTATCTAATTCTAAATAGGACATCCTGGATATCCCAATCACATTAGGCCAATAGCCCACTAGCCTATTCCAATCAGAATACTCTCCCAAAACACTGAAATAAAAGTGAACACAAAGAACTGAACAATCCCAAAGAAAAAGAACACATCTCCTGAAGCCACACTAGTGAGCCCACGTAAGGCACAGAGGAGCACTGAAGAGCTAGTATTCTTAAAGGGGAAAAAAAAGAAACCACCATTGACTGAGCCCATGTAGAATCCCCCTTGAAGTGAGAGGTGGTCACTGATAATGAACTGATGGGACCCACCTCCATACTACCACAGCAACATGAAAAAACAGCACAGAACCCCCGCCATGAAGAGTGGATGAAGAAAAGAGCCCTGAAGCCTCAGCAGGGAATTCCCACAAATATAATCTCTCAGACAAAGAATTCAGAGCTGAAATGTTGAGGATGTTCAGTGAACTCAAAGTAACAGTGGAACAGACATCTAGTAAATTAAAGGAGGACATGAGAGAAACAGTGGGATATACAGCCAACAAAATACAGGAAGAAATGAGAGCAGAAATAACAAAGCTACAAACAGAAATATCATGAATGGAGAATTCTGTAGATGAAATAAAAAACTCAGTGAAACCCTCAACAGTAGAATGGTTACAGCCAAAGACAGAATCAGTGAGCTTGAAGATGAGCTGCAGGAAGCTTACAGACAGCAACAAACAATGAGATAAGACCTCAAGAGAGCTCTACAGTGAATAAGAGACCTAGGGGATGATTTCAAGAGGAACAACATAAGAATCATCGGAGTACCAGGAGGACAGGGAGGCAACCCTAATGAAAAAACCACAGTTAAAAAGAAATCATTACTGAAAAGTTCCCAGAGCTGGAGAATGCAGGCATCCAGATCCTAGGAGCCTGAAAGGTGCCAGCTAAAAGAGACCCAATTAAAAGACTCCAAGACATATTAGCCAGAATGAAGTATTCTCTGGATAGGGACACAATACTGCAAGTATCAAGGTCAAAGAGGGAAATCACATACAAAGGAGCACCCCTTAGATTTACAGCTATTGGAAGAAACCCTCCAAGTCCAAAGACAATGGTGGGATAAAGTAAAAAAAAAACTCAATGAAATGAACAATTCACCAAGAATACTTTATTTGGCTAAACTCTCACTCAAACTTGAAGGAACAGCACACTATTTTGTGGCTAAACAACAGCTCAGGAACTTCATAGACTCAAAACCAAACTTAAAAGAAGGAATATGGGGGCTACTGTAAGAAAAGAAAACCGCTTACAAGCACAACAAACCCGTACAGAAAGATGTCTCAAAACTCCATGACAATAATTTCTCTCAATATCAATGGTCTAAATGCACCAATTTAAAGACACAGAGTGGCAAAATGGATTCAGAAACTAAACCCAACATTTTGCTGCCTACAGGAAACACATCTGAACAGTCAGAGCAAACACAGACTCAAAGTCAAAGGATGGAAAATAATCCTGCAAGAAAACAACTCCCTCAAAAAAGCCGGGATGGCCTATGCAGTATCTGACAACATAGATTTCAGGTTGAAAAATATTAGAAGGGACAGCAAAGGCCTTTTTTTATTAATCAAGGGATATGTACAGAAGGAAGAAATCATACTCCCTAACGTATATGCACCAAATGACGGACCAGCTAAATACTTAAAACAATTACTAACAGATTTTAAGGAGGACATTGCTAGCAACACAATAGCAGCCAGAGACTTCAACACCGCTTTTCACCCCTCGATAGATCACTGAGAATAAAACTCACCAAGAACGGGGCTGGAGCACAGTGGGCAGGTCATTTGCCTTGCATGTGGCTGACCCGAATTTGATTCCCAGCATCCCATATGATCCCCCGAGCACCGCCAGGAGTAATTCCTGAGTTCATGAGCCAGGAGTAACCCCTGTGCATCGCTAGGTGTGACCAAAAAAGCAAAACAAACAAAAAAACAAACAAACAAAACCAAGGAACACTAGCTTTGAAGGAAGAAATAGAAGAGAGATGACTAATAGATTTATAGAGGGCTTCACACCCCAACAAGAACGAATACAAAGAATACACATTCTTTTTTTGTTTGTTTCTTTAAATTTTTAATTTTTTAACTTTCTTAAAAAATTATTTATTTTTTAATTAGTGAATCACCGGAGGGTACAGTTACAAATTTATACCTTTTCGTGCCATGTTTCCCTCGTACAAAGTTCGAGAACCCATCGCTTCACCAGTGCCCATTCTCCACCACAAATTAACCCGGCATCCCTCCCACCCCCCAATCCAATATCCCCCACCCCCACCCTGCTACTGTGGCAGGGTATTCCCTTTTGTTCTCTCTCTCTAATTAGGTGTTGTGGTTTGCAATAAAAGTGTTGAGTGTTCTCTCTCTCTAATTAGGTGTTGTGGTTTGCAATAAAAGTGTTGAGTGGCCATTGTGTTCAGTCTCTAGTCTACATTCAGCACGCATCACCCTTCCCCCACATGTGGCCTCCAACCACATTTTACTTGGTGTTCCCTTCTCTATCTGAGCTGCCCTCTGCCCAGCATATGAGGCCAGCTTCTAAGCCATGGAGTCAACCTCCTGGTACTTATTTCTACTATTTGTGTAGAGTCTCCTACTCTGTTATTCTATATAACACGAAATATATATATATAGACTCCTACAGAGTAGAGTCTCCTATTCTGTTATTCTATATTCCACAGATGAGTGCAATCTTTCTATGTCTGTCTCTCTCTTTCTGACTCATTTCACTTAGCATGATACTTTCCATTCTGATTCACTTATGTGCAAAGTTCATGACCTCATTTTTAAAAATTATTTATTTTTAATTAGTGAATCACCATGAGGGTACAGTTACAGATTTATACACTTTTGTGCTTATGCTTCCCTCATACAAAGTTCGGGAACCCATCCCTTCACCAGTGCCCATTCTCCACCACCAGTAAACCCAGCATCCCTCCCACCCTCCCCAATCCCATCTCCCCCCACCCCACCCTGCCACTGTGGCAGGGCATTCCCTTCTGTTCTCTCTCTCTAATTAGCTGTTGTGGTTTGCAATAAAGGTGTTGAGTGGCCACTGTGCTCAGTCTCTAGCCCTCATTCAGCCCGCAACACCCTTCCCCCGCATGGCCTTAGACTACATTATAGTTGGTGATCCCTGAGTTGCGCTTTCCCCAGAATGTGAGGCCAGCCTCCAAACCATGGAGTCAACCTCTTGGTACTTATTTCTACAATTCTTCGGTGTTAGTCTCCCACTCTGTTATTCTATATACCATAGATGAGTGCAATCTTTCTATGTCTGTCTCTCTCTTTCTGACTCATTTCACTCAGCATGAAACTTTCCATGCCGATCCACTTATATGCAAAATTCATGATTTCCTTTTTCCTAACAGCTGCATAGTATTCCATTGTATAGATGTACCAAAGTTTCCTTAACCAGTCATCCATTCTAGGGCATTCGGGTTTTTTCCAGATTCTGGCTATTGTAAACAGTGCTGCGATGAACATACATGTGCAGATGTCATGACCTCATTTTTTCTAACAGCTGCATAGTATTCCATTGTATAGATGTACCAAAGTTTCTTCAACCAGTCATCTGTTCTAGGGCACTCGGGTTTTTTCCAGATTCTGGCTATTGTACATAGTGCTCCGATGAACATATAAGTGCACATGTCATTTTGACTATACTTTTTTGCATCTCTGGGATATATTCCCAGCAGTGGTATTGCTGGGTCAAAGAGGAGCTCAATTTCTAATTTTCTGAGAATCGTCCATATTGTTTTCCAAAAGGGCTGAACCAGTCGGCATTCCCACCAGCAGTGTAGAAGGGTCCCTTTCTCCCCACATCCTCTCCAACAGCGGTTGCTTTTGTTCTTTTGGATGTGTGCCAGTCTCTGTGGTGTGAGGTGGTATCTCATAGCTCTTTTGATCTGCATCTCCCTGATGAATAGTGATGTAGAGCACTTTTTCATGTGACTTTTGGCCATTCGTATCTCTTCCTTGGAGAAGTTTCTGTTCATTTCTTCTCCCCATTTTCTGATGGGGTTGAATGTTTTCTTCTTGTAGAGTGCAACCAGTGCTTTATATACCCTTGATATCAACCCCTTATCAGATGGGTATTGGGTAAATATCCTTTCCCATTCTGTAGATTGTCTTTGTATTCTGGTAGCTGTATCTTTTGCGATGCTGAAGCTTTTTAGTTTAATGTAGTCCCATTTGTTTATCTCTGTTTCCACTTGGGTGGCCAGTTGCATGTCATCTTTGAAGATACCTTTAGCTTCAATATTGTGGAGAGTTTTGCCGACCTTGTCTTCAATATACCTTATGGTTTGTGGTCTGATGTTGAGGTCTTTAATCCATTTTGATCTGACTTTTGTGCATGGTGTCAGGTCAAGTTCTAAGCCCATTCTTTTGCATGTGGTTGTCCAGTTGTGCCAGCACCATTTGTTAAAGAGGCTTTCTTTGCTCCACTTCACATCTCTTGCTCCCTTATCAAAGATTAGATGATTATACATTTGGGGTTGTGTGTAAAGATATGCCACCCTGTTCCATTGGTCCGCGGCTCTGCCTTTGTCCCAGTACCATGCTGTTTTAATTTTTACCGCTTTGTAGTAAAGTTTTAGGTAGGGGAGGGTGATGCCTCCCATCGTCTTTTTCCCAGGAATTGTTTCAGCTATCCATGGGCGTTTGTTGTTCCATATGAATTTTAGGATTGCTTGATCTGTTTCTTTGAAGAATGTCATGGGTATCCTTATAGGGATCGCATTGAATCTGTATAATGCTTTGGGGACTATTGCCATTTTGACAATATTGATTCCCCCTATCCATGAGCTGGGTATATGTTTCCATTTCCTCACGTCCTCTTTTATTTCATAGAGTAGCGTTCTATAGTTTTCTTTGTAGAGGTCTTTTACTTCCTTAGTTAAGCTGATTCCGAGGTACTTGATTTTCTGGGGCACGATTGTGAATAGGATTGCTTTTTTCATGTCCCTTTCCTCTGACTCATTGTTTGTATATAGGAAGGCCATGGATTTTTGGGTATTGATTTTGTAGCCTGAAACTTTACTGTGTAAGTCTATTGTTTTTAAGTGTTTCTTAGTAGAGGCTTTAGGCTTCTCTAGATATAGTATCATATCGTCTGTGAATAGTGAGAGGTTGATTTCTTCCTTTCCTATCTTGATGCCCCTAGTCTCTTTTTCTTGCCTAACAGCTATCGCAAGTACTTCCAGTACTATCTTGAACAAAAGTGGTGAGAGTGGGCATCCTTACCTTGTCCCTGATCTTAGAGGAAAGGCCCTTAGTTTTTCCCCACTGAGGATAATGCTTGCCATAGGCTTGTGGTAGATGGCTTTGACTATCTTGAGGAAAGTTTCTCCAAAACCCATTTTGGTGAGGGTTTTCATCATGAATGGATGTTGGATCTTGTCAAATGCTTTCTCTACATCTATTGATATGATTTTTGTTGATATGATGGATTATGTTGATTGATTTCCGAATGTTAAACCATCCTTGCATCCATGGGGTGAATCCCACTTGGTCATGGTGTATGATCTTTTTGATGAGTTGTTGGATCCTATTTGCTAATATTTTGTTGAGGATCTTTGCATTGGTGTTCATCAGGGATATTGGTCTATAATTTTTTTCTTAGTGGTGTCTTTGTTTGCTTTTGGTATTAGGGACATGTGTGCTTCATAGAAACTGGGAGAGTTCCTGTTTTTTCAACTTCCTGGAAAAGCTTGAGGAGAACTGGCAACAGGTCTTCTTTAAATATTTTGAAGAATTCACCCATGAATCCATCTGGACCTGGGCTTTTGTTTTTGGGGAGATTTTTATTATAGTTTCAATTTCCTTAATGGGTCTATTCAGATATCCCAAGTCTTCTTTTTTCAGTCTTGGAAGATTGTAGGAAACAAGGAATTTATCCATTTCTTTTAGGTTCTCTTGTTTCGTGGCATAAAGGCTTTCAAAGTAGTCTCTGATGATCTTTTGAATTTCATTGATTTCTGTTGTGATGTCCCCCTTTGCATTCCTGATTCGGTTTATTAGGGTTCTCTCTCTCTCTCTCTCTCTCTCTTTCTTTGTGAGTCTTGCTAGTGGTTTGTCAATCTTGTTTACTTTTTCAAAGAACCAGCTCTTGGTTTCATTGACCTTTCGGATTGTTTTCTGGGTTTCCATGTCGTTAATTTCTGCTCTAATTTTTATTATTTCTTTTTTTCGGTCTGGTTTGGGTTCCTTTTTCTGGTCCTTTTCTAAGGCCTTGAGCTGTGAAGTCAAGCTGTCTATGTAGGCCCTTTCTTCCTTCCTAAGGAATGCTTGCAGAGCTATAAATTTCCCCCTTAATACAGCTTTAGCTGCGTCCCATAGGTTTTGGTAGCTTGTGTCTTCATTCTCATTTGTTTCGAGGTATCTCTTGATTTCTTCCTTGTTTTCCTTCCTGACCCACTTATTGTTCAACACTGAGCTGTTTAATTTCCAGGTCTTTGTTTTGATTTTTTGCATTTGTGTGTGATTAGTTTCTATCTTCAGCGCATCGTGGTCTGAGAAGATAGTTGATACAATTTCTATTTTTCTGATTTTATTGATGTATGTTTTGTGTCCAAGTACATGGTCTATTTTGGAGAATGTTCCATGTGCACTGGAAAAGAATGTGTATTGTTTCTTTTTGGGGTGTCAAGCCCTGTATAGGTCTATCAGTCCTCTCTCTTCTATTTCTTCCTTCAGAGTCTGTGTTTCCTTGCTGAGTTTTATTCTTGTCGATCTATCCAGAGGTGATAGGGAAGTGTTGGACTCTCCGACTACTATTGTGCTGTTAGTGATGTCCTCCTTAAAGTCTGTTAGGAGATGTTTTAAGTATTTAGCCTGTCTCTCATTAGGTGCATGTACGTTTAAGATAGTGATTTCTTCCTGTTGCACATATCCCTTGATAAATAGGAAGTGACCTCCATTGTCCCTTAATCTTTTTCAACCTGAAATCTATGTTGTCGGATACTAGTATTGCCACCCCAACTTTTTTGAGGGAGTTGTTTGCTTGCAGGATTGTTTACCATCCTTTGACTCTGAGTCTGTGTTTGCCCTGACTGTTCAGGTGTGTTTCTTGCAGGCAGCAGAATGTTGGGCTTAGGGGGCTGGAGTGATAGCACAGCGGGTAGGGCGTTTGCCTTGCACGCGGCCGACCCGGGTTCAAATCCCAGCATCCCATATGGTCCCCTGAGCACCGCCAGGAGTAATTCCTGAGTGCAGAGCCAGGAGTAACCCCTGTGCATCGCCAGTGTGACCCCCCAAAAAAAACCCCCCAAAAAAAGAATGTTGGGTTTAGTTTCCGAATCCATTCTGTCACTCTATGTCTCTTAATTGGTGCATTTAGATCATTGACATTGAGAGAAATTATTGTCAGGGGGTTTTGTGTCATCTTTCTATGGGGTTTGTTGTTGTTGTGGGGTTCTTCTTTGTCTTACAATAGCCCCTTTATTCCTTCTTTTAAGTTTGATTTTGAGTCTATGAAGTTTCTGAGCTGTTGTTTATCCGAGAAATAGTATATGGTTCCTTTGAGTTTGAGTGAGAGTTTAGCCAGATAAAGTATTCTTGGCAAGGCGTTCATTTCATTGAGTTTTTTCACTATGTCCCACCATTGTCTTCAGGCTTGGAGGGTTTCCTCTGATAGTCTGCTGTAAATATGAGGGGACCTCCTTTGTATGTGATTTCCTTCTTTTACCTTGCTGCTTGCAGAATTGTGTCTCTATCCACCTCATTCATCATTCTGACTATAATATGCCTTGGAGTCTTTTTATTCGGGTCTTTTTTTGCTGGTACTCTTCGGACTCCTTGGATCTGGATGCCTGCCTTCTCCACTTCTGGGAATTTCTTAGCAATGATGTCTTTCACTGTGTTTTTTCCGTTGGGATTACTTCCCTGTGCTTCTGGTACTCTAATGATTCTTATGTTGTTCCTCTTGAAGTCATCCCCAAGGACTCTGATTCGCTCTATAGCCATTTTGATGTCTTTCGCCATTATTTGTTGTTGTCTGTAAGCTTTGTGCAGGTTATCCTCAAGGTCGCTGATTCTGTCTTCGGCTGTAGTCATTCTACTGTTGAGGGCACCTACTGATTTTTTTTTTGTGTGTGACTCTTGTTCGCAGCATTGTGACATCTGTTTGTAGCTTTGAAATTTCTGATCTCATTTCTTCTTGCATTTTCTGGGTTGACCGTTCCAAAGCATCATTCATCTCCTCCCTTAATTTATTGGATGTCTGTTCCCTGGTTGCTTTGAGTACATCGACTCTTTTCAAGATTTCTTCTCTGAATTCTTTTTCTGAGAGGTCCAGTATGTGGGTAGACCCTGTGGAGATTTCTGGAATCTTTTCTTCATCTTCTCTTTGTGGAAGGGATTTCAGCTGTTTCTTCATATTATGGAAGTCTAGAGTTGTAGCCTTCTAATTGTCTATCCCTATTCCCTCTCTCTCCGGGGGGGATTCTATTTGTGCTAAGTTGATGATGGTGGCTTTGTTCCAATTCCAGAATACTTCCTTATTCTCAGGCTCTCCTCTTGGTTTAGGTGGGGCCTTTAGTGATGACTTAAGGCTATGCTGTCTTTACGAGGAGTTTGTGCAGATTCTATTGTTCACTGACAGCTTTTGTGGAGTTCAAGTCAGCTACAGGACTATTTTGCAAAAAAATGATTTAGATGGCCAGGGTCATTTTTGAAGAAATAGGTTACAGAGTATGTAATGTAAGAAAAATTACAACTGCGGCTGCGTAAGCGGCCGCCGCTCTGGCAAATGGCCACGCCCATTTTGAGACCAGGCCTCCTGAACTACAGGCCAGCCCCCAGTAATCTCTTGGGGCACAGGGCAGAGTCGGCAGGTGGGAGAGTGTCCCTCGGGTCGGTAGACGGAGTCCTGATCCTCTTTGTGAGTACCTGATTGGGAGTTCGGGCGTTAAAGAGGAGTGGAGAGGCATGTCCACACAGCGTAGGGAGTTGGGGGGGGGGGTTCCAGTGGAGCCCCTGCAGCCTGGGAACTGATGGGAGAGTGTCCCTCAGGTCCAAGAATACACATTCTTTTCCAGTGCACACGGAACATTTTTTAAAATAGACCACATGCTGGGTTACAAATCATGCCTCAATAGAATCAGGAAGATAGAAATTGTATCAACTATCTTTTCAGACCATGAAGCACTGAAGATAGAAGTTAATCACACATAGACTTGGAGAACCAAATCAAACAACTAGAAACTAAACAACTCAATGTTGAACAATCAGTTGGTCAGGAAGGAAATCAAGGAAGAAATCAAGATACCTGGAAACAAATGAGAATGGAGACATGAGCTATCAGAACTTATGAGACTCAGCTAAAGCTGTGTTAAGGGGAAAATTTATAGCTCTGCAAACATTTCTCAGAAAGGAAGAAAGTGCCCAAATAAATAACTTGACTTTACAGCTCAAGACCTTAGAAAAGGACCAACAAAATGAGCCCAATCCAGGCTGAAGGAAAGAAATAATAAAACTTAGAGCAGAAATTAATAACATGGAAACCCAGAAAAACAATCCAATAGGTCAATGAAACCAAGAGCTGGTTCTTTGAGAAAATATAAAAGATTGATTTAGCAGGATATCACAAAAAGAGAGAGAGAGAGAGAGAACCCTAATAAACCGAATCAGAAATGAAAAGTGGGACATCACAACAGAAACCAAACTTATTCAAAAGATCATCAGAGACTACTGCAAAAGTCTGTATGTTATGAAACAAGAGAACCTAGACAAAATGGGTAAATTCCTGGATTCCTATAATCTCCCAACAGTGAACCAAGAAGATTTGGTATACCTGAATAGATCTATTACTATCAAGGAAATTGAAACTGCAACAAAAAGTCTTTCCCAAAACAAATGCCCATGTCCAGATAGATTCACTAATGAATTCTTTCAAACATTTAAAGAGAACATATTGCCAGTTCTCAAGATTTTCCAGGAAATAGAGGAAACAGAAACAGAAACTCTCCTGAACAGTTTCTATGAAGCACTGTCACTGTCACTGTCATACCGTTGCTCATTGATTTGTTTGAGCGGGCACCAGTAACGTCTCTCATTGAGAGACTTGTTGTTACTGTTTTTGGCATATCCAATATGCACGGGTAGCTTGCTCTGCCATGCGGGCTCGATACTCTTGGTAGCTTGCCGGGCTCTCCGAAAGGGGCGGAGGAATCGAATTCAGGTCGGCCGTGTGAAAGGCGAACGCCCAACCGCTGTGCTATCACTCCAGCCCTCTATGAGGGACATATCTCCTAAATACCAAAATCAAAGACACTAAAATAGATAGAAAACTACAGACCAATGTCTCCTAAGAGCACTGATGTGAAGATCCTCAACAAAATATTAGCAAATAGAATCCAACAACTCATCAAAAAGATCATACATCACGACCAAGTGGGATTCATAACAGGGATGCAAGGATGGTTTAAGATTTGGAAATCAATTGACATAATCCGTCATATCAACCAAGGAAAAAATAAAAACCATATGATCATATTAATAGATGTAGAGAAAGCATTTGACAAGATCTATCACCCGTTTATGATAAAAACTCTCACCAAAATGGGTCTTGAAGGAATGTTCCTCAATACAGTGAAAGCCATCTACCACAAGCTTATGGCAAGCATTATCCTCAATGGGGAAAAACTAAGAGCCTTCCCTCTAAGATCAAGGATGCCCACACTCACCACTTCTGTTCAATATAGTACTGGAAATACTAGCAATAGCGGTTAGACAAGAAAAAGACAATAAGGGTATCCAGATAGGAAAAGAAGAAATCAGGCTCTCACTATTTGTAGATGATATGATACTATATTTAGAGAACCCCAAAGCCTCTACCCAGAAACTCATAGAAACAATAGACTTGTATAGTATAGTCACCAGCTATAAAATCCAATACCCAGAAGTCCATGGCTTTCCTATACGCAAATAATGAGAAGAAAGTTACATGAAAACAACAATCCCTTTCACAATCATGCCTCAAGAAGTCAAATACCTTGGAATCAGCTTAACTTAGGAGGTAAAGGACCTGTACAAAGAAAACTACAAAACTACTTCACAAAATAAAAGACACGAGGAAGTGGAAACACATCCCCTGCTCATGGATTGGAAGAATTAACATTGTCAAAATTGCAATTTTCCCCAAAGAATTATACAGATTCAATGCTATCTCTATAAAGATGCCAGGCAATTCTTCAAAAAAATGGATCAAACACTCCTGAAATTCATATGGAACAACAAACCCCCACGAATAGCTAAAGCAATTCTTGGGGAAAAAATGATGGAAAGCATCACCTTCCCCAACCTCAAACTCTACTACAAAGATATAATAATTAAAAGATACATGGTACTGGAACAAAGGCAGAGCCTCAGACCAATGGAACAGGGTGGAATATGATTACACACACCCTCAAATATATGATCTTCTAATATTTGATAAGGGAGCAAAAAATGTGAACAACGAAAGCCTCTTTAACAAATGGTGCTGGCAAAACTGGACAGCTGTATGAAAAAAAAAAGATCTCAGACCTCTACCTAACACTATGCACAAAAATCAGATCACAATGGATTAAAGATCAGAATCCATAATCTACATTGAGGACAAGGTCGGTAAAACCCTTCAGGACATTGAAGCTAAAGGTATCTTCAAAGATGATGCGCCACTGACCAAGCAAGTGGAAACAGAGATAAACAAATGGGACTATCTCAAACTACGAAGCTTCTGTACCTCAAAAGAAACAGTGACCAGAATACAAAGACAATCCACAGAATGAGAAAAGATATTCACCCAATACCCATATGATAAAGGGTTGATATCAAGGATATGCAAGGCACTTGTTGAATTCCACAAGAAGAAAACATCCAACCCCATTAGAAAATGGGGCGATGAAATGAACAGAAACTTTCTCAAAGGAGAAATCTGAATGGTTAAAAGGCACATGAGAAAATGCTCTTCGTCAATATCATCAGGGAGATGCAGATCAAAATAATAAAGAGATATCATTTCACACTACAGAGACTAGTCCACATCCAAAAGAACAAAAACAACCAGTGTTGGTATGGATGTGGGGAGAAAGGGACTCTCCTTCACTGCTGGTGGGAATGCCGACTGGTTCAGCCCTTTTGAAAAACAGTATGAACCCTTCTCAAAAATTTAGAAATTGAGTTCTCATTTGACCCCGCATTACTACTTCTGGGAATATATCCCGGAGATGCAAAAAAGTATTGTAGAAATGACATCTGCACTTAATTGTTCATTTCAGCACTGTTTACAACAGCCAGAATCTGGAAAAAACCCAAGTGCCTGAGCACAGATGACTCAGAATGGAATACTATGCAGATGTTAGAAAAGATGAAGTCATGAACTTTGCATATAAGTGGATCAACATGGAAAGTATCATGTTAAGTGAAATGAGTCAGAAAGAGAGGGACAGACATAGAAAGATTGAACTCATTTGTGGAATATAAAGTAACATAATGGGAGACTAACACCCAAGGATAGTAGAGATAAGTACCAGGAGGTTTGCTCCATGGCTTGGAAGCCAGCCTCACATACTAGGGGAAAAGACAGCTCAGAGAGAGAAGGGACCACCAAGTAAAGGGTGTTTAGAGAGGGCCCACTTGGGACGGGAGATGCGTGCAGAAAGTAGACTATAGACTGAACTTGATGGCCATTCAATACTTGGATTGCAGACTACAACACCAAAAGGAGAGAGGGAGTAAAAGGGAATGTGCCTGTCACAGAGGCTGAGGAGGGGGAGGGCGGGGGGATGAGGAGATGGAATGGATATTGGAAACATTGCTGGTGTAGAATGGGCACTGGTGGAGGGATGGACACTTGATCATTGTATGACTGAAACATAAGCACGAAATTTGTAAGTTTGTAAATGTACCCCACGGTGATTCATTAAAAAATAAAAAAATTTTTAAAATAGTTTAACCAAATATGTATTAGTTACAGCTCTATTGACCCTAGTGAGATTGGCCCAAACTAGATTGGCAAAAAAGAGATTTCTCAGGTAATTTGGCGCCAAATAGATTATTAGAAGATGGTATGACCAAGAGAGATTGGTCCAAAAATGATTTGTTCAATACAGATTGGCCCAAGATAGATTAATCTAAATTAGATTGAACCCAGTTAGATTGGCCGAAGATATATTGGCCTAAGAAAGATTGGCTCAGCATAGAATAGCTACAGATAGATAAGCCCAAGAGAGATTTACCAAGATAGAATGGCCAAAGATATAATTGATCAAGGTAGATTGCCCCTAGATATATTTGCTCAAGAAGATTGACCAGACAGGGATTGGACTGAGATAGATTGGCCCAAG
This sequence comes from Sorex araneus, assembly GCF_027595985.1. NCBI lineage: Eukaryota > Metazoa > Chordata > Mammalia > Eulipotyphla > Soricidae > Sorex > Sorex araneus. Next base: position 359,029,388 of record NC_073302.1, on the reverse strand, counting down.
ATAGAATGGCCCAAGATTAATTGGCCAAGATAGGTTGGCCCAAGAGATATTGGCCCAAGATAAACAGGCCCTAGATGGATTGTACAAATATACTTTGGGTAATCATAGTTTGGTCCAAGATAGATTGGCCACAGATAAATTGGCCACAACAGATTGACTGAAGATAGATTGGCCAAGATAGATGGAAACAAGATAAATTAGCCCAAGAGATATTGACCTAGATAGATTAGCCTAAGATATATTGGCTCAAAATTATTTAGCCCCAGAAAGACTGGCCCCAAATAGACTGACCCAATATATATTGGCTTGAGACAGATTGAACCAAGATAGTTTGGACTGAGACATATTGGTCCAATATAGATTGGCCCAAGAAGGTTTGGTCCAACATAGTTTGGTGGAATATAGATTGGCTCAGATATATTGGCCCCAGATAGATTGGCCACAGATATGTTGTCCTCCAACAGATGGTCCAAGATATAATGGGCCGAGATAGATTGGCCTAGGATCAACTGTCCCAGCATAGATTGGCCCTAGATAGATTGTTCCAAGATAGATTGGCACAAGGTACAGAGGCCCAAAATAGATTAGCCCAAGATAGATTGACCCCAAATATAATTGACCCAAGACAGATTGGCCAAAGATTGATATGTCCAAGGTAGAACAGCCCAAGACATATTGGCCTAGATAGACTGGTCCAAGATAGACTGGCCTGAAACAGACCGGCCCAAAAAAACTGGTCTGTGAGAGATTGACCTGAGACAGATTGACCTGGAAATGATTGGTCCTATATCATATGGCCAAAGATAGATTGGCCCCACAGGGATTGGTTACAGATATATTGGCATCGAAAAGATTGGCTCTAGATAGTTTGGTTCATAGATTGGTCCCAGTTATATAGGCTACTGATTGATTGTCCCCAGATAGATTGGCCCAATAGATTAGCCCAAGATAGTTTGGCTGAAGATAGACTTGCTGTAGATAGATTAGCCAGAGATAGATTGGCTCAACATTGCTTGGCCAAAGATAACATAGATTGGCTGAAGATAAATTGGGAAAACTAAGACTGGCCAAAGAATATCTGGCCCAAGAATACTGGCCCAAGATAGATTGGCCAAAGATAGATTCGGCAATATTGAATGACCCAACATAGATTAGCTAGAAATTGATTGGCCAAGTTAGATAGGCCACAGATAGACAGACTGCCCCACATAGATTGGCTAAGATAAATTGTCCATAATGAATTGCCCCCATTTTGACTGGCCCCAAATAGATTGGCCCAAAATAGATTGGATCAAGATAGATTGGCCCAACATTGAATGACCCCAGATAGAGTGGCTCCAGAGACTGGCCCCAGATAGATGATCACAGATTGGTAGGTCCCAGATAATTGGAACCAGATAGATTGATCCCAGATACACTTTCCAAGAAATATTGTCCCAATATAGATAGGCTCCATATATATTGGCCTAGATTGATTGACCTGAGATAGATTGGCCTGAGATATATTGGCCCGAGAAAGATTGGTTCCACATAGATGGCCAAAGATAGACTGGACCAATATATACTGGCCCTTGATATATTTGGAACAGATTGATTGGCCTCAGATATATTGACCCAAGATAGAATGGCCCAAGGCAGATTGGCTCACTATAGATTGTCCAAGCATAGATGGGCCCCAGATAGATTTACCCAAAATAGTTTCACCAAGAATTGATAGGTCCAAGAGAGGTTGGCCAAAGAGTGATTAGCCCAAGATAGAAAGACCTGACATAGATTGGCCCAAAATACATTGGCCCATGGTAGATTGGCACAGATAGATTGGCCCAAGGCAAATTGCCCCAGACATATTGGTCCAAGAGACATTGGCCCAAGATAAGATAGATTGGCCCAAGATAGATTTGCCCGCAATGTTTGGCCCAAAATACATTCGCCTAAGATATATTGGCAGAAGATAGATTGGCCCAAGATACTTTACCCAATATATATTTCTCTAGATTGATTGGCCCAAGATAGATTGACCGAAGAGAGATTGGCGACAGAGATATTGTCCCCAGATATTTTGGCCCCAGATAGATTGGCCCAAGATATACTGGCCTAAGATAAATTGGCCCAAGATATATTGGCCTAAGATAGATTGGCTCAGGATAGACTGGCACGATACACAGGCCCAAAACAGATTTGCCAATATAGTTTGGCCCAGGATATATTGGCCCCAGATAGATTGGCCTTGGATAGATTGGACTGAGATTGATTGCCCCACGAAAGAATGGCCCAACATATTTTGACCGAGGATAAATTGACACAAGATAGATGGCCCCAGATAGATTGGCCCCAGATAGATTGACCTCAAATATATTGGTCGAAGATAGAATTGTCCAAGATTGCTTGGTTGAAGATAGATTGGACCTAGATAGATTACAAAAATGTAGATTGACACAAGAAAGATTGGCACAAGACACAATGACCCAAAGAAATTGGCCCAAGAGAGATTGGCTCCAGATACATTGGCCCAAGATATATTGGCCCCAGATATATTGGTCCCAGTCAGATTGGCCCAAGGTAGATTGCCCAAGATAGATTGTCACAAGATATATTTCCCCAAGAGATTTTGGCCCAAGAGAGATTGGCCCAAGATTGACTGGAACACATATATTTGCCCAAGAGAGTTTGGCCCTATATAAAGTGGGTAGATTGGCCCAAGATATATTGGCCCAGGATTGATTTGCACAAGATAGATTGACCCAAAATAGATTAGCCCAATATATATTGGATACAGATAGATTGGCCCAAGCTGGATTGGCCCAAACAAGATTGACCATAGAGATATTGTCCCCAGATATATTTGACTCAGATAGATTGGCCTGAAATAGTTTGGCCAAAGAGAAACTGGCCCAATAAAGATTCTCCCAAGATAGACTGGACCAAGATACATTGACCAAAGATAGATTGTATTCATATAGATTGGCCCAAATATATTTGTTTAAGATTGATTGGCCTAGGATAGAATGGCCAGATAGATTGTCCTAAGATAGATTCACACAGGTAACAATGGCCCATGATAGATTGGCCAAGATAGATAGAACTAAGTTATATTGGCCCAATATAGACTGGCACAAGACTGATACATGCAAGATAGATTGGCCCAAGATATATTGGCCTAAGATAGATTTTCCCAAGATAGATGGTCCTGAGACAGATTGGCCCGAGATAAATGGACCCAACATAGATTGGCCCTACAAAGATCGGTCTAATGTCATTTGGCTGTAGATAGATGGCCAAAGATAGGTTGGTCCCACAGGGATTAGCCCCAGATATATTGGTGCTAAAGAGATTGGACCTAGATAATTTGGACCCACATAGTTTGGTCCCATTAGATTGGCTACTGATAGTTGGCCCAGAAAGATTTGCCCAAAATAAATTGGCCCAGAATAGATTAAAACAATATAGATTGACCCAAGATAGTAAAACCCAATACATATTGGTTACAGATAGATTGGCCCAAGATACATTGCCCCAAGATAGATTGACCCCATATATATTGGCCCATGTAGATTGCCCAAGATTGATAGATCCAATATAAATTGCTCCAAGAAATACTGTCCCAATATAGATTGTCCCAAGATAGATTTTCCCCAAGATAGATGGCCAAGAAATATTGGTCCAACATCATTTTGGCCAAAGATAGATTCGGCGAAGATAGATTGGCCTACAGGGATTGGCATTGGAAAGACTGACCCTATTCAGTTTGGCCCCACAAAATTGGCCCCAGTTAGATTTGCCACTGATAGATTCGCCCCAGATCGATTGGCCTCAGATACATTGGCCTAAGACAATTTGGCCCCAGATAGATTGGACCAAGATTGTTTGGCCTCACATATAATGGCCCCAGATAGATAGGCTCTAGAGAGACTGGTACCAGATAGATTTTCCCACATAGATTGGCCCCAGATAAATTGGACACAGATAGATTGGCCCAGATACATTTGCCCAAGATAAATTGGTTCAAGATATATTGACCTAGATTTATTGACCTGAGATAGATGAGTCCTAGATATATTTGCCCAAGATATATTGACTCAAGATTGCTTGGCCAAAGATAGATTGGATAAAGATACATTGGTTGAAGGTAGATGAACCCAAGAAGGATTGGTTCAAGATACACTGACTGAAGATAGATTGGCTCAAGAGATATTGATCCAGATAGATTGGCCCAAGATATATTGGAGCAAGGTAGATTAACCAAATAAATTGGCCCCATATAAACTGGCTCCAGATAGATTTGCCCCAAATAGATTGCCTCCAGATATATTGGCCTAGATAGATTGGCCCCAAATAGATAGGCACCACATAGCTTGGCCCAAGATAGATTTGCCCAAGACTGATTGGCCCCACGTGGGTTGGCCCAAATAGAATGGCCCCAGAAGGTTTCTCACCAGATGGATTGGACCAAGATAGATTGATCCCAGATAAAATGGACCAAGATAGATTGATTCCAGATAGATCAGAACAAAATAGATTTGTCCCAGATAGCTATGCCCATGATAGATTGGAACCAGATTGATTGTCCCGAGACAGACTGACCCAAGATAGATTAGCCCAAGATAGATTGGCCTCAGATTTTCCAAAGATTCACAGCCGACTTACTGGCTGAAACCCTCATGGCCCGAAAACAGTGGTGGGATATAGTGAAAAACCTCAATGAAATAAATGCTTCACCAAAAATACTTTACCTAGCTAGGGTCTCTTTTATAACAGAAGGAACAACACACAATTTCACAGACAAACAACAGCTCAGGAACTTCATAGACACAAAACCATGGTTACAAGAACAACTAAATGGGCTTCTTTAAGACAAGACAATCCCCTCAAATACAACCAAATTTCAACAGAAATATGGGACAAATCCCCATGACAATAATCTCTCTCAAAGTCAATAGACTAAACGCACCAATTATAAGACACAGAGTGGCAGGATGGATCAGAAAATTGAACTCAACATTCTGCTCCTTGCAAGAAACACATCTCAACAGTCAGAGCAAGCACAGACTCAAAGTCAAAGGCTGGAAAACAATCCTACAGGCAAAAAAACTCCCATAAAAACTTGCGTAGCCTCCTAGTATCAGACCACATTGATTTCAGATAGAAGAAGTTCAGAAGAGACAGTGAAGGTCATTTCTTATTGATCAAGGGATCTGTAGAACAGGAAGAACTTACAATACTAAATGTATATATGCACCTAATGAGGGATGAGCAAAGTGCTTAAAACAACTACTCATAGACTCAAAGAAAGACATTGATAGTAACACAATACTAGTGGGAGACTTCAACACCGCTTTATCACCTCTTGATAGATCAACCAAACTCAAGCTTAGCAAGGACATACAGAATCTGAGGGAAGAAATGAAAGAAAGGGGCTTAGTAGATATATATAGGACACTTCATCCTCAGAAATCTGAATGCACATTCTTCTCAGGTGTGCATGGAACATTCTCCAAGATAGACCACATGCTGAGCCACAAAACATACCTCCATAAAATTAAGAAGATAGAGATTATATCAATGATTTTCTCAGACCATGATGCACTGCAATTAGAAGTAAATCACACACACAAACAGAAAACTAAATCAAACACCTGGAAATTAAACAGCTCACTATTGAACAAAGAGTGGCTTAGAAAGGTAATCAGAGAGGAAATCCAAAGATACCTGGATACAAACGAAAATGAGGACACAAGTTACCAAAACTTATGGGACATGGCAAAAGCTGTGTTAAGAGGAAAGTTTATAGCTCTACAAGCATTCCTTAGGAAATAAGAATGAGTCCACATAAGTAACCTAACCTCACAGCTTAAGAGCTTAGAGAATGACAAACAAAAGGCGCCCAATTCGAGCAGGAAGAAATAATAAAACTCAGAGCAGAAATTAACAAGATGGAAACCCAAAAAAGCAATCCAAAAGATCAATGAAACCAAAAGCTGGTTCTTTGAGAAAATAAATAAGATTGATAAGCCTCTAGTAAGACTAACAAAGAGAGGGAGAGAGAAAACCCTAATAAACCAAATCAGAAATGAAAAGAGAGACATCACAACAGAAACTACAGAAATTCAAAGGATCCTAAGGGATTACTTTTATAGGCTTTATGCCACGAAACAAGAAAAGCTAGAGGAAATGGGTAAATTCCTGGATTCCTATAGCCTCCCAAGGCTGAACCAAGAGGACCTGGAATACCTAAACAGACTATCAGCATCAAGGAAATTGAAATGGTAATAAAAAGTCTTCCTAAGCACAAAAGTCCTGGCCCAGATGGATTCAGTAGTGAATTCTTCCAAATCTTTAAAGAGGACTTACTCCCAATTCTCTGTAAGCTTTTCCAGGAAATTGAAGTCTCAAAAACACTTTCAAACAGTTTCTATGAAGCAAATATTATCCTGATACCAAAAGCAGACAGAGATACCACAAAGAAAGAGATTACAGACCAATATTCTTAATGAACACAGACACAAAGATCCTCAACAAAATATTAGCAAATAGAATTCAACGACTCATCAAAAACTTCATATACCATGACCAGGTGGGACTCATCCCAGGGATGCAAGGATGGTTTAACATTCAGAAACTGATCAACATAATCCATCATATCAACAAAAGAAAAGATAAAAATCGTATGATCATATTAATAGATGCAGAGAAAGCATTTGACAAGATCCAGCACCCGTTTATGATGAAAACTCTCAAGAAAATGGGCATCGAAGGAACTTTCCTCAATATAGTCAAAGCCATCTACCACAAACCCAGAGCAAATATCATTCTCAATGGGGAAAAACTAAAAGCCTTTCCTTTAAGATCGGGCAAAGACAAGGTTGCCCACTTTTCCCACTCCTATTCAATATAGTACTGGAAGTACTGTCCATAGCAGTTAGGCAAGAAAAAGATATCAAGGGCATACAGATAGAAAACGAAGAGGTCAAGCTATCACTATTTGCAGACGATATGATACTATACTTAGAAAACCCTAAAGACTCTATAGCAAAGCTCTTAGAAACAATAGGTAGATATAGTAAAGTGGCAGGCTACAAAATCAACACCCAAAAGTCCATGGCTTTTTTTTATTATTATTAGTTTATTTTTAATTAGAGAGTCATCGTGAGGGTACAGTTACAGATCCATACATCATTGTGCTCATGTTTCCCCCATACAAAGTTCGAGAACCCATCCCTTCACCAGTGCCCATTCTCCACCACCAGTAAACCCAACATCCCTCCCCCCCTCCCCAGGCCCGTCTCCCCCCACCCCACCCTGCCACTATGGCAGGGAATTCCCTTTTGTTCTCTCTCTCTGATTAGGTGTTGTGGTTTGCAATAAAGGTGTTGAGTGGCCATTGGGTTCAGTCTCTAGTCTGTATTCGGCCCGCATCACCCTTCCCCCACATGACCTCCAACCACATTTTACTTGGTGGTCCCTTCCCTGAGTTAAATACATGGCTTTTTTATATACAAACAGTGAAAGGGAAGAAAGAAACATTAATAAAATCCCGTTCACAATATTATCACTGTATCACTGTCATCCCATTGATCATCGATTTGCTTGATCGGGCACCAGTAACTTCTCCATTCATCCTAGCCCTGAGATTTTAGTAGCCTCTCTTTTCTCGTTCTTCCCAGCGGTGCAGTATCTGAGGGTCTTTCAGGGTAAAGGGAATGAGACCCATTATTGTTACTGCATTTGGCATATTGAATACACCACAGAGAGCTTGCCAGGCTCTGCCATGCTGGCAGGATGCTCTCGGTAACTTGCCAAATTCTCTGAGAGGGGGTACTAGGCTATAAGAGATCAGTTTGGGGAGTGTTGTTTTATAGTCTCTGGTTCTTGGCGATTGATGGGATTACACGGCATGGGGGGAGGTGGGGAGTTTGTGGGTGTGGCTGCCAAGCTACTGGAAAATGGGGGATCTGGGTGGAGGAGACCTAGACCTGATTTGAGCAGGCTTGGAGATCTAAGCCTCAGGTCCTGCACACCGGGGTTTCTCTGCTGATTCCTTCATGCGTAAGGCTCATCCAAACGTGTGGAGAGGGGTCTTGAGCATGACTGTGGCTGGGTCCTGCAGGTCTTCGGCTGCCAGGGCTCTGCTTGGGGAGGGGAGGGAAACTCAACCTGCCCTGCTCCAAGTGGCCCAGATGAAGACAGTCAGGTGCGGGGACAAGAGACACATCAGACCCCATCAGACCCCATTCACAATAGTACCTCAGAAAATCAAGTATCTCAGAATCAGTTTAACAAAAGAGGCGAAGAACCTATACAAGGAAAATTACAAAACACTATTTCAAGAAATAAAAGAGGGCACTAGAAAATGGAGACGCATCCCTTGTTCATGGATAGGGAGGATTAACATTATCAAAATGGCAATACTGCCCAAAGCACTATACAAGTTTAATGCGGTTCCTATTAGGATTCCTATGACATTTTTCAAAAAAATAGACAAAACACTCCTGAAATTCATACAGAAAAATTAACCCCCATGAATAGCTAACGCAATTCTTTGGAAAAAGAAGATGGGTGGCATCATCTTCCCCAACTTCAAACTGTATTACAAAGCAGTAGTAATTAAAACAGTAACAGAACTGCAGACCAATGAAACATAGTTGAATATTCTGTCACAGACTCCCGAACATATGAGCACTTAATTTTTGACAAAGGAGCAAGAAAAGTGAAGTGGAACAAGGAAAGTCTCTTCAATAAGTGGTGATGGGAAAACTGGATAGCTACCTGCAAAAAAATGAACTTTCACATATGCCTAGTGCAAGGCACAAAAGTCAGATCAATGTGGATTAAAGACCTCAATATTAGACATGAATCCATAAGGTACATAGAGGAAAAAATAGGCAGAACTCTCCATGACATTGAAGCTGAAAGCATCTTTAAGGATGAAACAGCACTGACCATGCAAGTGGAAGCAAACATAAACAAATGGGACTACATTAAACTAAGAAGCTTCTGCACTTCAAAAGAAACAGTGACCAAAATACAGAGAAAGCCCACAGAATGGGAAAGAATATTTACCCAATCCTATCTGATAAGGCATTAATATCAAGAATATACAAGACACTTGTATCACTTGAATCACTTGTCATCCCGTTGATCTTTGATTTGCTCGAGCAGGCACCAGTAACGTCTCCATTTGTCCCTGTCGCATGTTAGTGTAGCCCAATGGTATCTGCTCACTCCAGGAAAACGAAGAGCCTCAAACTGTTCATTCAGGGTTTTGACGAAGAAGTCTGACCATCTTGTAGGTAGGTGGCCATTTGGTCTTTTGACGTCCCATGAATCAAGTCGGTAACAGTTCTAGTCCAGTGGTCATCTCTAAATATCTCTAAATCGCATTATATTTCCAGCTCATCTAATTTTTGACGCCTTGGCAAATGAAACAGCATCCCTTATTCTTGATCATCTATGGAGGTCAGAACTCTGGATTCCTTCTCTCACTTGAGTGAAATATGATAGCTCTTTCGATTTCTCTTCGGGATACACGAATAGCTTTCTTGTCCTGTTTTCGTGTGGCCCAGTTCTCAGAGGTGTATGTTAGTGCAGGAAGAACGGTGGAGTCAAAAATATGTGCCTGGAGCCGGAGGTTCTTCGTCCTCTTAACAACTTCTTCAATGCTCTTGAAGGTGTTCCACATTGTTCTCTTCCTCCTGCGCAGTTCTGGTGCCAAGTCGTTCCTCATGTTGAGTTCTTAACACAGGTACACATAACTGCTACATTCAGAGATGTTTGTTCCATTGAGAGCAAATGGAACGTCATGGACTAGTTCATTTTTCATGAACATTGTCTTGGTGAGATTCAACTGCAGTCTGACCTTTCCACATTCACGGTCGAAGTTGGCCAGCATTTATGCCACTAGGCTAATGTTTGGTGTTATTATTACAATGTATTCAGCGAAGCAGAGGTGGTGTAGTTGCAGACCATCTATCTTCATTCCCATTCCTTCCCAATAAAGTCATCACATGGCTGCCGCCAAGATGTTATCCCGGGGGCCGCACGTGTGTGCGGCCTCTCCGCAGCTGCACGAGCGTGAATCCAGACCCAGCTAAACTTCTTTCGGCATGGGCAGCTCCTTGCAGAATGTCTCCAGCCTGAGAACTAAGCCGCGGCCCCATGCCCGCCCAGGAGGGGAAAGGTATTTCTCTCTCTCGCCTCTTCCTTTCCAGCGATGAAGGGCGTGGGGACCGCCATATTATGATGACCACATATGGGGTTTACAAGCTTGCAATGATCCAATATCCGGAAGAAATCTCCCTGGACTTAGTTGTTGAAGTACAGAAATCCAAGACCTCATTTCTCTTCACAACAGGTCTGACTCTAGTGGGGTAGTCCTAACAATAATGGTGAGGTTTGTGTTGAAATATTGAATGTAACCAAAGTAAACAGAAAGTAAAGTGAAACTTATCAGTTACAAGGCGGGGGGTGCGGGGGGTGCGGGATGGGAGGTGTACTGTGTGGTTTTTTTTTTTCGGTGGTGGGATATGGGCACTAGTGAAGGGATGGTTGTTTCAGCATTGTATAACTGAGACTTAAGCCTGAAACCATTGTAATTTTGCACATGGTGATTCAATAAAATAAAATTCTTGTTAAAAAATTTAAAAAAATGAAGTCATCGCATGATGTCCTCAAGGGTGGCACTGAATTGTTTTGGTGAAATGGTGTTGCCCTGCCAAACCCCTCTCTTTACGTCAATGATCACTTTTTGTAGAATGGTGAGATCCTGGTGGTGAATCTTTAATACGGCTCATGGAGGATCTTGATGTATTGAGTTTGAACACCTTATTTTGCTAGGGCTTCGATGACTGCTTCAGTATCAACAGAATCAAAGGCCTTCTTTAAATCGATGAACATTAGACAGAGTGGTATCTTGAGCTCTCACGAAACTTCAATGAGCTTGGTCACTGTGTGGATATGGTCAATTGTGCTGAGTCCTTTTCGGAACCCGACTTGCTCTCATGGTTGTCCTTTGTCTAGTGTTCTGTCTATTCAAATCAGGATGACTCAAGTGAACAACTTGTAGAGGATGGACAACAGGCAGATTGGGGGATAGTTGCCGATGTCAAGGATGTCTCCCTTCTTGTACAACAGAACAGTCCTGCTGGTTTTCCATTAGTAGATTGTATAAGAAAAATCCTCCAACCCCATCAAAAAATGGTAGAAGAAATGAACAGAAGCTTCTGCAAAAAAGAAATACAAATGGCCAAAAGGCACATGAAAAAAATGCTCCACATCACAGAGACTAGCACACATTAAAAAGAACAAAAATAATCAGTGCTGGCGTGGATGTGGGGAAAAACGGACGCTCTTTCACTGTTGATGGGAATGTCGACTGGTCCAGCCTTCATGTTCGGTCTATGGTCTACTTTCGTCATGCAACTTTCAAGCTAAATGGGTCCCCCCAACATCCTCTACTTATTATTCCCCTCTCTATCTTAGCTGCCTTTCCCCACCCAGCATATGAGGCCAGTTTCCAAGCTGTGGGGCAGACCTCCTGTTCCTTATCTCTATTAGTCTTGGGTGTTAGTCCCCCATTTTGTTACTTTATATTCCACAGATGAGTGCGGTATTTCGATGTCTGTATCTCTTATTCTGACTCATTTCACTTAACATGATACTTTCCATGTTGATCCACTTATATGCAAATTTCATGACTTCATCATTTCTAACAGCTGCATAGTATTCCATTATGTAGATGTACCAAAGTTTCTTTAACCAGTCATCTGTTTTTGGGCATTCTGTTTTTTTCCCAGATTTTGGCTATTGTAAACAGAACTGCAATGAACATACAAATGCAAATGTCATTACTACTATACCTTTTTGCCTCTCCAGGATATATTCTCAGGAGTGGATTGCTGTGTCAAATTGGAGCTTAATTTCTAATTTTTTTAGAATCATTCATATTGTTTTCCAAAAGGGGTGAATCCGTCTGCATTCCCACCAACAGTGAAGGAGAGTTCCTTTCTCCCCACAATCACACCAACACCGGTTGCTTTTGTTCTTTTGAATGTAGTTGTGAAATTATATCTCATTGTTGTTTTAATCTGCATCTCCCTGTGATTAGTGATGTAGAGCATTTTTTATATGTCTTTTAGCCATTCAGATTTCTTCTTTGAGAAAATTTCTGTTCATTTCCATCCCCCCATTTTCTGATGGGGTTGAACGTTGTCTTCTTGTACAGTTCCACCAGTGCCTTGTATATCCTTGATATCAATCCCTTATCAGATGGGTATTTGGTAATTATCCTTTCACATTCTGTAGAATGTCTTTGTATTTTGCTCACTGTTTCTTTTGAGGTGCAGAAGCTTCTTAATTTAAGATAATCCCATTTCTCTAGCTCTATTTTCACTTTATTGGCCAGTGGCGTGTCATTGTTGAAGATACCATTGGCTTCAATGTCGTGGAGGGTTTTGCCAACTTTGTCTTCCACTACCTTATGGATTCTGGTCTGATGTTGAGATGTTTAATCCACTTTGACCTGACTCTTGTACATGGTGTTAAGCAGAGATCTGAGCCCATTTTTTGCATGTAGCTGTTCAGTTTTGCCAGCACCATTTGTTGAAGAGGCTTTCCTTGCTCCATTTCACATATCTTTCTCCCTTATCAAAGATTAGGTGATTATATTAGATGAGGGTGTGTGTCAGGATATTCAACCCTGTTCCATGGGTCTGCAGCTCTGCCTTTGTTCTAGTACCATGCTGTTTTAATTATTACTGTTTTGTAATTGAGATTGAGGTTGGGGAGGGTGATTCCTCCCATATTCTTCTTCCCAAGAGTTGCTTTAGCTATTCGTGGGTGCTTATTGTTCCATATGAATTGCAGGAGTATTTGCTCCATTTCTTTGAAGAATGTCTAGATATCCTTATAGGGATATCATTGAATGTTTACAATGCTTTGGGGAGTGTTGCCATTTTGACAATGTTAATTCTCCAAATCCATGATTAGGGGATATCTTTCCATTTCCTCATGTCCTCTTTAATCTCTTGAAGTAGCGTTTTGTAGTTTTCTTTGTACAAATCCTTTAACTCCTTAGTTGATTCCAAGGTACTTGATTTTCTCAGGCACAGTTGTGAACGGTATTGCTTTTTTCATGTCACTTTCTTCTCTCTCATTATTTGTGTATAGGAAAGTCATGAAGTTTTGGGTATTAATTTGATAGCCTGAAACTTTACTATACAAATCTATTGTTTTTATGAGTCTCTTGGTAGAGGTCTTAGGGTTCTCTAAGTACACTATCATATCATCTGCAAATAGTGAGAGCTCGATTTCTTCCTTTCCTACCTGAATGCTCTTGATATCCTTTTCTTGCCTAATCGCTGTTGCAAGTACCTCCAGTACTATATTGAACAGAAGTGGAGAGAGCGGGCATCCTTGTCTCGTCCCTGATCTTAGAGGGAAGTCTCAGTTTTCCCCCATTAAGGATGATGCGTGCTGTAGGCTTGTGATAAATGGCTTTTAATATATTGAGGAAAGTCTCTTCTATACCCATTTTGGCGAGAGTTTTCATCATAAATGTGTGCTGAATCTTGTAAATACTTTCTCTGCATCTATTGATATGATCATATGGTTCTTATTTTTTCTTTTGTTGATATGATTGATTTCTGATGCTGAACCATGCTGGCATACCCGGAATGAATCCCACTTGGTCGTGGTGGGATTCATGATCTTTTGGATGAGTTGTTCAATTCTATTTGCTAACATTTTGTTGAGAATCTTCCCATCTGTGTTCATCAGGGATATTGGCCAGTAGTTTTCTTTTGTCTGGTGTCTTTGTTTGCTTTTTGAATTAGGAAGATATGAGCCTCATAGAAACTGTTTGGGAGGCATTCTTTTTCTTGAATTTTCTTGAATTTCTTGGAATGGCTTGAAAAGAACTGGCAAAAGGTCTTCTTTAAATGTCTGGAAGAGCCCTTTGGATCCGGCTGCGGAGCGAGCATGATGGAAGAGCCCAAGGGAGCGCCCTTGGACTCCAGGCAGCCCACTGAACTAATTCCGGCATGGGACCAGAGACCCCACGGTGCACTGAAACAGTGGGACCCGGGCATCCCCCAATTCTTTTAACCTGTCTCTCTCTCTCAACTCCTCCCTCCTGAGCACAGCGCAGGATCCGCGGTTTTCCTGAGCGCAAAATGGAGCCGGCGATCCAGCTGAAACAGGACGCTTTCGCGCGCTTGCGGGAGACCCCAGGGGGCGGGGGCGGCGACCCCCGCCCACAGCAGATAGATATTTAAACCCACCTCCCCCACGTGTGCTTCCCTTTGGATCCGGCTGCGGAGCGAGCATGATGGAAGAGCCCAAGGGAGCGCCCTTGGTCTCCAGGCAGCCCACTGAACTAATTCCGGCATGGGACCAGAGACCCCACGGTGCGCTGAAACAGTGGGACCCGGGCATCCCCCAATTCTTTTAACCTGTCTCTCTCTCTCAACTCCTCCCTCCTGAACACAGCGCAGGACTTCTCCATCTTATGAGCACCATAAAAGGGTAAAAGTTTGTAGTGATGTTATTTCTGGTTGTACTTTCCCTGGACTTTATACAGAAACCCAAAACCGCGCGGCCGCTGCTGCGGCCGCGCAACCTAATGTCATCTTAGCATCAGCAATATGTAATGGTTCGCTTTTAATGGGTCGGACTTTTGTGGGAGATCCTAACAAGAATAGTAAGTCTGTTGCTGAAATATTGAAGGCAATCAAAACGGTAGCCATCTCTCTAGACTAAACTAAGCTATATCCCCACGCCAGCTGAGAAGAAATTTTCTTCTTTCTCGGGAAGAAACGTGGCGTGTCGTCAACTACAGTGTGATGTCCATTAAGCAAACAGACCTGGTGGCGTGGGAATGAGATATAAGGGGAAAAATTATGTACATGGAACAGTGGGACGCTGGTGGAATCTCGAGCCGGAGCCGATACCAGCACAAGACCTTCGGTTCCAGAAACTGCTTCCAGACACTCTACTAGTCTATCAACTAAGCCAGAGCCCCACGTCTGCTGATGACGGGAAATAACCATCCTTTTCGTTTTTTTTTTTCCCTTGTCAGGCAGCGTGGCGATTACTAAACAGGCGTGAACTCGGTGGCGCGGGGCAAGGGGGAAAAAGAAAAGTTATGTAACAAACAGCGGGACTTAATATCTCTATATTCTTAGCAGTGGAGAACTATCAAATGCCTCCTTGGCAATAGGACTGCTTTTCTTTTTTGGGGGAAACCCCAACAACGGTAGTGAGTTGTGTGTTGAAACATGGAATGTAATCGAGATAAGGCATAAACGAAGTGAAACTTATCAAGTACAAGGGTGGGGACTGGGGAGGTGGGAGGGGGCGGCAGGTATACTGGGGGGGTTGGTGATGGAGGATGGGCACTGGTGAAGGGAAGGGTGTTTGAGAATTGTATAACCGACATAATCCTGAGAACTATGTAACCCTCCACATGGTGATTCAATAAAATTAAAAAAAAAAAGGAAATAATGCCATTAAAAAAAAATGTCTGGAAGAATTCGCTAGTGAATCCATCTGGACCCCGGCTTTTGTTTTTTGGAAGACTTCTGATTACAGTTTCAATTTCCTTGATATTAATAGGGCTATTCAGGTATTCCAGGGTGTCTTGATTCAGCCTTGGGAGATCATTGTAATCCAGGAATTTATTCATTTTTTCTAGCTTCTCTTGTTTCGTGGCATACAGATTTTCAAAGTAGTCTGTGATGATCTTTTGAATTTCATTGGTTTCTGTTGTGATAACACCCTTTTCTTTTTTGATTCTGTTTATTAGAGTTTTCTCTCACTCTTTTTTTGTGAGTCTTGCTAGTGGTTTATCAATCTTGTTTATTTTCTCGAAGAACCAATTCTTGGTTTCATTGATCTTTCAGATTGTCTTTTTGGTTTCCACGTCATTTATTTCTGCTCTAAGTTTAATTATCTCTTTCCTTATGCTGGTTTGGGCTCCTTTTGTTGGTCATTTTCTAAAATCTTTAGCTGTGAAGTCAGTTATTTATGTGGGCTTTTTCTTCCTTCCTTAACAATGTTTACAGGGCTATAAATTTTCCCCTTAACATGGCTTTAGCTTCATTAAACAGGTTCTGGTAGCTTGTGTCTTTATTCCTATTTATTTTTAGGTAGCTTTTGATTTCTTCCTTGATTTCCTTCCTGACCCACTCGTTGTTTAACACTGAGTTGTTTAATTTCAGATGTTTGATTTGGTTTTCTGCGTAGGTACATGATTAACTTCTATCTTCAGTGCATCATGGTCTGAAAAGATAGATGATACAACGTCTATCTTCCTGACTCTGTTGAGGTATGTTGTGTGTCCCAGCACATGGTCTATTCTGAAAAATGTTCCATGTGCACTGGAAAAGAATGTGTATTCTTTTGGGGGGATATAAAGTCCTGTATAGATCTATTAGCCCTTTCTCATCTATTTCTTCCTTCAAATCTAGTGTTTCCTTGGTGTTTTATTTTTTTATTTTTTAAATTTTATTTTATTGAATCACCATGTGGAAAGTTACAAAGTTCTCAGGCTTATGTCTCAGTTATACAATACTCAAACACCCGTCCCTTCACCCGTGCCCATATTCCACCACCAAAGACCCCAGTATACCTCCCAACTCCCCCCATCCACATCCCCGCCTGCTTAGTTGATAAATTTCACTTCATTTTCGCTTTACCTTGATTACATTCCATATTTCAACACAAAATTCACTTTTGTTGCAGTTTTCCCCCAAGAAAGACAGCCCTACTGCCAATGAAGCATTTGATAATTAGTTTTCCATTGCAGAGACTGGAGAGATATGAAGTCCCGATGTTTCAAGTACATAGAATTTTCCCCCTTCCTTCCCACACCACCAAGTTCATGCCTGCTTAATGAATAGTCCTCATATTATGACCACGCCGCCCGACGAAAGAAAAGGATATTTCCCGTCCTCAGCCAGCGTGGGGCTATGGCTTAGTTCAGTCTAGAGACATGGCTGCAAGTAGTTTCTGGAACCAAAAGTAGTCTAGTTGGGTTCTGGATTCTGGTTGATCAGCAGCATTGAGGCCGAACAAAAGTGTGCCCACCCGGGTCGAATCTCGGCAGAGCATGTGCTGGTATCGGCCAGAGACTGCCCAAGCATGCCGCTGTTCCAAGTACATATTTTTTTCCCCCTCCCATTCCTGTGCCTCGAAGTTCATGTCTGCTTAATAGACCTCATAATATGGTGGATGCCACACCGTGTTTCTCCCAGAAAAGAAAAAAGAACTGAGAAAGGAAGATATATCCTCATCTTGGCCGGCGTGGGGCTTTGGCTTAGTTCACAGTCTAGAGAAATGGCTGCTACTTTGATTACCTTCAATATTTCAACAAAAAACTTAGTATTATTGTTTGGAGTTTCCCCCCACAGTCAGGCCTGCTAAAAAGGAACTGTTTCACATTGCTGACAATTAAGAGATATTAGGTCTCCTAAAACCGCGGCTGTTGCGGCCGCGTGGTTTTGGATTTTTACATGAAGTCCAGGGAAAATTCTGCCAGTAATTGCATCACTGCAAGCTTTTACTTCCCTTTTGTGGTGTTCATATGATGGAGAAGCCTGGAGAGAAAACAATCCTGCCCCACTGGCGGCGCATGGGCCAGTGGCTCCGATCACACAGTCTGGAAGCATTTTTGGGGAGCTTCTCATGACTAAAGTAGTTCAGTTGCCTCTGGGGTCGAGCTCTTGGAGCAGCAGAAAAGAACGTACCCGCGTGGCGCTGTGCTTAAATATCGGCAAGGGGTGGATCCGGAAATCCCGCCCCCTGGGATGTCCCGGGCTTCTCGCGGGTATCTGCATTCTGTGATCTAAAAACCGGCAGTTGCCTCACTGCGTTCAATAAGGAAGAGTTGAGAGAGAAAAAAACCCTGCCCCGCTGGTGGTGCATGGGCCAGTGGCTCCGATTGCACAGTCTGGAGGCATTTTTGGGGAGCTGCACGTGTCCAAAGTAGCTCATTTGCCTCTGGGGTCGAGCTCGTGGAGCAGCAGAAAAAAAAAGTCCTTGGTGAGTTTTAATCTTTTTGATCTATCCAGAGGTGAATAGGGCAATGTAGAAGTCTCCAACTATTACTGTGTTGCTCTCAATGTCCTTCTTAAGGTCTGTTAGCAGTTGTTGTAGATATTTAGCTTGTCCCTTAGTGGGTGAGTACACGTTTAATAGTGTGGTTTCTTCCTGCATACATTTCACTTGATTAATAAAAATGCCCTTCACTGTCCTTTCTAATCTTTTCCAACCTGAAATCTATATTGCCCGATACTAGTAAAGCCACCCCAGCTTTTTTTAGGGGGTTGTTTGCTTGCAGGATTGTTTTCCATCCTTGACTTTGAGTCTGTGTTTATTCTGGCTGTTCAGATGTGTTTCTTGTAGGCAGCAGAATTTTGGGTTCTGTTCCTGAATCCATTTTGCCACTCTGTGTCTCTTAATTGGTGAATTTAGACCATTGACATTGAGATAGATTATTATTTCAAGATTTTGTGTCATATTTCTATAAACGTTTGCTGTGCATGTAAGGGCTTTTCTTGTCTTACAATATCTTCTTTAGTCCTTCTTTTATTGTTTGATCTTGAGTCTATGAAGTTCCTGAGCTGTTGTTTATCCACAAAATATTGTATCGTTACTTCGAGTTTGAATGACAGTTTAGCTGGATAAAGTATTATTGGTGAAGCACTGTTTTCACTGAGTTTTTTCACTATTTCCCAAAACTGCCTTCAAGCTTGGAGGATTTCCTCTGATAAGTCTGCTGTGAATCTAAGGGGTGTTCCTTTGTGTGTGATTTCCTTCTTTGACCTTTCTGCTTGCAGTATTGTGTCTCTATCCATGATGTCTATCATTCTAACTATGATATGTCTTGGAGTTTTTTTTTTTTGGTTAGTTTAGTTGCCACCCTTCGGGTGACACTCTTAGTTGCCACCCTTTGGGTTCCTTGAATCTGGATACCTGCATGCTCCATTTCTGGGAACTTTTCAGCAATGATTTCTTTTTTTTTTTTTTTTTTTGCTTTTTGGGTCACACCCAGCGATGCACAGGGGTTACTCCTGGCTCTGTACTCAGGAATTACCCCTGGCGGTGCTCAGGGGACCATATGGGATGCAGGGAATCAACCTGGGTCGGCCGCATGCAAGGCAAACGCCCTACCAGCTGTGCTATTGCTCCAGCCCCCAGCAATGATTTCTTTGACTGTGGCTTTTTCACTGGGGTTGCTTCCCTGTCCTTCTGGTACTCCGATGATTCTAATGTTGTTCCTCTTGAAATCATCCCCCTAGGACTCTGATTTTCCCTACAGCGATTTTGAGGTCTTTTCCCATTGTTTGTTGTTGTCTGTAGGCTTCCTGAAGCTCATCTTCAAGCTCACTGATTCTGTCTTCCGCTGTAGCCATTCTATTGTCGAGGACACCCACTGAATTTTTTATTTCATCTCCCGAGTCCTTTATTCATGACATTTCTTTTTGTAGCTTTTTGTTTCTGCTCTCATTTCTTCCCGTATTTTCTCGGCTGTCTGTTCCATTGTTTCTTTCAGGTCCTCCTTTAATTTAATAGATACCTGTTCCATCTTTACATTGAGTTCATTGATCATATTCAGCATTTCATCTCTGAATTCTTTATTAGAGACCTCAAGTTTGTGGGAAATGCCTGTTGAGGCTTCTGACTCCTTTCATTTTCCTCTCCTTGTGATGGGGATTTATGCTATTTCTTCAATTTGTGGTTGTGGTATGGAGGTGTGATCTTCAAGTTCACTATCCCTATTCCCTCTTGTTGCAAAAAGGGATTCTGGATGGGCTTGTCAATGGTGGTCGCATTTTTATTTTCCCTTTCTAGAACATGTCCTTCCTCTCCGATGCTCCTCTAATCCTTACTTGAGGCCACAAGTGATGCTTTTTGGAGAATGTGCTCTTTTACATGATACTGACATTATTTAGTCTGTTTAGCATTGGGTTTCAGCGTAAGTAGTTTCTGCTGGTTTAGTTGTGTCTTTTAGCCTTTTGATTAATGCTTTTTTTACTGATATTTGACTTTTAAAAAAATTTATTTTTTTAAAAATAAATGAGATAGTTACAAGCTTTCCTGTGTGGGTTACAATCTCACAATGATCAAACACCCATCCCTCCACCAGTGCACATTCTTCACTACCAAGATTTCGGGTATACCCACCCTTCCCCTGCCTCCATGGCAAACTATTTCCCCATACTCTTTCTCTACTTTTGGTCATTATGACTTGCAACACGACACTGAGAGGTCATCATGTTTGGTCCTTTATCTACTTTCCGAATGCATCTCCCATCAACTGGTTCCTCTAGCCATCATTTTCTTCTCTATTCCATCTGCCTTCTCCCCTCCTCTCATGAAGCAGTCTTCCAGCTATGGGGCAATCCTCCAGGCCCTTGTATCTACTGTCCTTAGGTGTCAGCCTCATGTGATGTCATTCTATACTCCACAAATGAGTGCAGTCCTTCTATATCTGTCCCTCTCTTTCTGACTCATTTCACTTAGCATGATACTCTCCATGTTTATCCATTTATAAGCAAATTTCATGACTTCATCTCTCCTAACAGCTGCATAGTATTCCATTGTGTAGATGTACCAAAGCTGTTTTAGGGCACTCGGGTTGTTTCCAGATTTTGACTATTGTGAACAGGGCTGCAATAAATATATAGGTACAGATGTCATTTATACTGTGCTTTTTTGCATCCTCAGGATATTCCCAGAAGTGATATTGCGGGGTCATATGGAAGCTCAATTTCTAGTTTTTGAAGGACTGTCCATATTGTTTTCCAGAAAGGCTGGAGCAGTATGCATTCCCACCAACAGTGAAAGAGCGTCCCTTTTTGCCCACATCCACGCCAGCACTGGTTGCTTTTGTTCCTTTGAATGTGTACCAGTCTCTGTGGAGTGAGATGATATCTCATTGTTGTTTTGATTTGCACCTCCCTGGTAACTAGCGACGTGGAGCATTTTTTCATGTGCCTTTTGGCCATTTGTATTTCTTTTTTGAGGAAACTCCTGTTCATTTCTTCTCCCCATTTTTTGATGGGGTTGGAGGTTTTTTCCTTATACAATTCTACTAGTGTCTTGTATATCCTGAATATTAATCCCTTATCAGGTGGGTATTGGGTAAATATTCTTTCCCATTCTGTGGACTCTTTCTGTATTTTGGTCACTGTTTCTTTTGAAGTGCAGAAGCTTCTTAGTTTAATGTAGTCCTATTTGTTTATGTTTGCTTCCACTTGCATGGTCAGTGCTGTTTCGTCCTTAAAGATACTTCTAGCTTCAATGTCATGGAGAGTTCTGCCTACATTTCTTCTAAGAACCTTATAGATTCATGTCTAATATTGAGGTCTTTAATCCACTTTGATCTGACTTTTGTACCTGGCATTAGACAGAGGTCAGAGTTCATTTTTTTGCAGGTAGCTATCCACTTTTCCCAGCACTATTTGTTGAAGAGGCTTTCCTTGTTCCACTTTGCATTTCTTGCTTCTTTGTCAAAGATTAAGTGGCCATATATATGGATGTCTGTGACAGGATATTCAACTCTGTTCCATTGGTCTGCAGGTCTGTTTTTATCCCAATACCATGCTGTTTTAATAACTACTGCTTTGTAGTAGAGTTTGAAGTTGGGGAAGATGACGCCACCCATCTTCTTTTTTCCAAGGATTGCTTTAGCTATTCGTGGGGGTTTATTGTTCCATATAAATTTCATGAGTGTTTTGTCTATTTATGATTTGGTTTTAATCATACGATTAAATGGTATGTTCATAAATGGGTGTTCCAACACCCATTCCTTCACCAGTGTACATTTCCCACCACCAATGTCCCCAGTTTCTGTCCAACCACCTCTCCACACCCCCCACTCTTGCTTATTCCTATAGCAGGCATTTTCTTCTCTCTCTCTCTGTCTCACACGCATGTGTGCATACGCTCGCTCTCTTTTTCCTTTTTGGCATTATGGCTTGCAATACTGGTACTGAAAGGTTATCATTTACATCCCCTTATCTACTTTCAACACTCAGGTCTTGTCCAGAGCAATCATTTCCAACTATTGACATAGTGTGTGCAGCATGCTGATGGGCACTGGAGCAGATAAGACCTGACCTTGAATAGCGGTCCTGAAGTGAAGCCTTGTGGAAGGGAGTATCTGGGCAAAGCTGGCAAGAACAGAGTGTCAGCACCAGCTGTCCAGTATGGAGCTCATTTGACCTCCTAGTCGCATGTGCCCAAGACACAGATACTGTCATATACACTTAGCAAGTCATTGTAACTGCAGCATCTAGCTTTGATTGAGATTGGACCAGGGTAAAGCAGAATAGGAAAGGTGGTAGGCCAATAATGCTGAAATTTATGTCATTGGACATTCCTGTAAGCCAAGTTGTTTTAGTAGAGCTTCCCTGAAAGGAATGGAAGGGCTTTACATATATTGATTGTGCTATCTGACCCAGGTGTTATTGCTACCCTCAATCGTTGGAGGTTAGGCTCTAGACTAAAGCGGCAAGACTGCGCACAGTGAGAGTAGCATGAGGGACAGGAGACAGGAATAAGGGGCAGTGTGAGGCTGGAATGGGGTGCACAGTGAGACTGGAATAGTTGTGCAGGGAGAATGGGATAAACAGCGGGATGGAGACTGGAATAAATGGTGACTGATCACCAACCAGCTTGGTGGCCATTTCCTCCTTCATGTGTCTGTTGGCTGAGACTGCAGGCTGTGATGGGAAAGTGGCTCATAGTCACTGAACAAACGTGGCAAAAGAGCAGTCACACTTATTTATTGTGTATTTAATACACACTGGCCTTATGAAGGCTCAATTTGTAGTTTTTTGAGCAATACCCAAATTGTTTTCCAAAAAGGCTGGAGCAGTCACCATTCCCACCAACAATGGTTGTCTCTTTCTCTCTGATCCACCCTGATCCACACCAGCACTGGTAATCCTTGTTTTTTTTTTTTTTGATGTGTGCCAGTCTATTGTGTGAGATCAGATCTCATTATTGTTTTGACTTGCATTTCTCTGATAATTAGTGATTGGAGCATTTTTTCATGTGCCTTTTGGCCATTTGACTTTTCTTTGAGAAAGTTTCTATTCATTTCTTTTCCCCATTTTTTATGGGGTTGAATATTTTTATTACAAAGTTCTACCAGTACCTTGTATATCTTTGATATTAACTCCTTATCAGATGGGTTTGGGTAAATAATTTTTCCCATTCTGTGTACTGTCTTTGTATCTTGGTCACTGGTCCCCATTTCTTTTCAACTCAGATCATTTTTAATGGGTCTCTTTTTTTTAAACCTAGGTTTTCAAACTTTTTCAGTCACATTTCTTTTAGTGCTGACAATGCCTTCTCTTTTTCTTTTGCCTTGTCCCGTTTGAACTTTAACAGAAGTGATGATCAGCTTCCGAGATTAATGGTGAAGCTCTGGACCTGGGCCTTGGCTTACACAGTGACATCTGTGGGGTGTAGGTGTGGCTACTGGGGCTTCCAGCAGTATGGGAGGGGAGAGGAGGAGGGGGCTAGGCTGCTGCATCCACTCAAACACTTCCCTGAACTTATCCTGCCTTAAAGACAAGCGGGTACCTCGATGCCTTACAATTAAGAAAAAATTTTCATTTATAGTGTGCCATTAGAACTGGCACTTGTCGGGGCTGGAGTGACAACACAGCAGATAGTGTGTTTGTCTTGCACACAGCTGACCCCGGTTCAATTTCCTGCATCCCATATGGTCCCCCAGCACTGCCAGGAGTAATTCCTGAGTTCAGAGCCAGGAGGAACCCCTGAGCATCGCTAGGTGTGACCCCAAAAAATGCAAAAAAACCCACCAAAAGACAAAACAAAACAAAATAAAAACACTGGCACCAGTCTCAGCTAGGCTGTGTAAGGATTACTGAATCCCAGAGCAAGTCAAGGTCTGTGTACCTATGTCTGTGTATCCTTCTGGATGAAACCAGTCCTTGATTCTGGGATGTAGAGCTACACAACTGATAACTACAACCTCTTTTGTATACTTTAATTTGGTCATGATAGGAAGTCTTGCATGAGGAGAATGCTGAATTCTTTTATTTCTTCCTTCATTCAAACACATTCTTCCTTCATTCAATCACAGTTCCAGAAGGCTAAATCTAAACGCTGGACATGGGAGTCTCCCGGTGGACAGTTACACAATGAAATTGACCACATCGTATTCAATCGAAGGTTTTGCCTGACCGATGTCGCTATTGTTCCAAAATTCCAAACGGGATCAGACCACCGTCTCCTTCATGCGAAATTCTGCTTCACAGAGCAGGGAGAAAAGTCTGCAAAATTTAAGTCTAAGAAGACAACTCCCAGAATGACCACCAACTGGGAGCTCTTTGGCACTATTGCAGCAACATGGGAAGATGCCGTCCTTTTTTTTTTTTTTTTAAATTTTTTATTGAGTCACCATGTGGAAAGTTACAAAGTTTTCAGGTTTAAATCTCAGTTATACAATGCTCGAATACCCATCCCTTCACCAGTGCTCATATTCCACCACCAAGAGTCCCAGTATAGCTCCACCCTGCCCCCCCACACCCTTAAACCCCCCCATGCCCTAAGCCCCCCCCCCGCCTGTGTAACTAATAAATTTCACTTTACTTTCACTTTGATTGCATACAATATTTCAACAAAACTCACTATTATTGTTTGGAGAGTCTCTCCCCTAAAGTCAGACCTGCTGAAAAGGAA